>NC_074728.1:10338220-10938220 GCF_947242115.1 Biomphalaria glabrata
ACACTTCTGGGTTCAGTGAAAGTATCAAGATAGATTGGCTGGATTCAATAAAAATTTTACTTGAGCTGGTTATTTGCTTGGTTTAATACTATTGAACTTTTTTTTTTGTGTTCATTGTTGGGATTTATCATTTCTTGTCTTAATAATTTCGTTGATATGGCTGCCTACTCATGTAGTGTGTGCTCAGGTCTGCTGTCTCAATCCCACTTTCTAAACCTGCCCGCATCCTTATCACACCCTCCTGCTGGAGGGTTGGGCTAAGACGTAATAATTTTCATTTCTGAAGGAATTTCTACAATATGTAAAACAAACAAAGCAAAGATATGTTTTTATAAGGCTGGCTGTAATGAGTTGCTGTGAGTAAATTATAGACAGTCATTGATCCTGTGTATACAATATACATTAGCTAGATTTATATATTTATTTATATTTATTTTGTCTGTTATCTTTTGAACAGTTTGTTGTTTGGTTTTGTGAACACTCTCACTTTGTCATGATATTTAGACAAGAGCTAACAGTTGTTATACAAATGCAATATTTTTTGTTGTCTTTTTTGTTGTTGTGAAAGTTGGCTGTTTGTAAAAATAAATAAAAAATAATTTTCTTTTCAGGCAACGCACGAGTAACACTACATCTCGGGAGTTTAACATTCAGGGTCTGAAGTCAAGGACAAAATATGAGATACATGTCAGATCTTACAACAGCAAGGGTGTTAGTCAGGAGGAGGCCAAGCTTACTGTCACCACTGGTCAAGATGGTACATGAAAATCTGTTGACTTGAACTCATTTTAGTACAAATCCTTTCCCATAAGCATACCAAATCATTCATCTTCAGTTGAATAAAGACAGAATCAAATGAGATTTTATTTTTGTTTTAAGAAAACATTTTAGCATAACAATAGTGTCTTCACACTGTGTTTCCCATTAAATAATTAAAAAAAAGGGTTACCTCGTACTGTTGCAACTATTTGAGTTCTGAACCTGAGGATTGTGAACCAGCAATTTTAGGCTACTTTTGAACAAAATAAAACATAAACATTAACTTGTGCAGCTCTTCACTAGTTTCCTTTCTTTCACTCCAGACTTCTTTTTTTTTTTTTTTTTTTGGGGCCCTAAGAACAAAAGGTATATATTAATTTCTATGGGTGGTGGACAGACACCTCTTCTGACATTCCCTTGACCCGTCCCTTAAGGTACAAGGTTCTTACTCATTGTCTTTATATTTTTCTATTTTCTAATGTTATTTTCTCAAATATGATTTTATTTGTTAGATAATGGCAGATAAAAAACTATGGTTTCTTATGTTGTTTTTAGTTTTAATAGAATTTGTAAGCAAACCATTAGAGAATAGAATTTGTATATATTGTTTTTAACTCCATTCTATAAATGGTCCTCGACTTTTTCATGCTGCCATTTAGGCAAGATGGTCATTTTGGTGCAAGTGGTTCTGAGTGTAATCTATAAAACACAAATCATTTTATAATTTAAATTTTTTTTTTCACTATAGTATACTATAGTACAGTGATGCCCAAAATACCCCCCGCACGCCAGATCTGGCCCGCGACGTGTTTCTATCCGGCCCGCCGAAAGGTCAGCAAAAAATAGAGAAAATCCTCCTCCCTAAAAAAAAGTTAAAAATGTTTCTTACCTCAATTTTATTTCTAATAGATTGCTAGCACGGAATTTAAAATGTGTGCGTTTATGAATAGGACTCAGAATATAGAAACTACCAGGAAAAGTGAACATGCTAGCCAAAATATTTGTTTTATATAGAAAGTGGGGCTGTTATACAAAAAACAACAAAATATAAATAGAACTGGCACCATTTTCTGATGCGTAAGAAGATGTTTAATTAAGTTTTTGTATCTTTTCGATCATGTGGTCCGCGACACTAGTGTTGGAAATTAAAATGGCCTGCAGATTGAATTAGGTTGGGCATCACTCCTATAGTATATTATACATTTCACCCACCTCCAAAAAAAAGGTTTAATAATTTTAACTATTTCATGAACGCATATTGGAAACTATGGATGGCTGCCTAGTCATATGGTATGAGCTCAGGATGTGGTCTTTATTGTCCTGGGTTCAAACCCTGCAGGTCGAAATCCCCCTCCACATTTACATTTTAATGTTAGGGATATAACAACACTTACATTTTAATGTTAAGGATATTTACAAAACCTAGATATGTATCATACTTTTCAAGGATATGGTTAAATGAGCATATATAATGTAACTAACACACTTTGTTGCAAAACGGCTGTGCCAAAATGTTCTGCTTATTTCTATAAACATATAAATTATGTACAGTTTCCTTGGAAATGTGAAAATGTATAAATCTAGCTAGTTGAACACTAACACTATTCTAGTTGTCACAGATTACATTATAGAATTGTTTGTACATTTCACTTTTGAAAGAAATATAAGCCCTCGACATGAGTCTCGGGATTTAATCCTCAAATTTAGACACTTGACATTCAAATCAGGATTTACCCAAGGGACTTAATTAGTATGTTTGAAATCTATTGGTTGATTTGAATTTAAACAAAGACATTTTTGAAAAGAGTTAGCGCCAGAGAATTGGCGGTAGTAAGAAAGTAAAGTCAGTCGATAATATTAAGTCCTTGTAGCTAGTCACGTTTCTAAGAGCTCTGTTTGAAAAGCCTTTGTAATATGTTCCATGCTCATTGATTTGTAATTTGTACATAAACTGTACTTACGTTGTATTTAATAAAGTTCCAGAGTTTTGTTTTATCAAAGAATTGTCAATTGTGATTCTAGATCTTCATTTTTTGTTAACTATTGAAATTCAAATAAAATCCCCGGCATCACAACACATCGTGACGTCATACCATCCGAATGTTGTTGTGACATATTTGGCACTCTCCGACTAACAAAAGTTCATGGACAACTTTTAACGAAATTTATTCAAGATCTAGGACCAATTTCTAAACTCTTCAAAGGAACTTCATTCTTATTTAACGGAGGACAGAATTTCTGTGTTTAACAGGTCAGTTGGTTATCGATAATTCTTTTATAAAGATTTTCGTTAGAGTTACGTCTAACTCACGAAAACTATTATTATATGTAATTGGCAAAAGGAATAAGACCAATATACATAATAACTGGCATTATTAAAAGACCAGTAAGTCAAATAACTGGCATTATAAAAAAGACCAGTAAAGTAAATAACTGGCAATATAAAAGACCAGTAAAGCAAATAACTGGCAGTATAAAAAAGACCAGTAAATCAAATAACTGGCGTTATAAAGAAGACCAGATTTAACCAACTGTTAAACCAGTAAAAAGTACATCGGCTCAATAGATCTATATTATTATTATATCTGAGATAAAGCCAAAATCCAGATATTGAACATTTTGCTCCAATACAAGAAACTAACAAAGAAATTAAATATGGCTTCCAGTTCTAGAACACAACGATTCTTCGAATTAATAGAATTTGCCAAAGAAAAGCAAATTTCAAAGCCAGACCAGTGGGCAGAGAAACAAGAAGAGAAAGAATATCAAGAGCAAGAATCTGAAAAACAAAGGCAAGAAGCTGAAAAACAAAGGCAAGAAGCTGAAAAACAAAGGCAAGATTCTGAAAAACGCATACAATTAGAAGAAAAAAAATTACAAGAATCTGAAAAACGCATGCAATTAGAAGAAAAAAAATTGCAAGACGCCGAAAAGCAAAGACAACATGAAAAAGAAAAAATGGAATTCGAAAGGCAAAATAAAGAAAATAAAGAAAGCATTCCAATTCAAGGTCACTCAAGTATGTTTGACAAATACAGATTAATGAACAAAATATCGGCTTTCAACGAAAACATTGACAATATGGACTCGTATCTCATAAGATTTGAAGAAATAGCTACAACATCCGGTCTACCTGAAGCACATTGGTCGAGCTCACTCCTCACCCTTTTGACTGGCAAAGCTGTCAACATTTGCTCACAACTGTCCATCAATGAACGCAGCACTTACTCTGATATCAAGGAAGCTCTACTGCGCCAATACGGAGCAACTTCAGCCAACTATAGAAAGAAATTCTATAATGAAAGGCCACAGCAAAATGATGATCCTCAAATTTTTGTAGCTAATATGTCAATGTGGTTTGATAGATGGGTATCCATGGCAAAAATAGAAGAAAGTTACCAAGCTCTTCGTCAACATATTATTATCGACAACATCACCCATGCTCACTCGGAAGATATTCAATCCTACATTATAGAGAGAAATCCTACTGATATCCAGACATTAACCAAGATCATCAGACAATATAGAGCAGCCTATCCAAACAAGTCAGTCAAACCATCTGTTGAAGAAAATTTTGTCTGCTTTGCTCAAGACAAAAATGCAAGATATAAGTCAGATGACAAAGTCAAATGCAACAAATGTCATAAACTAGGGCATTTCACGTCTCAATGCCGCAGCAGAACCACAGAATGTTCATTTTGCCATAAAAAGGGTCACCAAAATCATGAATGTTGGAAAAAACAAGCAGTCTCTAAAAATCAAAATTTTGATAGACCCACATCACCAACTCAAAGATACAACAATAGAGAGCAATACAATCTCAACAAAGCACCTGGAAACAATAAACCAGATAACAACAAACCTCGCTACAGAAGTCATTCACAGGACTCCAGACCACAATATATGCCAAACAGAAGCTCATATAACAGAAGCTATTACAATGAGCACTCAACTATGACAGTCATTGCAAAGTCCAATGGTCTCAAATTTTATCCAGGCTTTGTAGGAGACAAGAAGGTGGAAGTTCTTCGTGACACCGGAAGCACGTCCACATTAGTACATGAACGCTTCGTACACGCAAACCGTTTCACAGGCAACCACGTCCAAGTCACTGCATTCAACGGAACTGTCAGCAAGTTACCTGAAGCCATCATTTATGTTACCACACCATTCTTCAGTGGTCAAACAAAAGCATTAGTAACACCCAATCTACCAGTGGACCTAATCATTGGAAACATAGAAGGAGTTAAAGAATGCACTCCTCAAGAACTTACTGAATGTACAAATGCCATAGAGCAAGGTCAAAAATTTTTGGCAGTAATGACAAGATCCATGTCCAGACAACAAGAACATTTGGCACCTGAACAAGTTAGCCAAAATAATCACATGGCTACCTCAATTACTCAAGATATGCAGAATGCAACAGAACCAGTTACTAGTCCAGTAGCCAGCAATAATCAAGAACATTCAACATGGACACCCCCAGTTACATCAAGCCCATCCCTACCGGTCATAAGTCCACCTCCAATTCCCGAATGTCCATTGGTGAACTTTGAAGAACAAGACGACATGCCCAGAGTCTCTAACAATGATACAAGAACTCTAACTGGTCAAAATGAAAGAGCCATAACATGTCTTGCAGTCATACCAGAAGAAGATGAAAATGACACGTCTGAATTTGACGACATCAATATGCCACAAACAACTACCAAACAAACTGAATTTTGGCTAGACATCAAATTTAATTCAATGACACCGCAAAAGCAGAATGAACCAGACTACAAAGTCAGAATTGACAACAATGAATCTATGAATCATGACTCAAGCAAATCTACAGGGACATCACTGCCTACTACATGTCCATCCCTACCTGTTACTACATGTCCATCCCTACCCACTACATGTCCATCCCTACCTGACAATACAAGCCCAACACTACCAAGTACTTTCCCATCCCTAACCACTGATGATGACTTCATATATCAAGACTTGAATAAGACAGCATCTGCATCAAATACTATGATATGCATTGAACATTTTTGCTACAATCAAGACAAGTCTCAAGAATCAGAAGCAGATACTTATATTCAATCAACTTTGGCTATACCAGACAAAAGAAAAACTTTTCAACTTGACTCTACCACTCATACAAGTATTCCTCATTTGAAAGAATGTGAGTCAACTCAAGAAGCCATTACATCCAAGAACATTGAAAGTCAAAGAATATTACATGAAAACATGAAATCAAGATATTTTGCTCAAGGAGATCAAGTCAATTTACTGTTACCAGATTGGAGCAACAAGCTATTCTACAAATGGCAAGGTCCATTTACCATCACCAGAAAGATTTCCAACCTGCTTTATGAAATCAATGTCAACAAAGTTACCAAAGTATTTCAGGTTCATATGTTTGAACATTACCATGAAACAGATAATGAAGACATCAAAGCAGAAGTTGAACATTTTACAAGTTTAGCAACTATTCCTGAGGAAGAAGAAGAAACATCATCAACACCCATTCCTGAGATAGATGTTTCATTACCAGCATCAAATCAAATTGACATTCCCAAGGTCATCACTATGAATGACATAGCACTACAAACAGTGAAGAACATTAAAGTGTTTACAGACCATGCAAATTTCTTTACCAGTGTTTCTGAGACATTTCCAGTACTGCAATTTGAAAGAAACTCAGAGAGCAACAACATTGACAACACCAAGTTTCATCCTCCGTCCACTCAAAGGGCAACTTTTCTTCAGAATGGAACAAATGAACTTCTTCAACATTGCTGTATTGACCGATTGAACTCAGACATGTTCAGTCATTGCTCTATTGAACATTATAACGCAAAGCATTCTGCTACCATTGTTCTACAGCGTCAAAGTTCATCAACCAGAAAATTGAGTTTTGGTTTCGGACAGTTCTTATTTTCACCAAACTCAAACGCGGTTCAATCAGACATTATCTGTGAGATCATTATGACATGGAGACAACAGCTTCATAAACTGAAAGACCTTTTCTTCAAGTTTAGAAAACGCACATGCACATCCATGTCGGCAATTCAGAAGGGTTCCGAACTTTACATATCTACTCTACATATGTACTATAGCATATTTAGTGCCACTTGATCCATTATCATTCATACTCGTCAAGGAAGAACAGTATTCAGTTGTACTTAATCAATTAATTTGTCTACTCATTTTTTCCACAGGAGTTCTATATCAGATGTTGTATTTATTTCAGCACCAAGCAACCCACTGAGGAAGGTCATTCATTCAAGATACTTTGTTTATTATGTTTCAGCATCTTTGCATATGACATGCATCAAACATTTTAATTTTTAAATCATGAGTATTTTATTTCAGGTCGAATATTATTGCATATATCCTATTATAATAGTACAGATACATGACTTATAATTGAAATTTTTCATTGCTTCACACATGTTGAGATTTATATCACATTGAGTATTATTATTCAGAAGATTGTCATGTACTATCACAATTATTTTTCTATGTCAACTTTTCATATGCAATATATTTTTTCATGTACACATTTTCACATTAGTACTAACCAAATGAGTTATAATGTCATATTTTAATTTCATCATGAAGCTTCATAACTTATTCAATTCAAGATTTATGCTTTGTACAATTTTTGATATTGTTCATGACAAGCATTGTCTCATTTTCATAACCACTTGTATAGTGAAACAGGTGTTCAAAGTCATCATTAATTTTATTCACTGCATTTACATATTTTTTTATCTCCAAGTTGACTTTATTTTGTCATATGTTACCTCAACCATTTTTCTATAATTTCATGTATGGTATTTTGTGTATATTTAAATATTCTTAATACATATGAGCATTTCTATTACCATACAAATGCTAAATGGAGGGGGGGGTAATATGTCACAGATTACATTATAGAATTGTTTGTACATTTCACTTTTGAAAGAAATATAAGCCCTCGACATGAGTCTCGGGATTTAATCCTCAAATTTAGACACTTGACATTCAAATCAGGATTTACCCAAGGGACTTAATTAGTATGTTTGAAATCTATTGGTTGATTTGAATTTAAACAAAGACATTTTTGAAAAGAGTTAGCGCCAGAGAATTGGCGGTAGTAAGAAAGTAAAGTCAGTCGATAATATTAAGTCCTTGTAGCTAGTCACGTTTCTAAGAGCTCTGTTTGAAAAGCCTTTGTAATATGTTCCATGCTCATTGATTTGTAATTTGTACATAAACTGTACTTACGTTGTATTTAATAAAGTTCCAGAGTTTTGTTTTATCAAAGAATTGTCAATTGTGATTCTAGATCTTCATTTTTTGTTAACTATTGAAATTCAAATAAAATCCCCGGCATCACAACACATCGTGACGTCATACCATCCGAATGTTGTTGTGACACTAGTAAACTCCTGGCTGAAGAGATTGTAGTTTAATTATTATTTTTTTCTTGTTTTAAAGCTTCATTCTTTTGTTAATCTATTTTTGTACACTTTTTAAAATTGAATATATGTTCTTTCTTTCCAGCCTCAGTGCCCAGTCCACCAATGAATTTACAAGCAATACCCATATCCTCAGCTGAGATCCATATCAAGTGGGAACCTCCTCTGGAGCCCAATGGAATTATCAAGTCCTACTTTCTCTTTTATTACAAGGTAGAAACTTGCCTGACAATTGTCCAATCAGGACAATGTTGTCCTATCAGAACAATGTTTGATGTATAGCAGTACTTAATTAAAACCTGTTCATGGACACAATTTATGCCACTTACAAATATGGTGCCATTTTTTTTTACTTGGTATAACTTTCTAGTAAAGAATCTCACTTGACTTGGACACATCTAGCATCTCTCAAGAACATTTTTATTACAGTTTTCCCTATGCAGTTTTAAAAATATATAAGGATAATTACTAACTACATTACAGCTATATAATATCTGGTGTAATTCATCAACTCTTTTGAGTTAGAGTCCAAAAAAATTTTATCTTTAGTTCTGCATTCAATGTTTTTTTTTGTGCAGACTATTGGTTTTGACTTGACTTAATCCTTTTGACTTGTAGCAGAGCTTAGGGCTACAACAGTATTTCAACATCAGACACTGTTGTGGAATATTCCCCTCAGTTGTTTTCGTATCTCCTGACATCTTGGCTTATCATTCTGGTGTTAATGTATTCACATTTTTTTTTTTTGTCTTTTTTATAGTTTAATGTGTCCATTGTAATAATAGCATACAACTTATTTTGATCAATGAAATTTTTAAAAAGTCATCACAAATGTGTACTGCTTTAGTATGTAGAAAAAGAAATTATTTGAAACTGCAAAATTGATATTTAAAAAAAACATCTACGAATATTTTTTATTAAGCCAAAAAAGCGCACAATTGTCATGACATCATAGTAGAGATATGAATACAGATAAATAAAATGTTCTACTTTGTCTAGACAAGCCCATATTGTGGTTCTTATACTTTTTCTTATGGTGTAAATACAGAATCCACTTAGACTTTAATTGAACAAATATTTATGAGTTTAATAACTTAAGTTTGGAGGGACTGCAGGCACGACATGGCCTAAATTGTGCCGATGTGCCTCAAATCAACAAATCAAATCAAATCACTTAAGTTTGGGTTTACTATGTAAATATATAGTGTTGAAACATAAGCATCTATCAACAGGTGGGTTCCAAGGTGGAGTCTGAAGTCACTGTCAGCAATAGTACCACAAGTTATACCATGAGAAATTTGAGGACTTTTAGTAAGTTGAACATTTCTAGCTATACATTTTTTTGTGGCAATCTGGGTATCCTACACAATAGAGTGCTTAGGGGTTTTCATTTGTTTGAATTTTTTTCTTACCAAGCTAATTGAATGCTTTTCTTTATCAAACCTTTTTATAGACTGATCAATCACTACTGACATAAAAAAACTACTTTTAAAAATTTACAGACATTGCTTTAGTTAACAAGTTTTATTTTCTTTCACCATTGGTTACATCGATTGAATAAGAATATGTCTCTGTTTTATATGCATTCACACTGAAGCTTTTTTATGTATTTTTTTATTTATATAAAATTTAAGCACAAAGGTGTGAGTTTTTTAAATTACATAAATGCTCATATAAATGCCAGATATAATCTAAAGACTTTTGAAAAGAATATTCATTCATTGGTGGCAATACTGAATGTCATTTATATGCAAATGGTGGCATAAAAAAAAAAGGATGCATAAAGTAGAGACATTCAGTATTGCCACCAATGAATGAGTATATATATATAAAATGACACCTAACATTCTCACAGGTTTTCAAGCTTAAATATGTTACTGTTGTTTGTTTTATTTTTTCTCCATTCCTCCCTGTCATATGACAAAACTTTATTACTTATCTTGTTTCTTATTTAAGGGAGCACGACATGGCCTAAATTGTGCCAATGTGCCAAAAATCCTGAATATATATCTTATTTAAGGAGAGTACATAGATATGTCTTTAGTTAGTATCATGTTTATGCTTCAAATGTTTGATTTTCAATAATCAACAGAGGAGTACAGCGTTCGAGTTGTTGCAGTCAATGAAAATGGGCATGGCGCCAGTACCTCTGAAGTGTTGGCCAGGACATACTCAGGGACACCCTCAGAAGCACCTCGTAACTTTACAGTGGTAGCAACAAATTCAAAGGTGCTTAAATTACTGCCTTTTTAAATTATCAATTATCCAATGTCATGAAACAAATTAATAACAAAGTAAATAAGTTTAAAGTGCCTCTCAATCAGCGTATTAGTCAAAAATTTCTGTATATGCCTGATTGGCTCGTAACATTGTTGGCACTTTTTCATGTATTGAATGAGTCTCAATGCATATTATTTTTGGATTACAAAACACTTATACAGATTTATTAATCTGCTTAGCTCAGACTTAGATCTTGTTTGTAAAGTTAAAAATCCAAAGTCACAAGCATATTAATAAATTTATAGTCTACTGATGCTGTAAATTAAAAAAAAAAAGAAAGGTGGACTATTAAATTTTCAAATGAACCGATGGTAACTTACACTTATTGTGAGCTATGGCAACATCAATTGTGACAGATGAACAGAGAGCACATCAGAATATGTTAGATGAGAAAAGCATTCCACATATTTTTAACTTTTATTCTAATAACCATCTATAAAAATATGTGATTTCATTATTGGGTATAAAATTATTCAAATCTGGTATTTAAAAAAAAATCAACACTTTTTAGTTTGTTTTTTTTTGCTTACATTAATATAATGGTCATCAACTTCTTGTCAGTGGTTTTTTTTTTTATGCATAGTTTTTTTTCTCAGCACACTATTCATTCAGTCCATAGCTTTCTTAGTCACCATCTCTCTCACATACTGCGGTCTAGGGATGTGGTCAGTGAAAAAGCATTGACCTCAGCTCTGGAAGAGAAGCGAATATAATAAATAATGGCTGGTTCCTTTGCCACCAAAACAAATGCCAAGTTTGCCTTTGTTGTAGGTGGACTGAAATGTCTCTACAGTCACAGGAAGAAGTGCTGTACAAGATGAACCCTAATTATTCAACGGACATTTCTTTTCCTTTTTCCTCTCCATCTTGGTGATCAGTGCCTCCTAACATTGTCAGCTGCCTTGCCTCATAAATTAGTTCAATAAATAATATGAATCTCATACCAGAAGGATAACCACTAGGGCACCGTGATTGAATGTGTAAACTTACTTGTGTATGGGAAATGAGTTGAACTCTTTTGTTGGAATAGTGTCTGTATTCACATTTCTCTCCTGACAGAGTCTCAGACTAAGTTGGCTGCCACCTCCTGAGGATGCTCAGAATGGTATCATCACTGGTTACAAGATAAGGTACCGAACCAAAGGGCTGGACCATAAGAATGCTGAGACACTGTCTACAGATGGGGAGAGGAAAAACTATGCCCTAACTAGTAAGTTTTTAGGTTTTGCATCATCAGGATTTACTATAGCCACAGCCACTATCAATGTGACATGGTGGCACAATGGTAGTGTGCTTTTCTTTTGAATCAAGGAGTTAAGTTCAAATCCAGGTATAGACCAGGATGTTAAACTTCGAGATTTTTAAATGATCCTGAGTCCACCTACTCTAGTACCTAACGTAGATTGGTAAGTAAAATCAGTTGGTCATTATACATACATAGATTATATCTTTGTTAACTGTCTGTCATATATTCAGTTGAAACCCCATTTTTCTTCTTCTTCTTCTTCTAGCCAGGTTTATTGCTGCTGAGCTGTGAGCTCTTTTGCAGACTGTGCCAAGGAAAAAAAGTGCTGTTTTCTTCAGTTGTTCAGCACTGCCGTACAGGGTGTTGGTTATGTTGGGCTGTAGTGGAAGTAGGGTCTGCCTAAGGTGGATTAGGAAGGGGCATTCAAAGAGGATATGGTTTACGGTTTCAAAGGGGTGGCGCAGTGTCTGCAAAGAGGGAGCTGTGTGGAGTTTATTTTGTTCAGGTGGTAATTTAAGTGTCCTGTTCTTAGTTGGAAGATTGTAGATTGTTCTTTGCGGGGGAGGAAGTTAATACTGTCCAGTTTGTTAGGCGTAGTCATTTCTTTGTACATGGCTCTGCCTGTGTTTCCTGATGCCCATTGGTTGAGCCACTCCTCTTTGTGATTGTTGACTAACATTGACCTTAGGGTGAGGTAGTTAACAGGTCTATCTGGTTGTTCCATAGATGAACCTGCATTTGATAGCTTATCTGCTTTTTCATTTCCCATGATGCCAATGTGTCCAGGGATCCACTGTAGTGTGATATTGATATTTAATTTTTATATCATCTGATGGATTATCACAATGAGTGTTGTCAACTCTCTTGGGCTGTTTGAGATGCTGCTGTTAAGTGCTTGCAGAGTAGATTGGGAGTCTGTAAAGACAACAATATCTGATGGTGGTTGCACTCCTTCATATAATTTGTTTTCCACTGTCTGTAGTGCTATGTTGATTGCCTCAATTTCTGCTTGGAAGTTTGAGCAGTAATCGCCACAGGGTGCGCTTATTTCAAAGTGTTTATTTTTAGGGAAGACCAGGAAGGCACCAAGACCAGCATTGATGGTGGCTTTGAAAGCCGATCCGTCTGTATAAATATGGATAGCTGTTTTTTGATAGCTTTCAATTGTTTCAAGCGTGCCTACTTTGAGCTCCAGTGGATTTGATTCTTTTGTTAAGGTGTTATTTAGTAAATGTGTTTTGATGGTTGGTTGTTTGTAGTTTAGTCCGGGTGTAATGTTTGAAGATCTGGTAATTTTTTCTCTGTTATTGGGTAGGTGGTGTTTTAGGGCTAGTTCGTCAGTAAGTTGGATCAGAGTCCTTTGCTTTTTTGGTTGTTTTTCCTATTTCTCTGTGTTAGTAATTTATTTGGATGATCGTCCTCCAACCTTCTGTATCTCTCAATAGCTTCTAATGCTGCTCTGTTGCGCCTTAACTTAAGAGGTTCAATATTGGAGTCTATTTCACAGGCTGCTGTGGGGGTAGTTCTCATACCTCCACTAATTAGCCCAAGGCTTGGTTTTGGATTGTATCTAATGATGATTGATAGGTTTTGTTGGCAGCTACTTGTATGGAGAGACAGTTATCCATTACAGATCTGACGTATCCAGTGTATAACTGTCTTAAGGTTTTCTTTTCTGCTCCCCAGGATGTTCCTACTTGGTGTTTTATTATGTTTAATCTTTGTGATGCTTTTTCTTTTAAATCTGCCATAAAGTGTTTTAGAGACAGTCTTTGGTCTAGTTTTACACCAAGATATGTTGAATTTTCTTCTTTATTTATTGGCTGTGAGTCTATTTTTAGGATGTAGTTTCTTTTTAGTGTTTTGTTGCTGTGGCTAAAGATTGAATAAACTGACTTTTCTTTGTTTATTTCCATTTTCCATAATTTTGAATATGTGGAGATAGTTGTGAGGGCTCTATTTAGTTTGGATCTAGTCAGCACTGGATATTTCTCTGTAGTCCAAATTAAAAGGTCGTCTGCAACCACATAAATTGCAAGGTTTGACAGATACCTTTAATTAACTTTTTTGAACCACTATCTACACATAAAGTTTTCAAGGGCTACTTTTATGGGAGTTAGCTGGAAAAAAAAGCAAACAATTTCTAATTTTAAAAGCTTATTTTCATGTTAAAACTTAACACATTCAAGTTCTAATAATAGACCACTGTCTCGTTTCACAGACTTGCAGGAAGGCACTGAGTACCAGGTCCGGATAGCTGCCATGACCATTAACGGGACTGGACCCAACACTCCCTGGGAGACAGTCACTACTTTCAAAGAAGATCTTCAAGGTTTGTTTTAGCATAGCTTTGGTAATTCTTTTGATTCAGGTGTGTGTGTGTAGGGGAGAATGAGGGAGATAGAGATGTCAGATTATAAAGATAGTGTTTGAAAGTAACTTACTTACTTAAAGTTAGGTCCTCCCACGCCATTTGGCGCATTGGGCGGCAAGCTGTCTCCATAAAGATCTGTCATTAGCAATGTCTGAAGCTTCCCCCCACCTGGTGTCCACTATTCTGAGGTCCTCCATGAAGGTGTAGCACCAAGTTATACGAGGACATCCCTTTTTGCGCTTTCCTCGTATTGGCCTCCATGTCATCGCAACTCTTGGTATGCGTAGTTCATTTTGTCGTAGAACATGTCCCGCAAATCTCATGTAATGCTCTGTCAAAACGTCACTAAGTGTTCAACTCCCAGTTCGGCATAGGATTTCCTTGTTTGAGACCTGATCTGCAAAACTGACTCCCAAAAAGTAAAATTTTCTTTATTATTTACACTAAAAAATTATTGTTAATATCTGATAGACTTGGGTGGCTCAATTGAGATTTAAGAATTATAAAAACAGATTTGTTATTACTGTATTCAAATCTGAGCATAATGGATGAGTGCAGATTTTTCTTTAGTCCACAATTCCCCAGCTTTGACCTATATTTTTACCACAAGTACTGTAGATTAAGCTATTGTTGCTAAATCATTTTTTAAAATTTCACTACAATTCAAATGTTAAAGGAGACTCAAGTATTTTAGATAACTGTTTGAGATATATGTGAATAGTCAAATCTCTTACATAATATTTTAATACTTTTTTTTTTGTTTTGTAAAATTCAGAAAATGATGTTCCTGGAGTTCCTGCCCTTCTGATAGCACAGACCAAGGCCAATTCTATTTTGGTCTCCTGGGCACCCCCATCACCTCATAGTAAGATATTAGTCAGAGGTTATGTGCTGGGCTATGGTAAGGGTATAGCTGATGTCTACAAGCATACACTGGATGCCAACTCCCAAGATTTTCATATAAAAAATCTACGTAAGTTGTCACTTTGGAAACTCAATAATTCACCATAATTATGAATTTTTCCAAAATAAGGAATATTTTAATGAAAATGTTTTTCTATTTTTTTAATCAACACACTAACTCTTGTTTAAGTGGATCAAATTGATGGGAAATAACCATCAGTTGTTTTTTTTAACTTTTGCATAAGAAGAGTTCTTCCAGTCTCAGATTCTAAGCATATATTCTATGAATTTTAGCACCATTAGAAACAAAAGACAGCATAGACTTTTTTCTTTTAATATAATTGAAATATATTTTGTGTTAATATTTTATTGCATTTTTTGTGTGTTTTTTTTTTCAGAACCCAATTCCCAGTATGTCATTTCCATCAGAGCGTTCAATTACAAAGGTCAAGGTCCTAGTAAATATGAAACTGTCAATACACCCGAGGAGATGCGTAAGTTTTAAACCTTTTTTTTTTCTGTTGATATTGACTTAAATTATTTTTCTTTTACACCGTGCTTATATTCCTTGATGTTATTTTTCCATCTCAAATTGGCCCTCTTTTACTACAAAATATGAGCAGCATACGTTTTTTTTCAGCTAAAATAATATAAAAACTCCGGCTCTATGCTCCAGTGGGAGTAAAAAAGAACTAATTCAGTTAGTCAATGTAATACTACTAGACTTCATTGTTTTCCATCCAAGCACTGGATGTATAGAAGAGTGGAATGAATGAACTGTATTTCTACTTGGGCTAATGGGCTAGAGCTGAAATTCTGATGTAGACTAGTAATATTTGACTTATGATTTAACTTGATCTGAGTTGTGTTTCTGCCTAACAGCACCATGGAAACTTTCCCAAACTCCACCAAATTTCCATTAAAGAGACTGGATCAGAGGACATTGAGCAAGCTATATGAGCATAAAGACTTGCTATACAGAGAGCAAAAATTATATATATCTCTATATATTGTATTATCAAATGTTCTTCTAGAAATATTAAACTTTGTTTACTACTAAATCATGGATAAGAAACATTGCCTCCTTAGGTGTCAGTATTTATGTATTCCTACATCTAATTCTAAGAGTCTAAACCTAATGTATATTATGTTTGGTTTTATTCTCCAGATGAGGAGCAGGTCACTCCCATGCTGCCTCCTGTTGGTCTGAAAGCTCATGTGTTGTCATCCACCACCATCATGCTTACATGGTCAGACAACTCACTGAGCAGGAATCAGAGAATCATGGATGACCGCTACTACACTATCAAATACAGGCAGCTGAATCTCAAGAATAGCAAGTTCAAGTTAGTTGTTTTCAAATAATACTTTCTAAGGAGCTTAAAAAAGTTTTCTATGAAAACTTCTTTAGTGTGAGGCCGTGGTGGCTCTGTGGTTTTAAGTGCTTGGCTTCCAAACCTGGGGTCCTGTGTTCAAATCTCGGTGTAGATTTTAGTTGGGGAAAGTAAAGGTGGTGGTTGCGCTGGCCACATGACACCCTGCTCTTTAACCATTAGCTAAAGAAACAATGACCTCGACATCATCTGCCCTAGAGATCACAAGGTCTGAAAGGGGGATTATTCTTTTAGTGTAATAATGTTAAGGTATTTTGAATTTTAAATGGTAAAGTCAGCATGTTAACCTGATATTAGAAACCTTCGACTGTTAGAAATAAATAATAGTCCCCCTTTCTCTTAGACAATTTCGAAATGTCATGGTGTATATTACATGGGATTTATCTTTCTTTGCCAGGTACATCAATGCCACAGATCTAAACTATCACATTGAAAGCTTGCGACCTCACACCGAGTATGAGTTCATGGTGAAAGTCATTAAAGGTCGCCGTGAGTCAGACTATAGCATGACAGTGGTCAATAAAACAGAGGAATCTGGTAAGATTTATATTTTTACTTTCAATATTATGAAAGTTTATGCTGCCTCTTAGCCCTATTGATTTATGTGAACTGGGAGAGAAATTCCTTTGGACTAATGCTCTTTTACTAAACCACCAAAAGAAAGTAAAAGAAAATATGAACTACTAGCCTGGCATTACCCGCGGCCTGCGGGTCTAAGTTTGTGTTAACTAATGTTGTGGAT
This sequence comes from Biomphalaria glabrata, assembly GCF_947242115.1. Taxonomy (NCBI): domain Eukaryota; kingdom Metazoa; phylum Mollusca; class Gastropoda; family Planorbidae; genus Biomphalaria; species Biomphalaria glabrata. The sequence continues at coordinate 10,355,376 of NC_074728.1, forward strand.
TGGATTTAGATGTATGTTAAACTTAGCTAATGATCCTTTCAAGTTTTTTTCTCTTTCGCTACGAAAATAAAATTAGTTTTGCGAAAATGGGTTATCCGAAGCCGATACATTCATATCTATTAAAAACGAAAAGAGCGATAGCTTTGTTAAATGAATGGGATTATAAAGTAAACAATTAAATGAAATAATTTTTAGTACGCGATTCATTAATTAATATAGATCTAGGCCTATCTCAACTCGGCTTCGCAGCTTTTGTAAACGAATGTAGTCTCTTAAAAATAATGCTTTAGAAAACCAAATTTGAATGTTTATTTGATCAAAATATGAAATGAAAGGACTATAATTAGCATGTTTATGTGTTAAAGTATAAAACTATCTGTGCGATGAAAAGTTTTATCATCTTAGAGTTGAATTAGAGAGTTTTAGATCTAGGGATGGGATTTTAAAGTAAACAATTAAACGAATTAATTTTTAGTACGTGATTCATTACGGTATTGCCTAATGAAAGAATGTTCATCTGGAAATCTATAGTTACATATATAAGGAGCTAATTAATGCAAAAAATGCTTTTGAAACACAAAACTGAAGGTTAATTTTATTATATAATGAAATCAAAGGATCTTCTTTTGTATTTTCATGTGTCAAAGTAAAAAACTATCTGCGCAAAGTGTATTTCTTAAAATTAGATCTAGGTCTAAATCCTTTCGATCTTTTCTCATGTCAACATTGTTGACATTGACATGGCCTAGATTCATAAAATACTATAGCTTTAATAGAGTCGGACAACTTTATTTTTTTTTAGGGTCTAAAGTTTGTTTTAGGGCTACGATACATACACTAAGGTCTAAGTTGGTACCCAAGAAACATTCCTGCCAAGTTTTATCAAGATTGGTCAAGCGGTTTTGATGTCTATAAGTAACATACATACACCTCACATTCTACTTTATAGTATAGATAAGCTTCTCTTTTTTTTTTTTTTTTGTTCCAAATAAGCCTATGAATATTTTTTTTCTCTTTTACAGCACCTTTGTCTGAGCCAAGGGATGTCACCCCTGTTGGTCTGGAGAAGAATCCATTCGCTGTGAGCTTGAACTGGCAGCCCCCATTGCGCCCCAATGGCCAGATCACTGGCTACCTTATTTATTACACACATGATGAGCATACCAATGACATGCTGTGGCCAATGGAAGGGGTGGTTGGTGACAAGTAAGTTGGTTTACAATGTTTGAAGAAAGCTTTTTGTTTTATCTCTAGAATATGTCAGAAATGTGCTTATTCTTTATCTTTTCAACCCTAAAAGTTTAGTTGTTTTTTTGTTTCAAATATCCATATTACCTTCAGCTATAAGACAGTGGTTGATTCAAACTGCTGTATCCAGTGCTTCTGTCTTTATCCAACAAAAGATTGCACTTGTGTAGCACATATTTATGTTGCAGTAGTGCAATAAACAAACTGGTAAATTAGCATCAGTCAGAATTGTGGTTTCTCTACTTTGAATTTGTTGTTATGAACTTTAGTTCATACCCTGAATTCATTCAGCTTTTAATTGATCCCTTACTTTATGTTAGCATCTATAACCTGTAGTATAACTGGCTGTCATATAACCTGTAGTTAAAAGTTTTTGTTTTGTTGTTTGATGCATAGTGTCAGTTTTTAATATTCACTGTGCACAGGTTGTCAACAGTTATAGATAAACTAACACCAGACACCAGGTACCACTTTAAAGTCCAAGCCAGAAATTCCAAAGGGCTTAGTCCAAAGTCTGAAACAGCTACTTACAGGACCCCACCGAGTAAGATGATTTTTTAACATTTTCTTTATTTTATGTGTCTTTTTAATTGACAGGATATATTGAAGTGCTAGATGCTACGATATGTTCTTTGCGATGTTTACAATGAAATTGTGTTGATGTGCCAATGCTTTTCTGATGTTCTAATTTCATGTAGTTCTCTCTCTTAAAACAGTTTCAGAACACTCAAACAATATTGTGATGCTGGATATACTGCTTTTAAGTATAAACTCAAAAAGGAAATTTTTTTATTTTACAAAACATTTATTCTAGAAATTGGAATCACTATGATATTATACAAACTTCATTAATTACAAAAGTCACTGATATCCCCTCCTTGAAACTGAATATTCCTGTCTTAATATATCCTTTATTGATCTATTTCTTCCTACTTTTTTCTGGAACCATCCAATTTCCTCTTCCATGCCTGGAATTTCTGAACCACTCCTTCTATGTTATTTTTAAAAGCTGATGGAAATTCCGTCAACAACATATATCTGTGACATTGCTATGTGACAATAATGAGTTAATCTGTGGTGAAGAAAACCAAAAAGTTTTTTTTTTACTAAAGATACTTAAGAAAATTGTATTCATACCAACTGAAAGTTTCTCATGAAAGTTGTTAACAAAAATAGGCTTTTTTTTTTCTGTTGTCTGTTGGTAATGACTATTTGTGTTTTAACAGAGACACCCACTGGTCAAGAGAACACAGAGACTGAGAAGGGCCTGACCACTAATGTCATCATCATCATTGCTGCTTGTGCTGCTGGTTTTGTATTCTGCACCGTTGTTATTGTCATCATTGTCTGTCTGTGTCGCTGGCATGGTGGCAGATCCAACAAGTTAGTAGTTCTGTGTTTTTTCAAAATTCACTCATCCTTTTTCAACATCATTTTCTAGAGGAACTTTACACTCAGTTGTTTAAATCATTGGACATCCTTGATATCTATTGAGCACAGAAATAAACACTTGATCCCATGTGCTCTACAGACAGTAAAGTTTCCCCTTTTAGACCTTGTGGTCTATAGGGCAGATGATGTAAATGTCATCTGTTACTGTGGCCTATGGTTAACGAGAGTGTCGTTTGGCCAGCACAATGACCAACCGCCTTTACTTTTACCCAACTTAAGTTAGGTACCCATTAGAGCTTGGTGGATTCAGAGGCGCCCGAAGATCTCAAAATTAAAAATCCCAGTCTTCAGATTTTGAACCCCGGATCCTGGTTTGGAAGCCAAGCGCTTTACTGCTCAGCCAACGCGCCTCCACTCTACAGACCTTCTGGGCTTAAAGGGAGAAACTTCACCCTGCACTGCACAATCTGCAAAAGGTTTTAATGGTGAAACATGGCCAGTTTTCCTTTCTCAAAAGAATAAGAAAATGACATAATAAATAAAAAGGGGTCCATTGAGGTCCACTTAAATCATATTTACCTATTAACATATTTAACTATACAGATTATTATATTTAATTTGAAAGATTGAGCATAGTTAAGGTGGCTGACTCAGCTTTTTTTTCTTAACACAGCTTGGATAAAAGTCAAAGCAAAGTGACCAAAATCCCTCCACCCAGTGTCAAGCCACCTGACCTTTGGATCCACCAGCCAAGCCACTTAGAGTTACAGAATATGGAAAGGTCTAACCGGAGCGAGAGCTCTGCGTCAGTGGCTACTAGCACATTGAGACGCGGTTCCAGGGGCTCCGCTGATCAGACTGATGACCAAGCTTCAACCCTGGACAGGAGGAGGAACTCTTTCATAGGTGAGGGGTTTTTTTTTATTTAAGTTTTTTTTTTTTTATATAAAAATGACTCAATGATTATATAAAAATGTTCTCTTCTGAGATGTATCATGTAAAAAAGTGTTTTTTTTCTTTTTTATAATTCCCACCATTGTACATAAATCTATGCATTTACAAAACTAACTACAAAGCTTTGTCGCAAATGAAAACAGACACATCAACTTATTCCAAATCTATAATATTTTATGGTAGTTTACCCTGCATCAGCAAAGCAATTAAGGGATCTTCATCAACTGAATACTTGATTACCAGCTCCGATAAAGAGTAATTTTGTTGTACCTATAACAGTCAACTCTTATTTTATATTATTCTTAAGTGGTCTTTAAAAAATTCTCTTGAATTTTCTAGGATGTTGAGAGTTCAAAAATCTACCTGTAAATGAAACTAGTATAGTTCTAATCCTCAGTTTTTTGTGCTTAATTTCAACATTCAATCATCATCATCATCACGCATATATCTTTTAATATTGTTGTGATTGTTTGTGTAACAAAACTTTTTCTATATAGTCAGAATTCAAATACATTATAGTATTAAGAAATGGGATGTGTCACTCATATAAATGATGTCCAACTAGCTATTCCTCAGGAGACTTTGCTAGCTAATGAAATCATTGCCCTAATAAAAGTTTACTAGAGAATCATGACTAACAGTGTGTCCAAACTGTCCAGTGTTAAGATCTATTATTTTTAATTTGCTTTCCAAAGTATTGACTCATTTGTTTTCACTTTCTGGCTTTGCATATCATAATTCTTGCAGAATTTACTCTCCAAGGCATGAAATCAATGTTCACAACCATATGATTATGGAAAGTACAAGAGATGAATTAAAGTTCACTCTTACTGGGAATGTGGTGTTCCTTCTCCTTATTCTTCTTGTTTACCCTTGATGCAAAAGGCCATGCTATGGCTGGTTTTTATCTCTTTGTTGACCCTCCCTTTATGTTTGGTTGTTACAAAAATGTGTTTCTTTCCTCCAGTTGTTGACTCTCAAGTTTTAAGCAGCATCTTTCAGCATTGATATGAATACTGTACATTTGATCAAAGCCTTCAATGACAAAGCAGTACTTCTAAACAAGCAAATCAGAGTAATTTAAGATATTGGATTGCACCAATTTAAAATTCTCTCCCATGTTCCTCTTAACAAAAATATTTCAGGGCACATTAGGCTGAAAGCTTAATCAAAACAAGTCCACCATATTTCAGGTTTATAGTATAGACCTTTTTGGAGAAATATGCAGTCAGACTTCAAGACTATGTGATGTAGGAAAATACATTATTTTTGTCTTTTATCTTTAAGACAGCTGCAAACCAAACAATTTCATTTCAATGTCTATTGACAGATTTTAAGAAACTTTCACCCAGTTCAATTCACTTTCTTGCTTCAGTTGATCATTCCAAATCTGATTGGCCTAATGAATATATAAACTTTTCTTGACTGATTGATGAGTAGTTTTCTGTTTGTCACATGAAGTCAATTTTTATGAGTTCATTATATTCCATTTCATTACAGATGACAGAGGTTACCCATCTAGTGGAGAGGAAAGATATCAGCCTATTCAATCTAGGAACCTCATTCGTCCAAAGCCAGTCGCTTTGCTTCCTGAGGCACAGTTTTCATTGAGGGAACGTGAGTAACATTAACCTTTGTTACTTAGTTTGTAACAGTCAAAATATTTTTTTTTGTTCTTAAGTAATACAAATAACATTAAACGAATTAAAGGGAATTATATTTTATTGAGGATTATTCAAGTTTTTTTTTAACATTATAAACTATTATTATAGTTTATTGAAGTAATCTTAAGTACTTCTTAGATGTCTTGATATGTGTTACCATCTTTCTAAAATGATTTTATAAATCAGTTGTGATTATTATTTGGTATCTAGCCATACCCACAGTGACCCCAGGCTCCAATGGTCACATATTACAGTATGGAGACAACACAGGCAGCCAAATACCATTGAGGCCTGTGTACCCCAGAACCCAGTACAACACGCAGTATCAGAGTGCTGCCAGGGTCAACGCTGGAGACTTACCCCACACTTGTCCACCAACCAGTAAGACTTTTGTTTTTACATAAAACTAACTTTGTAATATGAACCTTGATAATAAGAGAAAAATTTAGACACACATCTCGATTCCAATAATCATATATATATATTTTTTTTAAACAATACAATGACATTTGTAGAGCAAAAAAATAAGCTTAATTAAAAGAACAGAAATGACAAGTTCTGATATTTAAAAATTATTTGTAAAATTCTAACCTAAAAACCATTCATGATAAACTATAGGAAACAAATTTGACAAAGAAGCATAAAAAAGAAATGTTCTTTAAATCTGTATAAATTAATTTGAAGCTTCATTAGTATTACAAAAAAAAATGTGTTTTTTTTTTTTTTATATCACACCCTTTCTTGTATCTATTTAAAAAGCAAAAGTACCGGTACCATTAAAAAAGGAAAATTTTTTGATCAATTTAGATGTGACTGTTTTGCAGTGGATTTTTGTTGAATATATTTTTTTTTATTTAATTATTATCTTAATATGGTTCATATTTTTTTTATAAAGCTAATAGAAAGATAGGAAAAATATGAAAGAGTTGCTGAATTAATGAAATTTATACATTACTGAATTAGGTCTTCTAATCCTGTTGTTTTATCTACTTTATCAGTCTTTATTGTTTTGAATTAGTATTTAATTCTATGAAACAATTTATGTAATTAATTTTTTCAGTTTATTTTTCTTTATAATGTTAAGCATAATAGCTGAACTGAAATGTATTAATCTAAATAAAATAAAAATTATGTTTTGATTTCTTCGGAATGTTTCCTATTTGCTAACACTGCACTTGGCATGTAAACTAACCAATATAAGTCTCAACACTTTGTCATGCGTCTAACACTGCACTCTGTGTGTTACCTCATCATTCAGTTCCTGAGCTCACTGGTAGTTACAACTTTTACAGCTGAATACAACTTTCAATGGCATCAACTGTTGTTTTTTTTAAAATCATATTTGGTATCAAATGAGCATCCTAGCTTTATTTTAGTCTAGCACTCTTGTCTTTACTGGGGAATTCATTCCTTTGATTTAGGATTTGCTTTCCCTTCATGAATTAGATAGGGTGGTTCCCTTGTTTGTAACCCACTGTCAGCACCCTCCATTTGCACTGTGAGGTTCATCCATTAGTGTTTAATTGACTTGGACCTCTTGAAGACCATCAATGAGCAAATTTTTAACTTTGCATTTTTTTTTGTACTGTTGTAGTCTTTCTTTCTCTAAGGTTTTGTTATTTCCAGCTTGTAAACATTAAACTATTTGATCATTAATATGACCCTAAACTGGAATATATAGTCAATGATCCTTTAGTTATGCTAGTTCATCTTTCAGACTTTGTGATCTATAGGGCAGATAATCTGTTTCTTTGGCCAACTGTTAAAAAGCAGGTTGTCATGTGCACAACGACCAATCGCTTTTATTTCCCCAACTAAAGTCAGATACCCATTAGAGTTGGGTGAACTCAGGGATACCCTAAAAATCTCGATACTCAAAATCCCAGTCTACACCAAGATTTGAACCTAGAACCCCAGGTTCAGAAGCCAAGCACATAACCACTCAGCCACCGCGCCCCATAGTTATACTAGTTATTGCAAACAATACTGTAAGAAGAGGATTCTGTCACACGACTGTAATACAACTTAAGGTTTTAGATGTATTGTTAGTAAGTATAGACTAGTAATCCTGTTTAGTCTGTAGTGATGGTTAGAGTAATATTATAATAGCTAGAATGCTGTTTGAAACCCCTAAAAAATAGTGTAGTCCTATACTGCATGACTCACTCTATTGTTGATACACACAAGTGAAGAATTGGAGTTAGTACTTAAAGTTTCACTTTGGGCTTAACCCCAGTACCTCTTAGCCAGTTAGAAGTATGCCTGACAAAGCAGACAAATAGTCCATAACATCTTGACCTAGGAGTGCAGATATTTCTATGACAAATTGAATATTTCAACAGTAATTTAGTTAATTTATTTTTTACATTATTTTTAAATTCAGTTTGTTTACTAAATTTAAAATCATTTCTGAATTTGTTCTGGGTACAAGTCTTTAGTTTCTTTTAGCCATGAAAAACAAAACTTCTGTACACTTGCTAAGCTTGTCCACCTTAAAAAATGTTGTTTGTTTATTAAAAAGATGTCTTTTTGTCATTTTTTTTTTATTTTACTAAGCAAAGCAGTTAACATTAGCATGTGTGTGCATTTTTGTGTTTGCTTGTGTGCTTCCAGGCAAAATCCTGTGTGCTGTTGATGAGGATGATGGGAGCCTGGAGATGTCTGGAGGCATGGAGGAGTCTTTCAACTCCAGGATTGGTTATGGTTTGTCCTTTTTTTTTCTCACCATATTATGGGCTCTTAGCATGAGCAAAGAACAATTCTGTACTGCTGGCTGAATGAAGCAAATCTTCCGTTTTAAAAGAGTTCCTTTGTTTTACTTGACTGAAACTGGAGATAAGTAGAACAATGCATGTTTATCTCATGTTATTTAGTTCCACAAAGTTGGTAAGATAGTCAACAACTGTCCTAAGCATCTATCTAGACAGACTTTTGTCAGATAGCTACTGAAATGACTAGAAGTGACTTTCTTGTCATATTGATGCCAACACTAAATTTTCATCTTGATTTTTATCATTTTCTGTTTAGCAAAGTAATACAAACTTTCATGTGTCAATTGGCATTTTTTTTTTAAATAATGGATCTAGATTCATAAAAGTAGTTTATCTTTGATGTTTCTTGTTGACTGCTGTTCTCTTTAGACTAGATTAAGGTCTTTCTTTGTGTTATGTGTTTGTTTTATAGATGCTATCATTTCAGGAATCCATAAAATTAGAATTTGAATTAGAATTTGAGTGTGTCACCCTGTTTTACAAAATAACGCAATAATTTTAAGCAACAAAGAGGCAAATATAATGGGCATCTATATCTTTTTAATATATAAGTCAGTTGCATAGGTTAAACATTAGATTATCATTTTGTTGTGTTTTTTTTTATTATACATTTATTACAATATTGTTCTTTTGAGTGTTTTGCTTTAATAAACGAAAAATCATTTGGGTTGCATTATTTTGTGAGAGTTTTGAATGTTTGTTTTGCACTTCACCTCTGACTGCGTTTGCATGTTTTGACAATAACACAGTTTGTTTTTCTCAATGCACTGCATGCCTTTACATATATTATCTGCTGTTTACTGAGTGCTATGATAATAAGCTGGTAATTGCTTGCGATCTCATTAGGATCTTTTTGTTTGTTTACAGTGAAACCCCAACAAAGCATCAGTCCTTACAAGAAGCCCACAGCGCCAGTCATGTCCACGCCAAACAAAGGGTCAAGAACTCCCATCTCATTCAATTCCAAATCTCCAGACCTAAAAAGTAAAAAAGATGATGCTGATCTCTCAGTGAGTTATTGAATTATGAATATTTTTTTTTATCTTCTCATTTAGTCCAGTTCTAGACTTCAGATCCAGATTAATTGCCAAGCCAATGATATATGTAGTATCTTTATCCTTGTATATGATCAACTTACTTTATATTGACTCAGTTGTACTTTTTACAAAGCTTTTATCAATTCACTCTGATACAAAATTTGAACAAGTTATTTCTCCCACACCCATACATAGATCAAGTTGAAACTTTACACAATTATTCATTGGCAAAGACAATACATGAATCAATAAAAAATAAAATTAACCAGTTATCAATTAATTACTGGAAATTAATTCTTAAGTATTCAGTGATATGGTTAAATATTTAGAGTTTTGTCCCCTTCGATAATTGTACATCTTATTTCTCCCACACTCAAAATAATTGTACTTGTTATTTCTCCCACACCCATTCTCAGATGTTAAAACAATTATTTATTGTACCTAACAATACATGAATCAATTTAAAAATTAACCAATTAGTCAATTAATTATTTTGTTTGATATTGAAGAATGGAAATAACATCTCCATAATTGAGATATATATAGCTGTAAATTTTCTCTCCTGTAGATAAGCTTTGTTTTTATTTTTTAAGTATTTTTTTTAAATTTTCTTGTTATTGTTACTTTAACAATATAGAAACAAATGCTGGATTGTTTTGTGTGTCTTCTTTTATTTAATAGAGCTCTTTGTTACAATGTTAAGCAGTGTCTCTTTGTTAGTCACTGTCTTAACAAATAGTAATAACAACATTGTAGTATACAATAACAGAACAAATGGACTTTTTGAATGTCAGACCCAAGAACAAGGATTACATGTACACATGACACACTAATAGAATGAAGGGAATTTTTAATCTTTACAGAGGCAGTGACAAGGCCTTTTGGTGTAGAATTTATAAATTTAACACACAAAAAAACTAATTCCGTAGATTTAAAAATGTATCATTAGTTGAAATGAAAGCTTGCTTTTTTTTTTTGGACAGTATGTTCTCTTTGACTTTGCCTTAATCCCTAAAGCTTTTTCCTTTAAAAAAATGTCTGATTAGACTCTGGCAGCGAAGTAAATGTTTAAGAGTTAACTGATTTTATGGATATATTCTTATGTTAGCTGCCAACATTGCTTAAAGAGCTTGACCAATCACTCATTATTTTTTTAACCTTTATTTTTGCAGTTCATTATTGCTGTTTATGGCTAGGATTTATATAGTTATTTTTTCTAACCTTTGACATCAATGTGGTCAGTAACTTTTAGAATTATGTTTCATCTACTTCAGAAATCCTTGAGTACAGAGGAGTTGACAGCAGAGATGGCCAACCTTGAGGGCTTGATGAAGGACCTTAATGCAATAACACAGCAAGAGTTTGAGTGCTAGCATTGGATGGGGCTTGATGAATACAATTAATTGAGGCTTTTTGGATAGCAATTGGTCTATAGAGAATCATTAACTCTTTCTTTCCTAATTAACAATATCATCATTGATTTGACCCCATTAACTTGATATTATTAAATATAATTTTCTGTTTTATAAAAAGAGCATGCATTCTCCTAAAATTCTATACCAAAATTAACGTTTTCTGATTACAAACAAAGATGTTATTGAATTTTTATCATAACAGGGTAGAATGTACAAATGTCAAAAAATAACTATTCTGTCAGAACATGGAAAATAATTATGGAGATAAAGAGTTAAGGTGATTGGTATTTAAAAACAGAATATTGTTGGAGAAGACGTCAGGATTATAAGGAAAAAAAGAAAAAAAGACAGGCCATTGATGAAACAGGAAACACCCACCGAGGTTGTGAAAGAAAAAATTGTTTAAGTGTACTGTGCTTGAAGGATAATAGTCATTCTGTTATTAAATGGTCGCATAAAGATGGTTAGTGAAGATTTGCTATCTTAAGTAAAAATGGGTTATAAGACAGTTGTTTGAAGATTATCGTCTGTTTACAGATGTATCCAAGTTAGTATTCTGTTGTACCAGTAGGCTCATTGTGTCCAACGGTGACAGTGTTCAGTGAAGAAAGTGAGTTGCTGACTGATGTGATGATGACAACTATTCACACCATTTCTCCAGTGCCTCATTGACTTAGTGTGTAAATGATGTGTAGACTTCACATAGTGTGTAAATGATGTGTAGACTTCACATAGTGTGTAAATGATCTGTGCGTAGAGAGAATAGACTGACTTCTGTGAGACTAATGAAATGACTAAATGAGTACTGTGTGTTGCATGTGAAGGGAGAAGAAGGTTTCCTTGTGTGTGATCAGAATGAAACTTTAATTACATTCAACAATTATGACAACTCATTGCCCCATCTATCACTGATGTTAAAACAAGCCCAGGTTAACTTTGAAATATCCCAATGTAAAGAGGTGAATGCACTTGATATTACTTTCACCTGTCTGCTGATGTTCATATGCTTGCCATGACTTATTTGCATCAACAAAAAGATTACTATGAGTTTGACCACTAACCTATATTTACTATTGAGAACCTGCAGCGAACCTACATTTAATTCCACACATAGTTTTTTTTAGCAATGATTCTGTTTGCCAGGTTCTACCACATCGTTACATTTACTAGAACCTAAGAACCTTTTTATAATTGTTGTATCCATTTCAATGGACCATAGTTAGTTCTTTGACCAAAGATTCCAGATCCTTTAATTGAGGGATTTCAAAGACTACTAGTACACTATTCTTTTATTTAAAATCTTTGTGTTCAGGCATTTCAACTGAAAACATTTCCTTCTTATAGTAGCATTATTTTTTTTATTAATGTACAGGTTTACAAAATAATGGGCTTAGGTTAGCATAGTCAGAGAGAAGCTGAGTTAGTGCTGCTGATAACATAATGTATATTTTGTGAAGCACATTGTATTTATAAGCCCTGGCAACGTTTATGTCATCCATACAGAGTTAAAGCAGAGTTTTTATCCAATGTTTACAAATGACAAAAATAAATAATTTGTAATGATATTATTATCTAGATAATGTTTTATTTATCTATGTCTTTATAATAACAGTAATAATAATGTCTTATCTGAAGGAGGTGGCCATGTTTTCAATTATTTTAACATTGTGACATGTTATTCTCTTGATATTTATGTATGTACATAGAAGCATTTATCATTGGGATTGTGTGCATTTTTTAAATTGTCTGCTCTTCTAGTTTATGTTGTGAAATGAAACAGTAAGTAGTAAATTTTTTTTTTATCATTTATACTTGACAACCAGCAGAATCTCTTTAGATCAACATTTTTTTTAGTAATGATAGTCCATCATTTAAGTACTTCATAACCAACATTATGTCATTGTCTGTTCATAAATTATTTTGTTTCCAAAATTGCTGCCTGATCTTGTGGTATGCGCTCTGGATTGTCATCTTGATGATCCTAAGTTTGAACCCTGTCTGCTACTCATCTCCAGCCATCCTGAGGGAGATTTGGCCAAGGATGTAATTAATATTTAATTCTAAAGGAATACCCATGTCAAACAAAAAAGAAAAGAAATGATTTATTACTGTTTTAATTCCTTAACCCTTAAAGGGCTGAGCTGTTTTTCAGTGAGTGAAAACAAAATGGAATTATAATTCTGATGTTTAGAGGCTAAACTACCATACGCGTTTTAAGGGTTAATGCTTTTTTTTTTCCCTTTTAGTGGTGCAATCATTTTTAAAGTAAATGCTGACATTTTTTTAGTAAATGAATTGATTTTTTTTAAATCTAAATTTACTATACTTAGGAGTAGCATTGGAGTTTATTGTCTAACTTGTGCTTACTGTCTCTATACAGAATGTTATTTATTTCTGTTTTATTGATGCTCATGTTCTGTATCACTTCATGTACATTTATGTTTGGTTAAAGAAGTCATTATTTAATGAATTGCTGTGTGTGTGTAAAGAGTGTAAAAACAAAAACCTTTAAATTTACAAATGAACAAATGTTGACAACTGTATCCACTTTATTATTGTCATTGTTGTAACAGATACCTTTAGCATTATTATCTTGTACACAGGGTGAGATGTCATGGTAACTACTTTATAACAGTAATACACTGTTTTGTTTTAAATGCATCTATTTAGTTTTTTTTAGTATTCTACATTTATATGAATTAGTTTGAATCTACTCTTGCACATGTTAGAACTTCTATAATGGTTTCTTTTAGGATAATAAGAAGTGTTGATAGGAGACCATTTCACCACTAATGTACAATACCTAGTTCAGTGAGCTTCAGGTTGGGATTAGTGTAGGAACATATTTGGCTTTATTGTAACACAAAACTCATCCCAGTATTTCTGCCTTGTATCCAGGACAAATTCAGATTAACCACTGAGCAAAAAAAAAAATAAAAGATGACTATTCTGTTTCTCATGGACAAAATGACAAAATACAATGTGAAAAGATAGGCAAAATAGTGATAGAAGAGATTACCATAATAAAGTAATTGTAACTTTTTCTTCAAATATTTTGTAGAGTAAAATCCAAACACATATTTGTTTTGGTAGCTCATACTTTTCATGTTTATTGTTACATTCAAATCTTGAAATATGTTTTTGTAAGACAATGGTGCTTTATAGGCAGCATAGAGTGCCAGTAGTTTGGTGTGAAATAGTGTGGGGAGTATTCTCACCGTGGAGCTGAGTCGTCTGTTTTGTTCATCACATTGAACAGAATGCTTTGCTTTTGTTTACTAGACCTCCTGATAAACAAGAAGAAGATGGTTAATGGGAACATTTTCTAAAAACAGGAAATAGATTTTTTTTTCCTTTATTATGCTGCACCAGTCATTTTCTGCATTCAAATTTCTGTTAGTAGCTTATGAGCAAAAAGTGTACTGAGCATTCACATAATTAAAAATTTCTCATTTACAAATAACAACATTGAAAAGGATACTCAGCTTTTAATAAGTAATCTCCATTAATTCCCTGTCGTCTTCAGTTTCTTTGGATTTCTTTTGTCTTCTTACTTAAATATACCTGGGAAAGAGTCCAGTGAATATTTACAAGAGTGAGAAATGTTTTTTTTTTCATATTTTTTTAAAAATACAATTTTGTGTAATCCTTTCACAAGTAAGATGTATAGTTAGAATAAAATAGTACTGTACTGGCCAGTAGACATAAAACAAAAACACTTGCATAGAATATTTGTTCTATATCTCTTTGTGGACTTGTTTCTGTGTGGACCATGTCAATTGCTTATATAAAACAAATCTTTTCTTGACTTTCTGTTGTACACAAACAAAGCATCAGGTTTACTGTTTTTTTTATATGCATCTGCACTTATACACTGTATAACTTTGTTTAAATTATTTTCTAGATGGTAGGGTCTTAAGTTTATATACAATTGATGAAGTATAACTATAATGTTAAGGTAGCTGCATTTTGTTTTTGGATATTTTGATAAGTTTTTTATTTTTATGATTAAAAAAACAACGTTTCTTACTATCATTTAGTGGCGGTATTCTTCTATTATTACCATATAAATCATTTTTATTTCTGATTTTGTAATTTTATAAAAGGTTGTTTCATTTCCTAATGTATACAATTTTCTGTAGGTTCATGTGTGGTAAGCATGTTAAACAAACTTTTAAATAGTAATATCATTTTTTAAAGAATGACAATTTTTCTTGTGAGTATTTATTTATGTTGTGACTAGAACAATCCTTCTTATATAATTTTAACCTGTTTCTAATAATAATTTAGTAATTTAAATTTTTAGTTTTAGTTTCATAAGGCTTCAATGTTTGCAAATGATTTTATTACTTTTTTTTAATAGTTTTTAAAAATCCAAATCTGTTTCTTTTTTTTTTTAAATAATTTTAATGATTGAGATTCATACTTCATTCATTAAGTAATCAATACCACAAGTGTACATTAATTGGCCTTAAGATGATAGTCATAGTGGAAGATTTGTTTGTTTTTGTTTAATTCTTCTCAATTATTCACTCCCATATTGTGTGCAAATGAGGAATTAAACATTATAAATATGTCAATTGTTCCCTTGATTTTTTTAGTTATTTTTTTAGATTTTTTTTTATCTAAAAAGATTAGCAGTGCTATGTTCAATTAGATACTAAACTAGACTTTTTTTTTTTTGACTGCTGTAACTTGTATTACCAAAAAAAAAAAGATTTTAACAAAGTAAACATGATTTTAAATGAATACATCACCAACTTATCAAAGAAAAATTGTAAATGGTTTCAATAGGGCGAAAGTTTTGATTTCAGTCAAGAAAAGAAGACTGTCCACCTATCTCGAATATCTATGCCATGCACTTAAAACTCTTTTAAAAATTATCTTCCAGCAGAAAAGTTTTTGCTTGCTCTTCACTTCCTGTTTGAAGCTTCAAAGTCTTGAAGAAGGGTAAATTTGTTTGACAATGCAGCACTTGAAATACTTTGACTGTTATAGTTATACTGTCTTGTCACATTGTACATATGTCCAAACAAATGTCTTCATTGATCAGTCTTGTATAGTTTTTATTTCCACTGTCTGCCTCATGTTCAATATTCATTTCAACTGTACAACTTTGTATTTATTGACTTTGATCCTAGAAGCTTGGCAAGTGCTGCTTCTTTTTAAATGTTTGAATTTATTTTTATTTTTACACACAGAACTAATTTTTACCTCAAAGCTATTTTTCTATCCATGTTTGTGAAAACTTGATAGAGAATGTCATGTCATTAAAACAATGTCTCATCTCATAGACACATTCATTATTGCTCTGACATATATCCGTGTGCTGATGCAAGCAAGGTAATTGATCAAATCTATTTTGTCTCCATTCTCCTTTGTTTTGTAACATGCATTTTTGGTGTCTAATGTTTGTTTTTGAATCACATTATTTTTCTGGTCAACAATGTATGACTTATAAAATTTCTGATATGTCGAAGCAAATAAATTTTTTAAATTATTTTTAGTCCTTCTGTCCTTTGTTTTCTCTAAAGATATATTTAGGTCATAGCTGTTATTGAATTTGTGCCACATGTCTGTCTGTTGTGTTTAGATCTCAGAAACTAAAAAGACATATATCTAATCATGTTTGAAAGATAAAATTAAACAAGGTTACAAAGACAGTTTGTGTGGAAACACAAACTGAAAATCGCCCCCCCCCCCCCCCCCCCCCGAAGTAGTCCACCCAGGCAGGTAAGAAGGCAGGTTTCAATATTATCAGAATGAAATTTTTTCAAAGACAAATGACAGAAAATAATGGAGAAAAAAATGTTAACAGATCTTGTGTGTTGCACCAGCGGTCCAGCAGACCAAAGGATAGGTGAAAGTGAATTGAAGTTAGATGTGAACCTGGCCTAACTTAACAATACAAATATTTTATTTTTTTTAATTTTGCCAAAAAATCTACAACTGTTTGCATAAATGTGTTAAAAATATGATAAATAGTGGTTTCCCCTAATAAAGAGTCTCAAGTGTTAGTTACTATTAATAGTGAATAGTTGTAAAAGTGGTGTATTTTTATGAAAAAAAAAACTGCTTGCATAAGTGATATAGGGCAGATGGTGTAAAGGTCATCTGTTTCTGTGGCTTACGGTTAACGAGGTTGTCATGTGCCCAGCACAATGACCAACCGCCTTTACTTTTCCCCAGCTAATATCATGTACCCATTAGAGTTGAGTGGACTCAGAGGCGCCCGAAGATCCCAAGTTTAAAAATCCCAGTCTTCACCATGATCCGGACCCCGGTACGGAAGCCAAGCGCTTTACCGCTCAGCCACAGCGTCTCCATTCTCACGTTAAATGGATCGACAATAAACTTATCTGTCTTTCATTCTTTTGTGTGCAAAATTTTAGTTTGAAATAAAGGATTCCATTTTTTTCACACCTGACTATAGGCTCTCTGTGACTACTTTATACTAACCTGCCTTGACCAAAAGTAAAACACACCGTGGAAGGACCATGAAAGTAGAAAAGACTCAACTAAACACGTAAACATTGTTGATGCTTATCAAATATTTATAAATGGGATGAGATGGAATTATCTTCTTCCTCATGAGAATAAAAGTTAAGCAAAATTCATTTTCAAAAGTAGCATAAATATATATATCTATATATATTGTAGATTTTCCTACATGGCGGACAAACTCTAAACCACTAGCTTGTTGGTGTCTCCGGTGTACAGACTCTATGGCGTGTAGAGACGTGATTAGCTCTGTGAAATAGCGTTTGATCATTTGTATGCACTAGTCAGCACTTCAGAAGTGAATGTTCTAAACTCTTCTTATTGTGGCACAAAATGTTCATTACACTTTACACTCTAAGACTGACAAAAACTTACTTCAAAACAAATAATAATAATAATAATAATCTTTATTATCCATAAGGAAATCTGTCTTACAAATTGTGCACAACACCAAACAAAATATTATAACTGAAGAAACCAAAATATACATCCACACCAGACTTATCTTATCTTATATAATACAGACGTTACTTCAAAAAAAGATGATTACGTCCTACGCGTCATGCATTTAGTCATGCATATTAACCAATGACTTAAATTCTGCCAAGTCACTTGTTTTCCTGGCTAGCTCAGACAACCCATTCCATGCTCTAATAGCACTAGGGAAGAAGGAGTAGGCCTATTTGTACACATTTGTCCTAGCATATGGGACGTATAGTGTGCCTTTATCTTTGTGTCTTTCAGAGTATTTTATTAAATTTTGTATTTGAAGATTATGGTTCAGTGTTTTATGTATAATTGCTACTTTACTTTTGAGTCTTCTGTCCTGAAGGCTTTCTAAATTTAGTGATTTTACTAAAGGTGTTACTCTAGTCAAATGTGAATATTCGTTTGTTATGAATCTCACTGCTCTATTTTGTGTCTGTTCTAGTTTCTTAATGTTTTCTTGGGTTGAGGGGTCCCAAACAGAGGATGCATATTCTATTATTGGCCAAGGTTAAATAACTCAGTAAAGGAGATTTTATACTAAAATTAAGTGTCATGCATTAAGATAGTGTTCATAAATTTTGCTCAATCCTTTTTTTTTAAATTTAGTTGGTAACAGTGACGGTCAGTGTTACCGTCCTTGACATTGCTTAGTTGATCGGGAAACTCTCCAGTAGGAACTTTCTGATAGCTGTGATTACACGGTTACACCATAACATTCTATGTCCTAACTCAACATTAGAAATCTACTGCAGTAATTGAACTAGCCGGTAAAATATGGACTAACAAAAATGGAAAGTAGTGTTTGAATCAGTAAGGCATGAGCGTGTTGTACGTCGCTCTTCTGAGTGACAGTTAGAACTATCAAGTGTGTCGCAATCTTGATTGAACAAAGTTTAATCTCATCTAATTGTGTTTTTATAAGTATTGTTATTTCCTTAACCTCACCCGCACTCTTCTGCATTCGTTTTTAAATCGTCTGCCTCTTTTGCCCCCCCCCCCCTCTCTTTGTCTCCTCCTCCCTCTTCCTCCCTCTTTGACTTATGCTCACTCCTCCCTGAGATTGCGACACCCACGGAGAGGAAGCTTTAGTTTTGAGCATTGCCTGTTTCGCCCAGTGTGACATTTCCGACAAGTATCGTGGGGCTTCATCGCCGCTAGAAATCGTCAGAACTAAGGATGTAATGAAAAGAAAATAGACATAGTCATATCTTTACAGCACAATTTTCCTGATTTTTTTATTTTTTTTTTAATTTTGGAAAGATAGATAAGATAATTTTTATTGATCCAATCAAATGGAAATTCAGTTTGACTACAATTGACAACATCAGCGTAACTACTGTAACAATAACAGTATAGATGCAAATACGAACAACATTCACACACGAAACACATACACACTCACGAACCAGCGCTTTATGAATTAGACGTCTATGAACTTCTCGATGATGACAGATGATCTTGTAACACTCTGACCGACAGTGGGATGAAGGAGTTTTTAATTTTTTCTGTTTTAGTTCAAATGGAAAAAACAACAACAATTAGTTAACTATTGGTAATAAATTACTTTGTTTGGTATTTAAGCAAGGGAAAGAAATAGTATGTGACTGAAGTGGTGATGTAAGTTGAATTAGTCCCCTTTCCAAGGGAAAGAAATAGTACTTGACTGAATTAGTGGTATTAGTTGAATTAGTTCCCTTTCCATGGAAAGAAATAGTACTTGATTGAAGCGGTGGGATATGATGAATTAGTCCCCTGTATAGATTGTCGTTTGAGTGTTATTACTAATTCAATTACATGACTGATCCAAACTAATTGATTTACTTAATATAAGCTTTGTTTTGTTTTCTTAAGTATTTTTTTTTCACAATAATTGTCAACATAGCTGCATACTCTATCGAAGGTCTCAAACAAAAAACATGCAAAAAAGCTTCCTAATCTGGAAACCACTACGCAGTTTATCGCGATGGGCCTATAGAACTACTCAGCTGAACCCTCCAACATAACAATAAGAACCAATAAGAAGACACGATTAACAGGAGTCATGTGAAGTGCGCGAAAGTCGAGAAAAATCTCTTTTGGAAATGTCTTCTTCAAAAGGTTTTAGCCGATATTCTTGCGAACGTCTATCGCGAAAAAGGTACAGATAATAATAATAATAATAATAATAATCTTTATTATCCGTAAGGAAATTTGTCTTACAATTTGTGCATTACACCAAACAAAAAACATTATAACTATAAGAAACCAAAGTGTACATTCACACCAGACTCACTCATAATTTACATGTGACAAAGTTTATACCAGATTGTTCTTATTTAATGATTTGATTGCCAGGGGAACAAAAGAGTGTTTGTGTCTGTTTGTCTTTGCTATCGGTGTCTTGTATCTCTTTTGTGATGGTAAAATCACAAAATCCTGACACAAAGGGTGATTCTTTATTTCGAGGATCTTGTTAGCTTTTTTATAGATGTTTGTCTCAAACAACTGCCCAAATGAGGTTTGTTTTTTGCCAATGATTTTGCCAGCAGCATTGAGGATTCTATTAAGTTTATTCCTATTTTTAATGCTCAGATTGCCATACCAGGCAATGATATTGAAACTGAAAATATTGCAGATGTGAGAGTAATGAAACATAGCCAAGGCCTTTTCGCTAACATTAAACGAGATTAGAAAATGTAAAAAAATGGTGGTCCGTTTCTAGCACTCTCTCCTACATTTTCAAAGTCACTTTTTAGAAGATGAAACAATGTGTCTTACTTTAAAAAAAAACACATTGTCATTTTCAAACCTGGATTTATAACTAGTCTACAATGAAAAGTAAATTGACGGTCTCGCCGCACCGCACTCGTTGTCGGGCCCCCTTTCCGCCTTTCCAGACGTCGCGCCTCACCAGTTTGTCGAACCTGCTGTAGAGGTTCGATATTGCCAAACTTGACAAGGCATCAATCCTATATGGGAGACGGCCGTATGCCAAATACAATTTTTTGTTTGCGAACTTTAATTAAAGGAGGCGGACGTGACGTATGTGTTTCGTTGGATGATGCAAAATTTGTAACACTAAAATACAGTAGGCCTATAATCCAGTTAATCGGACAAGCCGCTTATTCTAACGGAATTCTAAAGTACAGACACAAATCCTATTATACAGTCAATCTGGACAATCGGACCAGCCGATTATTCAAATGGAATTCTAAAGAAACGACACAAATCCTATTATAAAGCCGAATCCGGTTAATATGATCAGTCTCTGTATGACGTGTAACCCAAGTAAAAGATAAAAATGGATCAAAATGATTTCCTTTAAAAAAATTAACTGATGATTTAAATGTATATAGGCTAGGCTAGGCTAATAAGGTGCAAAAGAGAAGAAAAGGGGGGGGGCGGTGTACATTTTTAGTTACTTAACGGCATGTCCACAACTGATAATAACCTTAATCAGGTACCAATTGGCTAAGCGAAGATAACATCTTGTGATCTCTTGAAATTTTACATTAATGTAATGGGCGTTCGAGCTATTATGAAGTTCGTAACTGATGTTTGACGGCCACAGGGGAAGACCAGTTGGACAGCCGCCCCATGTCCTGAGCCTGGTGAAATGGGGGCAAGGGCGACGATAAACGGGGCATATGATACATGGCTTGGGCTCGGGATATTGACCGTTTCGTTTCTTATCTTTCTTTATAAAATACAGACGTTACTTCAAAAAAAAAAAAAAAAAGATGACTACGACCTACGCGTGTTCCTAGGTCAATCTAGTCATGCATGTTAACCAATGACTTAAATTCTGCCAAGTCATTGGTTTTCCTGGCTGACTCAGGCAACTCGAACTCCGTGCGCACTAGAGATTCGAAGGAGCATTTTTACACCGTAAGACAATTTCGATTAACTAATTGTTTGGAACTATTTATATATGACACCGTCGAGCCTCATAAGTTAATTACACAAAGCGGATTTTTATTTGAAATTGACGGGTGGTATTGGTGGGCAAAGTTTTTCCCCATAACCTTAAAATACACAGAATACTTGTCTACTTCACCGTGTGAATAATAATGTAGGCCTACCCCTCCCTCCATAGATATAAATACAAAAGAGGGCCCTGTTATTGTGGCTGTTTATAAATATTAAATTATAATTAAAGTCAACACCGTTATTAGCCAATCAAGACAAGTCGTAGGCTATATTCTAAACCAGATTTCTTGAAAGGTGTAATAAAGGGCATAGCCTAAAACCGATTTGACGTGGCAAAAGCAAAATTAAAGTTTTATTTAAACCTTTGTGCAAACAAGGTTGTAGATCTATAAACTACCATTCCCTGGACTACACGTATTCGTGTTACAACTGGGTACGCCGAATACTATTAATAGACCTTCAATTCTTTATTTTCAAATATTCATTCATTTTACTTTCTTTGGTGTCGTGAGAAAGATCTATTCTTAATGTTTTGATACATTAAATCCACTTGTCCTACGTGTAGCTAGGGACAACATCTAGATCTATATGTACTCTACTGCCTTTGTTATTAATAATTAGTTTACTCTTTAAATCTAATCTTTTGAATTTATAGATAGATCTATGTTAAAATCCTAGATCTAAATGTTTGGATGACATCTGCATTTCTACTGTGACAAGACTATGACACTCATTGGCTAGCCGCTAGAGTAGTACTAATGTTTTAGTATATTGAACCGGAACTATTAAGTAGTACATGAACCGCGAGGTGGCGTTTAATGTTTGACCTAATAATCCGAAAAATGTCTTCTGCAATGTTTTCGTTTCACTTCGTGGTTTTGCTTATTGTATTCCTATGTGTTTTGGCTCAGGCACCTAAAAGAAGATTTGAATATAAACTAAGTTTTAAAGGGCCTCATCTTGTTCAAAGAGATAATAGCGTTCCGTTTTGGGAATACTTTGGAGGTAAGTAAATTCAAGAAATGTTAAAGCAACAGACACGACACCGGTTTATGCCGTTAGTTTTTAGCTTAGGTTCATAGTGTATTGTCCACGTGTAATAAACCGATTAGCCTTCTTCATAATGTCAAATCTATCTAAATATAACTTAAGAACCAAAATAACTGATTTTTAAAAAATCCATTGTTTTAACATAGTCGATAATAAATAATATAGATCTAGACTTAGCCCTGAGCTTCGACTGTTACTTAGATCTAGATCTAACTAACTAACTTAGTTAACATTTTTTTTTAAGACACAATTTTAATTTATTCTGAACCAATATGATTTTTAAACAGCTGGTAACCTGGTTTACCTTCTAGATCTATATATATAGTCACTATAGATTAGATCTATCTACTAATCTGGACTAGATAGAGAGCTATAGATCTTGAAAATGAATCTAGATAGTCAATCTCTACTCTAGACTAGTCTAGATTTTAAAAGTAGATTGAAGATCATTGTGATTGTAAACTTGATTCAAGAAAACATTTATAAATAGGAAAATACATTGGTCTATAGAGAGTATCAGTATACTATAGTACTATACTATAGACTTTAGATATACTTTTACTAGTGAGTAACTAGTGTCTAGTCAAGTCTAGTCTATAACTATAAGTATAGTCAGTATTACATAGTCTCTAGATTTAGATCTACTAGATAGTAGATTCTAGAGTTAATCTCTAGAGACAGTATTGTATTGACTATTGTCTAGATCTAGTACAAATAAAATAGACTTAGAGATTTAATCATTTTATAACAAAGAAATATTTCCGAATATAGACGATAGTCTAGAATAGATTATTATACTAATTATAGATCTAATTCCAATTCTAGATCATTTTTAGAGTAACACTACAGGCGAGTGAACTGTACACCAATTAGTTATGATTTTATGATTAGTAAAATCATTAAATGTAGAGACACTAATGCAGTAATGGACACTTAAGGAGTTAGGGTTAGGACAGAAGATCTAGCTGCGAGATATAATATACATAATAAAACACTAAACCATAACTTACAAATAGAAAAACAAAACCTAATGAATTACTCAGAAAGAAATAAAGACAGAGGGGTAATCATTTGACGCGTAGGACCCTTCTGAACCGATTGATGTAATCTGATTCTGATCTTATTAAATCTCTTAGAAAATAATTACTTTATATTATATCTAGTTTGAAGGTCACATGGAGAAAACACTTATTAAATCTAGTTTGACCATTATAAATTTTCAAAGTAAGTAATAAAAAAATGAAATAACTTAAAAATTTTGGCTATTAAAAAAAAACATGACATAGTCAGTGTAGTGTACCAATAACCCAGTTGTTTAAAAATTAAAATGGTTGAAGTTGCTTTCAGTTTATTGATGTATAAATACTATAAATATAAGCTTTACTTATAAATCTAATATAGATTACATCTAGATTCTAGATTTAGACTAGAGTCACTTAGTCACTATTTTTAAATTAGAAGTCGAAATCTAGTTCTAGATGTTTATTTAATAATGAAGCTTGAGCTCATGGTACCCCTCTGACTCTTGAGCAAACACATTTTTTTTATTTGATTTTATTTTAAGTTGTTTAATGGAGAAATTTTCTTTTTTGAAAAATGTATTCTAGATAAATTTATATTCTAGAGTCTAGGGTTGAATATATATTTTATCTAGATCTAGTAGTTATTTCTAGATAATTATAATATGTACCTATACTATATCTTTCATCTATAAGAATGAATGATTTATTTAAAAAATGCTTTTTGTTTTCAGATGCTTTAGCAGGAGATGAAGGCATTAGAATCACACCATCACTAAGAAGCAAAAAAGGTAATGGTAGTTTTGATATAATAATACTAGAGAGTAATCTAGCCTGGTAAAATTTAATTGGGAAAATTAGTTGGTTAATTTGTTGCTGTTTTGAATGTTGAGAGCTAAGAGAAACTAAATTTAATTAATTTTTTTCTTTGTCTAATCTAAGGCTCTGTGTGGTCCAAAAATAGACTTGAAAGTAAAGGATGGGAAATAGAAGCTGGAGTTCGAGTTACAGGCAGAGGCAGAATAGGTGCAGATGGAATGGTATGAAATTTAGTGATTAAACCAAGAAATACCATCATTTCATTTTGATGTTTTGTCAAAAATTTAGTCATTTGTACACCACAGAAAACTTACTGTAAAAAACAAATAAAATAAACAAATCATGTTAAACATATTATTTTATGTAATAATGCATTCTCTAAGCCTAGTTTGCATCCTTCAGAAGGAAAGCACAAGTGATATTTTACTAAAACAAAGAGTGTGACAATTGACAATCAAAGCTAATTCTTTTTTCTGGAACCATTTATTTGACCAGTTAGATTAGTTTTATTTTATTTTTATAATTCAGATTTGTGTATTTTTTTTATCAGTGCCTAACTTAAGACTTTAATCTAAGTATTATCATTATATTTAATCTTAAATTTTTAGCATACCATTAGTGTTCAATACTCCAAGTTTTAATGCTGTCAGTTTATTATTATAATATCAGTGACATTTGAATAGGGTCTTTAACGTGTTAGAAAAGTCTGAAAATCTCTTAGATTGTTATCATGGAAATGATTTTTCTAACCCTTATTTGTATAAATACTAGGTTTACTATTGATTTTTTTTCTTATAAAAATTGTATTTCAAATGCTTTGATAGAATTTAAAAATAACTCTTGCTAGAATGAATTAAAAAAAAAAATATTTCTTTCCACAGTAGCTCTGTTCTATTGTTCCTTTATGCAACTCAGCTCATTATTTAAATACAAAATACCTTTTAATTAAATTTTTTTTCTTGCATTTCTTTAAAAAAATACAAAATTATAATTTCAAAGCAAAAAAATATTTCTCTTCCTTCAGGCAATTTGGTTTACAGAGGGTCGTGGTGCTGCATCAGATAATCAGTTGGACAATGCTGTGTTTGGAGCAGCAGATAAATGGAAGGGTCTTGGTGTGTTCTTAGATTCTTTTGATAATGATGGACAAGTGAGTTGAAAATGTTTAAAACTTTTTTGGTTGTTACTACAATTATGTTTCAAATTTTCTGGTGATTTTGAATCAGAAAAGAAATTATAGCATTAGTTAATAAATTATCTTGATAAGTAAATCTGATTAATAATTATATATTGTGCTTAGTAAAACCAAAAACTATGTTAAAGTAACTTACTCTTAGACATTTCCAAATTAAATGATCAAATTCCAGAGGAGTTACATTGTGAATAGAAGTGCTTACAATTTTTATGTGGATTTAAAACATTTTTTTTCAAAATTATTTAGAAATGAGATTTTTGTAGCAATAGTTCATTTGTTGTTGGACATTTTAATTAAATGGCTTTAGAAAAAACTCCTGAAATTTTTGTTTTTTAAAATACCATTGGGGGAGAGAGGGGGGTCTAGTTCATGTGATACATTGATTTTAAAATTAACTTTGGTAATGAAAACCAAGCTTGTCTATACCTTTAAGGTCTGAGATCATCTAATATTTAATTGTACTTATACATAAACCTAAGACATTATAAGGTTTCAAAGAGCAACTAGACTTTTGAGTAATATTTTATTCCTTTGTGTATTTAGTTTTCTAAAAAGGTTTGAAAAATCTTGTTATTACAGTCTTTATGTTAAAATTTGTCCCAGTGTTGACTTGAGATATAAAACATTTGAAATAAGAATTTAAAAAAAATATAATCTATTACAACAGGTCGACAAAGCTGATAGTAATGCTGTTGATCACACCTTTATTCACATTTTCTAAGACATTGCAATACATACAGTAGTAATCATGCATGCACATTGCACACAAGGTAAAATTATCAACAAATTATTAAACAAAGTGTTGCCAATACACAAAGTAGATATTTTAGTCATGTTTAAACGATCACTTTTGGCCTGCGAATCACCAGGTAGATGGTACTTTCAGGAGCCAGTGTAAAAAAAATCACCATATATGGCCTTCATTTTTTCAATTGTGATCCACATTAGATACAAGCCCCTAAGTCCTTTGATGTTTAGGATATGTGCATTGAACTTAACACCATTTTATGATGTATCTTTACAGCACAACAATCCTTACATTATGGCTGTAGTCAATGATGGGACTATTGCTTATGACCACCAAAAGTAAGCTGACATATTTCTATTTTTTATATGTATCTAAATATATGTTTCATTTCTGTAATTTAAATCAAAGTTTTGCATTTAACACCTTGGCATTGATAAAAGTGACTATCTAACATGTTACATATAAAAGGACTGTTTATCGTGTTGCATTTGAATTATTTAATCATGATTAACTTTATTGTGAGACACATTTATTTGTTTATAGTTGTGATGACTAATACATGTTATAAAAGGTAACAATATAAAACTAGCACCTAGCAATAATTTGTCTTGTATATAATTTGTTCCTTTAATAAAATTACATATTTTGTAATTTTATGACACTTTACAACTGGGAGATACTAGCTATTAATCAGTGGGAAGCATGATCTAGTCATCTGGTTCACTATATTTGTATACATTTTTTTTTTCTTTGCCAGTACTTGAATTTGTTACAGGATGATGTCTTAATTTTGAAAGCTGGATAAACAGCTTTATAATTTTGTTTTTAAAGTTTGAAAGCTTTGTAGCTTTCAACCAGTGGGAAGCATGCTGTAGTCATATGGTTCACTTATAATTTTTATTTTTGTTAGTTCTTGAAATTGTTATAGAACTATACTTCAGATTTTAAAAAATGAATGTAAAACAGCTTCCTATGTTGTATGAGTTGGAAACTTTTGTCCCGAATTTCACAAATTTGATGTAGTCACTGTAGGATTGTGAGATATAAGATTGAAACATTTATGTAATATAATTTGGCTGTTAGGGAGGAAACTTTGAGCTGGGAAGCTTTTTTTTTTTTTTTTTTAAATAATGATTTGGATAATGTCTTTCACCATAAATCTAGATATAGGTAGATTGTGTTGTCTTTGAGTTCTCTATTAACCTATGTGATTGATGAAATATATTTTACATTATAAAATAATTCAATGACCTAAAAATAAACAATTTATCCAATTTATTTTTATTGATAACATTTTTTTAAAGTAGCCAAAATATAAATATCACCATTGATTTTAATAATAATCTTAGAATACTTGAAACACTTTTTGCACAATTTGAATCTAAACATTAAAACTTTATTGTCTGAAAGAAAATCCACATGTCAGCGCTCTCACATCAGTAGTCAATTCTTTGGTGCTTATAGTTGACACAAATTCTAGGTTTTTATATAAATATATAATACAAATCTGTTGGTCATATCATAATAGTTATCATTATCCATTTACACCAATTAATCCTTTTCACTTTGTAACAGAAATAATTAAAAAATAAAGAGTATTTCAAGGGTGAAAAAAGAACAACACATTTTGTCCCTGCACTGATGACATAATAGTGTTTCAGGAGATACATTTCTTACTTACAAGTTCATTAATAATCTTTGATAAAACTATCAAGTGCAATAATTTAGGTTAAACTAGAATTCATACAAGGTAAGGAGGGTGGTTGTGAGCTCTTTTTTTTTTCTTTAAAAGAGAAGACATTTTTGTAATCAATGATATTGGCGGTAGATTCCTCAAGTAAAACATAAATCTAGAATTTGTCCCATCATAAAAAAATCACTTTGCTTCTCTCCTCCATTTAATTATATTATTTTCATATGTTGTTAATAATCAGTAAAGAATTTTAATGGGTTTAGGGATAAAAGATATAAAAAAAATATACAGCTTTTATTTATCCTATTCATGCCTAACAAAAGGCTTTACTACAACTTGTAATTATTTTTGTAAGCTTGGAGCGCACAATGGGGTAAGTTTCAACTTTTTATAAACAAAAATACTCTCAGCGCACAAGATGGAAACAGTTTTTATATTTCTTTAATCTCTAACAACATTCAATTACTTGTGTATTTATAGTATGCTACACAGTATTGGTGCGTTACTACATGTTCCTTATTTACTTGTTAAAATGGTAGATGTTTTCTAATACATGTGCTTCAGTTTAATGACTTTCATGTGTAGATGTGATCCTTATCTTTTCATATTAGTGTTTTATTATTGAAAAGTCTAACGTTCAGCACTCTTTTGAATGATAGGGCCCTTTGTGTGTCTTTAAAAATTATTTACATATGTATTTGCTATGGTAATATACAAACCAATATTTATTCAAAACTGTGTGCTTTAAGATTATTCTAAATTTTAAAGCAATATTCAAAGCATCTTGGCAGATGAGATCTTACTATTCTAATGTTAACCATTTAAAGCTAGGCATCAATAGTCAGGCTATAAACAAGTAAAAAATAATACACTGATTCAAACAACTTAATGAACACATGGTTTTGAAGAAGTTTCTTTTAATGAAATATTTAACAAAATATTAAGATCAGAAACACAGAAGATTAGTCATATTAATCCGAAAGAATAAATAGATTAAAAAATATTGGCATTCATTCAGAACAATTTTGAAGTTCTTTGTCTACTAAAAAAAATAATTAAAAAAAAATAAAAAAAATGTTTTTTTCAATTAAGATTTCATTACTTTGTTGTTAGAACTTTTTTATGGTAATACTTTTTAATATTTCTTTAAAATTTGTATAGGTTGTGCAATGGAAGTTGAACATAATTTGGGTGGATTTTCAATTTTTTTTTTGTTTTGTTTTTTAGTTGTTTTTTTTTTCAGCCATTGCTTTTATGGAAAAAATTGTTTCAAATTAAAATTTATTTTTATCGGATAAAGAGATTGGAATGTGCTTTAAATCTTTTATTAAAATGCTAACATAAAGTAAAGTACCCCTTTCAGACCTTGCGAGCTATAGGGCAGATTATGTCAAGGTCATCAGTTTCTTTGGCTAACGGTTAACTAGCAGGGTGTCATGTGGCCAGCACAACTACCAACTGCCATTACTTTCCCCAACTAAAGTGAGGTACCTGTTACAGTTGGGTGAACTTCTACTCTTTTTTAAAAATTTAATTAACAGAGTAAAGAAATTTGACTCTTCGATCTAGTTTCATTGCTCATTTTTGTTTTCAACTAGACACTTTCATTAAGCATTGGCCACCCGTATCTTCCTCTCTAGGGCTGGATAAGAAGATAATGCTGTTATTCCTCACACACAAGACTAAAGAGTTTATGGCACACAGCTACCATTCGAAATCTTTGTAGCATACTAAGGAGCTGTCAGTACCAAATAATCTTCAACTGATAAATAATATTCATGAACATTACATAAACTATCTAACAAATGAAAAATTGTTCATTAGAAAAGTTTTTACGAGTTATTTCACACATACAAGTGATTAATTTGAAAATGTCAGAAAGATTCTAATACTCTTGTAATGTTTTTCAATGCACCTATACAGTTAAAATTCTTACTGTGCTAATAGTGTTCCTTAGTGAAAAACATTTTTTTAAATAAACAATCAAGTTATTGCCTCCAAGACAGTCATTATTTGCTTACAATAAGCAAGAGAAAATTTGTTGTACAAAATTCAAATTTTTTTTTCAAAGGAATTTAGATTATCAAAGACAAAATGTAATTATTTTTTAAAAAGGATTTGCTTTTTCCCATGTGGCCTAGAATATGTAAGGAAATGTTATGACAAAAATAAATGCTGGAAATGTTTTATTTTGATGGTTAACTTGACATTTAGGCTATTGAGAGAATAATTAATGAAACAATTAATGATCATAGCCTCTTTCCTTCACCACATTCCACTTTCCCCAAAATTAATATCTGAATTATTTCCACTACAGCATTCAATATATATATATTTATGGTTTACAGCTTAGCACTTTTTAACAGCACTAACCTTTATTTCTTTTGCTTTTATAGTTGTCATAATATGGTAGAATTCCGTCTCAATATATTTTTTTCATTACATAATTATTTGACAAAAAAAAAAGCACACATAAAAAGAAGCATAAATAATTATTGATGATATAAATTTAAGAAAAGTTTTTAAAATATTATTATAAAGAAAAATCAACTAAATTTTGGCTGAAAGTCATAAACATTATAAATACTTGGCACAATAAACAGGTGACAAGATTAACCACCCTTGAAATACAGTACACTGTTATACACTGCATTTTAGATGATAACATTTGCTTATTGCTAATTCTAACACTTCGGGTTTCAGGATTCATTTATTGAACTAAAATGAATTGAGTCTATTATGGGTCATAAAGATTTGGCAATAATTTTAACAATATTTGTTATTAAAAATATTTTACAATATTACTACAGAGTTACACATTTGTTTTCTTGGTAACACAGCTTTCACTATAATGACAGCCACTGTTTGATCACCCATATATCTTGTTAGTCATCCATAGCAAAGCTCATGAGAATCAATGTTGATATAAGACATGTGTAATTACTATCATGTTAAAAAATCCTCACTGAAATATTGATTAACTATGTCTATTCTCATGGTGTTCGTTGTTTATGGTTTCCTTGAGTGTTGTACTCTGTTGTTTTATGATGTAGCCGTTTGGAGTGAACACAGATGTTAGAGAGAACACCAATGTTACATTCACATAGCATTCATGCTACGTGGTAATGTTGTAGTTGTAGTTGCAGTATTAACAGATATATTTGTCCTCGTATAAATGATATTGTTGAAAGCCATTTTAAAATAAATTTAAAACACTTTTTTTTTACAATTATTGAATGCATCACATCTTGTAATACTAAAAACTTTAAGTTGCATGCTTAGTTTAGTTTATGTTAAGAGATAACGTAAACCCTTTTTTTTTCTTCTGATCCTAGTGTTGTGACCATTTGAATTAAGATAAATAAGTTGTGTTACTTCAGTGAAGAGTCACAATTGTTTCTGTTCCAGAGTTGAAAGATGAATGTAAAATAATTTATCAATGTTTATAAAAATATTCTCAAGATGACTACAATTATGAATTAAGTCAAAGAATAAACAAACAAATTTTTTTTTTACTTTAAATATATTCTATCCTTTTTGTATCTATACTGACACAACAAACAAAATTTGGCACTAGACATTTTATTAAAAAATGTGTAGGTACTTGTGGGAATGCAAGTAATTGGATATCTTACTGCAAGTAGTTTAATTAATTAGAATTGTAGCAGAAAATAAATAAAACTTAAAGCATTTACACAAGAAAAAAAAGTAAAAATGTTAGATGGTAAGCAATTAAAACACATGTTCGAAATTTCCAAGTAAGATTAATTTTAAGACCTAAATTTCATCATCATACCAATTTCTGTCTCTAGTGTATATGTTTTGTATTTCTAGCCACATCTTACTGCTTAGAGCTAACTCTTAGTATTCTGTTCTCAATTTTTTTCTTGATTTAAAAAAAATGTAATCATGTATAATATGCTGTCTTTGATTGGTTTTATTTGATAGCAACAAGTTACTTCTGTTTATGGATTTTATCAGGTGGCCATTAAGAGATACAATTTTTGTAAATATAAGACACAGACCAGTACATTGATTGATATCTGAGGAATGTATTATGGTGTCTTTTCTTTGCACCAAACTTTTATTAGTTATTTAGGCAAGATTTGTTGATGAATTGAAAATTTTAAATTATCATTTAGAAAAACGAAAACTTTTCAATTTGATTAATTTTCATGTAGTGTTGTTCAAACAATTTTCTTTCTCTGTTTAGTGATGGCAGTCAACAAAATTTAGGTGGCTGTTTAAGAGACTTCCGTAACAAACCATTCCCAGTCAGAGTTAAGATTGAATACTACAACCAAATTCTGACAGTAAGTCTTCACTAATGTTGTTTCAAAGTAAAGATTAAATCATTAAAATTTCACCTGACACTATCATAACTCAAAGAACAACACCAATAGACCAGTGTAATCTCAGGTGTTCATCTAACAGCTGTCTTGTATTGTTTAATTTATTTACATAAATGACCTACCTAATTACATTAGTTGCTGGTTTTGTTCCAAAATTGAGGAAATCATAGATTTAAAACAATAAAAAGAACACAAGAAAGGGAAATATTACCAAAAGAATAAGAGAGTTACAGAAATGGTAATCAAATTGAAACCTGTCTTTCCTCACAGAATAGTTTACATATCATAATCAAAACACCAAATAAATACTAATAATTTTATTATGTGTAAATCCAGAAAAAAAAATTCAAAGTTTTTTTCAATAAATAAAAAAGCCATTTGTCATTGAAATCATTTTATGTGAACCATTTGTTTACAAGGATTCTAGTTTAGTTTTCAGTGAAAGGTTTTCATTAAACAGGATCAATATATTTTATTTAACACAGATAACTTTACTTGTTTTATCATAAAAAATGTTCTGGAATTGGCCAATAGCCTGTTACATTTCAAATTCCTGACTGCACACATTTTAAAAACACCTGCAAATATTTTGTTTGAAATTACATATCTCAATCACAGTAACTAAATTAATTGCATGTGTTTAGGTCAGAGTTCACAATGGTTTGACCAACAATCAGAATGACTTTGAAATCTGCATGAGTGCCTCAAATGTTGTGCTACCTACTTCAGGATACATTGGTATTTCTGCAGCCACTGGTGGCTTGGCTGGTAAGATCTTTTTGTTTTTAGTTGCACAACAAAAATAACTTATTTACATTGTGTAGTGAAAGGTGAGTGATACCAAAAGCAGTATTTAAAGCTGATCTTTTGTTTACGTTTGTTCATTGTGAGAGTTTAGAGTGTGAACCTCTGAATGACTAAACACTTTTACAGTTGTTCTACTCTTGGTCAGCGTTAAAGCTCAAAGTGAATTTGAAAGTAAATTTAATGTTTAGTCTTCTGATTTTGCTATCCTACCCATCTTGAAGATCAAAGAAGATTGAATCCTTTATAATGAACTATAGAACAACTAAATATTAACATTGGTGTCACAAGTTAAAGTGATGCAGTTTCACTTATTAGTGAATACATTTCTATAAACTTGAAAACAGCTCAGTTAGACAAGGATAAGATATGAAATGTTTATATTCAGATGACCATGATGTTCTATACTTACTGACCCACTCACTGCATGACCCAACTGTGGACACCAGTCAAGTGTCAGAAGAAGAAAGGTTAAAGTTTGAGAAAGAGTTCCAGCAGTATCAAGATGAATTGGATAAAGCCAAACAAGAGTATGTATACTTGCAATGATTGTATTTTTCTGTAAATTTTAGAAATTCTTAAAATTTCTAGTGCCTTAATTTTTTTCTTCCATAAAGATTTTAAGTATCTGTTTTTAAAACACATTAGGTCAATGAAGCGTAAGAATGTTGGGGTAACCTTTCAAAAGGAAGGTTGGACTGACTGTATATCTGTGCTTTTCTCAAATGATGTAGGAGGAACTAAAGATTTGTTTTCCCCCCAAATCTAATTCTAAACCACCACCTGCTCATGGTGCTTTACTATTTGTCATATTGCATTGTCTGGTACATTCTACAAAATGTATCTGACAAATCTAATGTTTGTTGTAGATTGCAACACTCAGACCAAGGATGTCAGCAGCCTTTACCTTTTAAGTGCTGTCACATGCACACCAGAGCTGTGTAAAACATGACATTTTCTGGGGTTGTTTTAATGTCTGAGTTGTTGTCATTCATTTACTTCTCTGGTGGTTGTTGCTGGAAGTAGAGTCTTTATTACTTAGCTGCTCGTGTGTCTAGAAAATTTTGAAATACAGTAATAGATTTTCAAAAATATAGATCAGAAAGATCCTGATCTTGAACTGTATTTATTGCTATTGACTTGTCTATTTCCAGTTACCAGAAGGAACATCCTGACCAGAAGTATGAGGAGGAAGGAGAGGACCAATGGGTAGGTGACTGGCTCTTTCAACTGTTGATTGGATAACTTTAGAACATTGGCAGCCAAAATAGTTTCTTT
This sequence comes from Biomphalaria glabrata, assembly GCF_947242115.1. NCBI lineage: Eukaryota > Metazoa > Mollusca > Gastropoda > Planorbidae > Biomphalaria > Biomphalaria glabrata. The sequence continues at coordinate 10,389,714 of NC_074728.1, forward strand.
GTACACCCATGAGCACAGCGCAAGTAGTTTATTTGTACACCCATCAGCACAGCACAATTAGTTTATTTGTACACCCATGAGCACAGCACAAGTAGTTTATTTGTACACCCATGAGCACAGCACAATTAATTTATTTGTACACACATGAGCACAGCACAAGTAGTTTATTTGTACACCCATGAGCACAGCACAAGTTTACCACTTCAATCTTAGCCATTAGTTGTTCAATGCACTGCCAGACCTTTATTATCCTCATTTGAGTTCTGACAACTTAACAAGGATTTGACTACAATAAAGCCATTTATTCAAAATAAATACCTCTCCAACCTCTGAATATACCAATTGTAATTACACTATAACTCACCATCTCTGTATACAGGAAGTTTTTTAAATGTAATTACAGGTATTAAAATAGTTAAAATACAAGGTAGTCCATCATATTCTTAACACAGAGCAGGCCGAAAATGAATGGCTCGATATAGAAATCAACTCTACACAGTGTGTTGTATTCAAACTAAAACTGAATACTAGGGCACTAGAACTCATCTTAATGAACAACTAAAATAACCCTAAAAACCGTTTTGCAAGTGTTTCTTACGCTTGAGAAATTGTCTTCTTCTAATTTTCTTTCCTATGACATCAAACATTAACAGGTTTGTTTTGTCATCTCTGTAGTTCCAGTCTCAGAATGAGAAAGAAATGAAACAAATCTTTGATGGACAGAACATGATTAACAACGTGCTGAGGGAGGTGAACAGAAAGTTGGATGAGTTGATGGGCCGCCAGGAGATGGTTATCTCAAGAATCAACTCAATGCCTGTTGGACAAGGGCAGCAGGGAGGTCAAGTTCAGGTTAGTCTTACTTATATGTTCTCATAATGCAGTTTAAATTGTGTTGTGAAACTGTGGACTCTCTTTCCATAAAAAGTATAAGTATTCTGTTTGCATGACGTTGCTATCAATATAAGTATACTACAATTTTTTCTATTCTTTGAAGCAGTGATATTGTTGCTTTCAGTAATCCAAATTATCACATATTTGATTGCATATTAATGTTTCTGTTGATGCTTAGGGAGGAGGCCAACAGCAGATCTCTGGTGGAATACAAAGACATGAAATTGATAGACTTTTGAACAATCAAAATTCACTTTTGCAACAACTTGGCGATCTCAAGTAATGTCCCATTTATATTTACAGATTGCTTCCTTTAATTTTTTTAACTAATGGTGATTAAAATTAAAAATCATCCTAAATAATTTGATTAAACAGTTTTATTTCTTTGTTATTTTAATCAGTATATTTATAATATTTGTGTAAATGGGTGAACTTTTCAAGGCCATTATTGATATTAAAAGCAATGCTACTCTTTGATGAGAAAAAAAACAATTACTTGTTACATTAATAGAACTAACAATTACCTGTTTGGGATGTTAACAAATTAATACACCTAAAAAAAAATTAAGCAAAAAATGCAATTTTAAAATTATCAATGTAAATAGGATTTAGAATATCTATTTATTAATAGATGTTTACATTTTTTATGCTTATTACTGAAGACACATAAATGCATTTTACACACATATTAAATAATTAACCTTACTCACACCAATTTTCTCTATAAAAAAAATTACCAAGACATCAACTGGTGTATAATTACAAAACAAAGTACAGGTATTATTCACTTCAGTAAACTATGTATTAGTAAATTTTCCATGGTCACATTTTAAAAAAAATAAAATTTTAAAAATTTCATTTTGCTATGTACTTTCCATCAGATACACAGTGAATGACATCCAACAAAAAGCTAGCAGCATTCAGAACCAGGCTGGCGGTGGTGGCGGAGGTGTTCAAGATAAGATGGCTCTACACGAGATGAAAGATAAAATTTCCGGTATTGGTAACGATGTCAGAGAAATATTGAATAAACCTCAGGTAGGATGATAAATTTGAATTCAATTGTTTTTTCTTTTAACTTACAAATTAGGTTTCAAGCATGTTTAGTAGCTCTTTAAGGGATCAAAGTATAAACATAAGAAAAATTGGAAAGAAAAACGTTGCTCAAATGTTGTATTTGTTTAGCAGGCTCAATGCTATCTAACATATTCATGTTCAGTTGATTGGTCTAAGTAATATATAGAAAAAAAACTGGGAATGTATGAAATGAAGCATACTACTACTGGTTATCCTAATAATTTTAATTCAAAAATTATTATAGGCCTAATTATAAAATTTAGATATTGTCTTCCATTTCGAAGATTTGAGTACAGTTTTTCATTTGATCACGCAAACCCACACACATTTTGCCACATCTAATGCAGACAAAGCTGTTGTCTGCCTTTGTTTAATTACAGTAATATGCCTAGAAATGTATAATATGCCAGTGGTCGGCAACCTTTTGAGTTGGAAGAGCCAAAAATTACATTTACAAAATTTCAACGTTTTTAAAGAGCCACAAGATTTTTTTCTTCCAAACAATAAATAGTACTCGCATAAATAAAGTGTTTTGATTGAAAAAACTAATCTATGTATTCATAAGAAAAAATATAAATTTATAATAGTCTTTTACACAACAAATTATATATACACTAATCTATACTTTAATAACAAACAATTTAACTAACAAATTCAGTAGTAACTATGGCTTTGCATGGTTTTAGAAAGTTTGGATTTATTTGGCTCATATCTTGTTTTTAGTTTCAAACACGACTCATAACTGCTGAAGTAACTCGTGTCAACAGTTGCACTGGTTTTATCGCAATATTGCTTTACAAATAGAAATTGAAGTAATTGACCGCTTTGAACCATTTCTGCATAAAGAATAATTTTTTCTTCAAAACAAACGAATTCTTCTACCAAAACATAGGCTGGGTATCTAGGAGGTATGAATAGTGAGTCTCCATTTCGTTTAACATTTAAACTGATGATGGTAGAGTGCTTCTGACAAGATACTGTTAAAAGTCTTGATTACCAAATTGATTACCTCAACTATTTCCGCCCGAAATGTTTGGACTCAAAGCGCTTCTTGGTGTATTATACAGTGAAATGCAAGAATTTCGTGGTTTATTTTGCGCCTAAGAATCGTAGTTGCACCCTTTTTTTCTGTCATACTTCTGGCTCCATCAGTTGCTATTGAAATGATTTTATTTATGTTTATTATATTGTCTTCAAGGTATTTTTGCACAACATTAGCTGTATCTTCTCTTCTATTTTGTCACGAGGTTGTGCCGTGTCTTTTTATGTCGCATTTATATCAAGTGATAAGCAGAAGAAAGTTGAATATCTTTCATTTGCAAATATGTTACATTTCAAGACATGAGGGAGGGGTGCGCTGAAAAGCGAGTGGCTGAGAGATAGAATCAAATCAGAACGATTTTTTAATGTTTTTCTTTTCGATAAAATAAATAAGTGCCGCAGCTTAACATCCAAAGAGCCGCATGTGGCTCGCGAACTGCAGGTTGCCGACCCCTGTAATATGCTAATGGTTGCAAAGTTTTTTTAGACTCAATTCGTGTCCATGTTGAATACTAGAATACTATCAGCTATTCTGACTTTTTAGTTTAGACAAGTTCTATTATTTGATGTTTTTTTTTTTTTTTTTTTTTCAGGCCAATTTACAGTGTCCACCTCCATCATCCCAGGGATGTCTTTCATCAACAGTTTTCTTCTTGGCCTTAATAGTTCAATTTGTACTTACCATAGGATACATGGTCTATAGGTAAACACTTACTTTTCTATCTTTGGTTCAATATTTTCTTTAGATTAATGTGTTTTTACATTCAGAGCATAGAACTTATGTTTTAGCCAAAGTTAAAATCTAATAATATGTTAATTGTTTTTTTTTTTTTGGTTAATCAAACAAAAAAACGCAATTATAATTTTCAAGCATATTATAGTTCTATGTTGTCCAGCGAGACCATTCAGCAAATTCAGAATTCTAAGTCATATTTCATTTTTTTTCTTTACAAATACTCCCATAGCTAGACTTTTAGCTAAATGATTCAATATTCCAATACCTAACTCTTTCTCTCCGTAATTATTTCTACGATACGACGGAATTATTCATTCTGTTCATTTCTAGTTCACTTCTTTGTTATAATTAAACTTCTAGAACTTTGTTATCAGAAAATAATTTATTTTGGTATAAAAATGAAAGGGAAATGTATGCTCTTTTTATCTAACACAAATTAATGTTTATAAAAAACACAAATTAATTTAATGGGGTAAAACCAATGATGGTTTTGTCTAAAGAAATACAGAGAAAGAGTTAAGTGAATGAATAGCTAAAAATTTGTATTAGTTTAGACTGGAAAGTAGCTGTATTATGTTTTTGTAGTTCACAATCATACACACTACAGACAGGTTTAGGACTCGAGTTAGGTTTGAGCTTGTCAGCTAGTTTATTGGGCTGAAGTCAACCTGTTGTTACATTGTGGCGCATAAATAGCCAGTTTCTCTCCATTGAGAACATACAGAATGCAGGTTGAAGTCTGTGTGAAAGTCTTGGTGAGACAATCTTCAGTTGATTAGACAAACACAAGCCACTATCAATTTGGATACAAATGATACAATACAATCTAGATAACAACCTTCCTTGCCATGACAGCTCTCACTCAGTGCCTTAGATCAACCCAAAGCTTGTCAGTGGAAGAGGTCTGGGTTTTTTGTATACAACATCTCTTACTCAGTGCCTTAGATCAACCCAAAGCTTGTCAGTGGAAGAGGTCTGGGTTTTTTGTATACAACATCCTTTGCATTGAAGTTTATACTTTTTTTTGTTTCTGTTCATTTTATTTATCCATATCAGTCCTTTAAAAGCTTTATTCATTTTGGGTCTCACAGCTAAGCCAACCAATTTTTTTTTTTCTACTTTTCAGATCTAATAAAGAAGCTCAAGCTAAAAAGTTTTATTAAAAAAGTCTCCCATAGAATGTTGTCTGTACTGTAGAGGTGCCTGAGGGTGCTTCAGTAAGAGAGCTTCAGGTCATCAAATGATATATTTCAATTTCTTCCATTTCAGTTCCCATTCCCATCACCCAACTTATATCAAATATTTAGATCAGAAAATGTTTCAATTCTCATTTTAATTCATTTATACAACTTATATTTTGTTTCTATTTCAATCTGATGATGTTAGATTGGCTTGTCAGGTCAAGTCAGAGCATTTAGAGCAAAAGTTTGTAGGAAATGTTGACTGACTTTGTGTTCTTTAAGTGTTAATTTTGTAGACATAAATTCATAATGTTTTAATGGCTTTGACTGACGCAAGGATGTGGAGTGTGTGTGTGTGATGCAATGAGCTGACACAGTCATTCCTGGATGTTGTACATTATTCGTGTCGACTTTTGAGCTTGTGCCGTCTGTTTATTTGGGCCAAGGTAATGTTATTGTGATATTCTTTGTGATTAGGATCAAAACTATAAAGTGTGCTTGCTCAGCCATTTTACTGGTTGACCTGGTCTACAGCTACATTGTGAGATGAACCTTGAATCAAAGCTGTTGTTATATTTCAATATTTATTTCTTGGAGACAAGTTTTGTGTATCAAAAATGTTCATGACAGTTTGCCTTTGTCCTCAGAGAAAATTACTTGAACCTTGGCAGCATTGATTTGAGAGCATATATATCTTTCTATATATGTATGGATGTCATGTACATGCCTATGGTTTCTTGTACAAAATATTTACTAGCACTTTTTTTTCTTATTAGGTGAGGGTGTAAGTGTGTGTTTTTTTAATTTACTTTGGATACAAGTTTTATTTTACTTGAAAAGTGTTTTGTCAACGCATTTGGTTTTCATTCTACTCAATTTTTTTAGACTTTGTTGAATGGTCTGTATGTGGAGGATTGAATAACTAAAGGTGGCACAATGATCCCAAGCTAGACTTAAAGGATTGATTTTGAGTCTTAGTTGAGGCTTTGGGTGTCTTTTATTAAATACAATATATTTTGAAAGAGGGTTGTTCTGGTTACATGACACTTTCATGAACTGTTGATTAGGAAACTAAATGGCTTGAAAGGAAAGTTTGTTATCCAAAGAATGTATTATAAAATGATAATTTCATACCAAGGCCTAGCATATATGAACCAAGTCTCCTTCAGTGTCATCTATATGGATGATGTAGTTGGATGGTTATATTTTTATGAGTCAAAACTTTTGCTTTAATTTTATTGACATCATTTGTTGACATAAATCATTTCTATGTTCAATTGACTGTTTATTGAAGCTTTACACTTGTGCCAACGAGCACAGAATTAACTTTTGTTCTCTTCTTGATATTAATTCTGGAGATTAACAGATATAAGATATGTACAAGGTGGACAACTTTATTTTCCTCTAAAGACTCTGTACAGAAGGTAAAACATGAGTCTTGTGCTGCTTTCAGTCAGTGTTGGCTAATGGTCACAAAACTAATGTTCAGACTATGGGTATAGCATGAGCTTAGTATGTATAAGAATAAATACTGGGATTATAAGTTTTTTAGTTTGTTTTTTTAAATACAGATACCGGTACAAGAAAGAAATACAAATATGTAGCAATCTACAAATCCATTGAGATTTTAGTTTACTGATGATTTTATTGGCCTTCTTGTCTTTTGTACTTGTGTGAAACAATATACTGAGTTCAGTAAAAATGTTGACATGAAATATTTCTGTCTCATTGTCAAACCTATTTTATTCTTGTCCCAAAAAAAAGGGTGTAGCTAAATTTTAAGTTTTCTAGAATGAAAATATACCTGTATTCAATTATACAAAGTAATTTTAAAAGAATAACTATATATTGAATATCTTGTGACTATGTTTTCGAGTCAGTGTAGATGAGAAATGCAATTCAATAAAAAGAACCAATTATTGAAAATGGCACATCTTATCACATGGCAAACTAGTCTGTATTCAACTCTACATGTATTTCTAAATGTTCTAGTCAGATCTGGTTACAGTGAGCTACTTACAATCATTTTGACTAGCCCTAACATTGTGTATGTAATGGTGTGTTAGTTTTGTCACCATACTCCTGGCTGTTAGTCAAGGTACACTGATAGTGCCTAATGAGTTCTGACTAAACATGTGTGTGAAGAGTGTGATCCCTAGTGAGATGTATCCAAAGCATGGTGGCATCACATGCTGGTAGTGTTGATGGTCTCCTCTTTAGAATGATTAGCTTTAAAACTATTTTATCTTTGGTTGTTCAATATATGTTGTTCATTTGGTGTATGTGCGTAAGTGTCAATCTGTTCATTAAAGCTTTAAAAGGAATCATTCATGTGAAAATGTGCAGAGATAACCTTCTAAAGATACTTTATTTGTATTCACATGGGAGGAAGTGGCATAACAATTCTTATTCTATTAGCCCTCTAGATGGAACTTTTCAAGGCTCGAGTCTATTGATTTTTTTTTAGAACAAATGCTATGTGTAGGTCCTTTATTAATATCACAAATAAATCTCAATTATTCAACTGCCATTATTTCACAAAAATGTTTACTCTCTGACCATAACACAAAAACATTTTTTTTAAAGTTCTCATGCCTGAAAAAAATGTGCATTTGATTGTCTATGGATAACCATGTAAGAGCACTGCTACTATAGTGGATATAAGTAAAAAAAAGAAATAGACTAATCTAGATGTGCATATCTATCTGGTGCAAAAGAAAAGTATTTGTTTGCCCCATATGATAAATTCCATTGATATTCTTCTCTTAGCAATTATCAAATTTCTACTGTCAATCAAAAGTATCTACTCTTAAAACTAATCAAAACAAAATAAGTTATTTAGTTGTACGAAAGTTATCAAAGCATCTATTGTATTGTTTTCAAATGAGTTAAGTGTATGTGTTGATTTGGTGGTCAGATTTCTGTTCTTTTGGTGATGGGTCATGAGTACTGCTGTACTAAATGAAGTAATAAACATTCAATTGTCATTTTATTTGTTATGTCTTTTGTATACTGGTGGTATGTGAAGAGTCACTAAAGTACAATGTATAGGTGACAGTGAAATCTGTATTGACTATGTTGGTTACCATATAAACTAATCTAGCAGAATCATTTTTGTTAACAGGCCACAGTATACCTACTGGTGACAGGGTACAGTCTTTATAAAAAAAAAAGCCATGAAATTTTCATATTTACAATAGTTTATTTCTACATTTATTTATTAGACACAGCCTATGTGTGGCCATTTCTAGCAAAAACTGCTTCCAATGACATAAACATACAACATTGCTCCAGTTTTAAAACTTTGGATTGTGAAACTAATTATTAACCAGGCAACAAATTATGTCAAACTTCCATAGGTTCTACTACTATACAAAGAATAAACATCTTGAGATAGTTCAGTCTGAATAAAGAAATCAATTTAATTAAGCAATAATTTAACCTGAAAATAAAAAATTAGCAAAAATGTCTGAATTGAAACTAACACTTGAAAAGGCAAGCTATTACAGGTACTTGACTGCTTTAATCCCCTTGCCCTAGGCAAACATTGCAAATAATGAGTAAATAAGAAAATATTCCTTAAACTAAAAATATATTATGGCTAACCTTCTTAGATACATTTATACACAACTTCTACCAGGTATCTGTATTATATACAACTTTCTTTATTAAGTCTGATTTACAGAAAAATCTGGTAATGAAAAGAACAAAGTCAAACAAAAAGGTTTTACCAGATAGATAAATCAAGTAGAATTTAAAAAGTACTTTTTTAAAAGAAGATAATGCCTCCTTTATGAAGGTGTTAAAGTGATTACTTTGCTCTTAATAACTAATGAATTTTCTATGTATAAAGTGTAATAGTATTGTTACGAATCTCACTATCCAGGCTCTCTGCAAACTGCACCATACACCACCAACTTAAAGAACTTGACAACTCAGGGCTCCAAAATAACGTAAAGGTTTAATGTCCATAAATAACAGCTAATACTGTACAATTGGCAGCACGTAGAACAGTACAAATAGCTCTGCGATAACAAATATCTCTCCGATAACACCGTTCCGCCGTATCAACTCTTGCACTGGCCTCTCCGTCTCGTTCCGGGCTTGCACTGGGTTCAACAGTTCAGGACTGACTTCACACACTAGGCTCGTTGTGTCGGACTCGATCACAGACCAAGATCAAGACGCCGTTCGTCTCAACTGTACTTGATAGTACTCCGCACTGAACCGTCGTAATGCTCCGTACAGAACCACACCGCTGAACTGTGCTGTAGTCGACCGTGTTCTGAACTCCTGTCGTGAACCCGCTTTCTCAACCTTGCTGTATTGAGCCCCTTTTCTCGACTGTCTTGACTGCGACACCTCCGCTCTTTATATAGGGTCCCTACTGGCCTTCTCGAACCGGACAGAACGCCGCTCGACGTTTCTAGGTGGTCAGATGACTACAACTCTCGTGACGCTCATGAGCTCTGTTCACGACGGCGATCCTTCCCGTACCGTCCTGTTCATACTCGACTCGGTTGACCGTCGTAGCTCGTCACGGTTGACCGCTCGTCTAGCGCTGGCCTGGGGCGATTTGCGTCGGCTGACTACACTCACACCACTACCCCCATCTGTGCCACCACCAGGTTTATAACAGTATTATAAACAAATATATAGTATCACAAAGTAATTCTATCAGTCCCAGCTAATGAATTTATAAAAAGATGCCCGAATTTGTTTTTTCCCCTTAATGAACACAAGGGGAATACACTCTGACATACCCTAGTGTTCAAAATATTAAAAAAAAGCCAAATTTAATTTAAAGATTATACTTTTAAAAATTATAAGTCAAACCAGAGTTTTCCATGTGTGACCAATTTTCTAGGAAAATCTTAGAGCCATTTTCATGATTCATGTCACCCCATGGTTGTTGTTTTTTGAAACCTACGAAAAATTTGCAAACTGATAAGAGAAATTACTATAAAATTATGAATGAATTACAACAAACATTTAAATAAAATATTTTTACATATTTATTTAATGGTAAATTTTCTGTAGTGACTTTGGCTAACAAGAGCAGGCAAGGTTGCATCACCATAAATGACCATCAGCCCTCAACAAAAGATCTATGCTAAGACTGATCATGCCTATATATATATATTGTTTTCTTTACAATAAGCTTCACACTGTGAGAATAGGCTGTATTTATTAGCAACAGTTTCAATCAAATTTATGTGAGAATAAGCTGTATTTACTAGCAAGTTTCAATCAAATGTAATATTTCCAAAAACTAAACAGAAAATCTTCAAAAAAGAAAAAAAAAAATTAGCTCAATAAGCTTAAAATAGCGAATCTATTCTATAAAACAATGTGTTTTATAATATTTTTGACTATTATGCAGGGGGTACACTAATAACATAAAAGAATAAAATTAGAGCACAGTTTTTAGAAAATCGGTCAGAAGTTAAAAATATAGAAAGTCATTTTAAAAAAAAAGCTACAAAATACAATATTAATACAGCAAAATAATAAACCAAAGTGTTTTTTTTACCTGTTTTCTTTGAGTTATTATTATTGCCAAAAAATATATATTTGAAATATATTAATATTATAATGTAGAAATTTCAATTGTCAATTTCACAGAAGCATTCAACAATATTGAATAAATACATTAACCTGTAGAATATAGTAATAAAATAAATAATATTAAGTTAACAATCACAGCCAAACAGTGGTGTGAATGCAATTTTTTTTTAACATGCCCAGAAATGATATCTTGTTGGATCATATTATCATCCTGAAAACTAACAAATATTTTATTTTTGATAAATTACAGTATTTACTTAAAACAAGATAATTTATCACAAATGGAAATTGACTTAAGTCATTGGTTTCCCTGTCTTCTACAGGCAGCTTATCCACGCTAGCACTAGGCAAAAAAACAACAACATAAATTGATGAGCATGTCTAAGTTATCATATATAGAAATTAAATCTTGTGTAAAAACTGAGTACATTTTTTTATTGAAATTCAAAATTAACATGAGAATCATATGCATATCTATGATCTTGGGCTAAAGGGAGATCACTCAAATTAAAATGAAACCCAATCTGTGGAAGCCGACATCGTAATGGAATAAAATATAAGTGAAAGTCAACAAGATTTGTTAGGGCTATTGCTTTTGATTTGGTCATAACATTGGGGTGAGGCAGAAACTGCTGGTGTTCTAGTTCAAACTTTATTGAAGATCAGGAATTTCCAATTCATAATTCAACATGAGCTTATGTCCACAAGAGAGACTGGATCAGAATGCACTGAGCATGTTAATCACACTGGCAGATCTATAAGAATATGGCCCATCTAGTAAAAAATTTAATGGGCAATGATACTGTATTGCAGTAAAAACCACCTTCTGAAAATGTACAGGTTTTCCTTAATTTACATAATTGTTCATCCCTTAAAAAATATTTTAATTTAATTAATTGAAATTCTAATTAAATCTTAAAAACTTTGTTTTTCTCTTTTATGAATCAGTAAATGTCTTCTTAAATGTGAGTTTCTATAGAAGGACTTGCTACACAACCCACATGTGTAGGATTTCACACCAGAATGAACATTCATATGCTCTTTAAGGTGGTTACTTCTTAGGAATGTTTTGTAGCAGAGTTCACATTTGTATGGTCTTTCCCCACTATGCTTGCGTCTGTGCTCTCGAAGGGTGCACAACTTGAGGAAGACCTTGTCGCAAGTCTCACAACTGAAACCTTGGTTGCTAGACCCGTGCAAACTTTGGTGTTTTTCAAGCCTTCCAATGGATGTGAAATATCTGTTGCAGATGGTGCAATGAAACAAGTCTTTGTTAAACTGAAGAGTTTTACTATCCCCTGCTACTCCCTTACTAGCTGGTGTGTTAGGATCCTGGCTGATGGGTTGCTGTCCAGTGTGTACCAGCAGATGCCTTTTTAAAGGATAAATTTTTGGAAATCTTTTACTACACACGACACACTCATACACATTGATTCCGGATTGAAGCAGTTTTCTCTGACTAGCCAACAGGCCCTTATATAGTGCAGTATTAATGGCGCTGTCTGAGCTGTGAGTCCACTTGTGTTCTTTTAAGCTGGACCGAGATGAGAAAGCTTTACCACAGGTCTCACACACAAATGGCTTCTCACCAGTGTGCGTCATGTGATGTCGCTTCAGATGTGAAATCTTAGAGAAAGACTTGCTACAAAATTCACAAATGTAAGATTTGATCCCTGTGTGGATGAGTTTATGCTGATTCAAGTAGTTCTTTTTTATAAAGGCCTTGTCACATATGTCACACTTGAAGACTTTTTCACCACAGTGTATCAGCAGGTGCTCTCGGACTGATGCAAACTTAGAGAAAGTCCTGTTGCAAAGATGACAGCTGTATGGCTTCACTTCAGCGTGAACAAGTTTGTGGGACTTAAGATAGCACTCACTGGAGAACATTTTGAAGCATATGTCACACTGGAAGGGTTTACTGCCTATGTGTAGCTTCAGATGCCGTCTATAGTGGCTCTTGCTTGTGAGAATCTTCTCACAAAATTCACATTTTATAGGCTTGCTTTCATTGCTCACATGAGCTAGATAACCTTTCATAAGGCCAAGATTAAGATCTAACAAAAATGGTGGCTTTCTGTCATTTTCACACAAAGTCATCCCATCAATCTGTGGTTTGATATCTAGCACATCCATGTAATTGCACTCTAATTTGGACAAATGAGCATTGAGGTCACTAAGATTGTCGAATGGCAAGCCACATATGTCGCAGTAGTGATACTTGTGGGTTTTAGTTGAGCTCTTTTTGACCTTCACACTACCTGCAACAGAATGGCTGGTTTCATTGGCGTGGGTCAATGTGTGACTTTGTAACGATGCAGCACTGGTGAAAGCCAAGTGGCAAGAATAGCAAAAATGTAATCTGGTATAGTTCCTCCTTAACAGTATAGGCTTGTCTGTAACGTGACTTAAAACGTGCCCTTTTGTTTGTGAAAGGCTAGAAAAAGACCTGTTGCAAGTAACACATGAGAACAGCTTCTGCCCAGTGTGAACTAAATGATGCCTTTTTAGGTGTGAAAGTTTTGAGAATGGTTTGAAACAGTAGTCACAAATGTAGGACTTCTCTCCTGTATGGATCATATTGTGTTGGTTCAAGTAATTCTTTTTAAGGAATCCCTTGCCACAAATCTGGCAAACAAAGGGACGTAAGTCTCCATGAGTCAGCTCATGATCTTTGAAAGATGCCAATTTTGAAAAAGATTTACTGCAGACTTTGCAAGTGTATGGTCTATCAGCATGAACAAACAGATGATTTTTCAGATAGCTCTTTTTTGAGAAGGTTTTCAAACACTGGTCACATTTGAAAGGCTTTACAGTGTTGTGTAACTTATGGTGCTCAACGTAAAGGTCTTCATTGAGGAATGACTTCAGACAGACATCACATTTGTACACTTTGATTCCAGGGTGAACTAAATTGTAATCTAGAACTATTGAGTTTTGTAAAAACTGGTCCTCAGACTGCTCAAGTTTGACATCATCCAAGCTAGGAATATTTTCAGACTTCTTTCTTGCTGCTTCATCTCGTTTTGCTGGGAAAATATCAGTGTCCAAGTTCTGTGGTATAAGTCTGATGTGACCATTTTCTATCTGTGCTTTTGCACTTACTAACAGATCCATTGGGCTTGTTAGGTGAAAATTAATAAACTTTTACTAGAAAATTGTATACATCATTACAGTTTTCAAGTGCTTAAGTTTCTTCAACATTAAATATCATTTAACAGGAAATATCATTCCTTCTCTTGTGTTAGGTCTTTCTTGAAATTAATTACTTGACCTTCTGAAGATCATAGCTAGATTTTCCAGTTTTAGTGGGAAATAACTTTGATTTCTGAGAAAGAAATATGAATACAAGGTAAATTTATTTAAAGAGCTGTTTCAATACTAAGTAAATAATACCAGAGCTTTTTATGCGTGGCTATAGATAACTGACTTAAATAAATGATTTTTATTTTTCTGTACTATGTATCTGAACAAAAACTCCTATAAACTATAAATGCAGCATACTCAATTCTTAACAGTTGTTCACACATGATGCATGATATGTTAAATATCTGTGCTGTTTATTTTTTATAAAGAGGGACAAATAATTTTAAGGTATAAATATTAACAACAAGTTATAATTTTGTTTTTGTTTAAATAGTGAATGTACTTTACTCTCTGACACAAATTTTTTGACATTCTGAAAATGGGAAATGCAAGGATTATTGGACATAACTACTTTGAGATGTCATCAGCATCAAACTCCACGTGAGTGATGGCTTAAAAGGCTTCAATCCTATTTTCCAAAAGTCTGTTCATACAAATATATATATATATATATATATATTTTTTTTTTTGGCACAATTTAGGCCATGTCATGCCCCGATAGCATGAAGATTTGCACACCTGTCAAAACAGAATTCGGCAAGGCTGAGGCAATCAAAATGAATATGAGACACCCTGCAGAGGAGGCACAGTGAGTCCAAGTTTGACCTAATCTGTGCAAAGTAAGAACCATTCAGACATGGCCTTTCCATTGATATAATAGTCTGCTCTGACAAGAGTAGCTCTTACAGGTCAAATCAAATTATGACCATACTACGCTGTACAATAATCAATAATGCAGGTTATAAGATTGGGATCTTTTTGTAATCAGAATTTTTGGTATCCTTGTTCAAAAATTGGTTTAACTTAAGCTAGTCATTTGATTTGTTGATACCAGTATTAAGATCTAGATTACTTTATTGACTTAAAAAAAAATGACTTAGATTGGATCTAGACTATGATAAAATAACCTTATCATTAACACAAAAAAGACTTAAGTCTTATATTTGCCTGCTTAAAGGAAAGCCTACTCTGATCCAAGCATCACAATAAATGGACATGATATAAATGCAGTGGACAGATTCACCTATCTTGGCAGCACACTCTCCAGAAACGGAAAGATTGATATGAAATCGACCTGCGTATCGCTGAGGCCAGTGCATCCAATGGCAGACTGTCTAAAAATGTCCGGAACAGAAGAGGTATCACCACAAAAACAAAGCTAAGGGTCTATTGAGCTGTCATCCTCCCTACATTGCTCTATGCCTCAGAAACGTGGAGAGTGTACAGAAAACATGCAAAGAAACTGAACCACTTTCACATGACATGTCTAAGAAAAATACTGAATGTCAAAAAATGGCAAGAAAAAAATACCAGATACTGAGGTCTTTTGAAGAGCGGGTCTGCAATGCATCCACAAAATTCTGATGCACTCCCAGCTGTGATGGGCAGGACATGTCTGCAGAATGAAAGACCGCCTCATCCCTAAACGACTCCTGTATGGCCAATTATGGGAAGGAAAGTGCTCACAAGGCTGACAAAGAAAACACTTTAGGGACACCCTCAAAGCTTCTCTCAAAGCGTTCAGCATAAACCCAGCCACCTGGGAGACAGAAGCACATACATGACAGACATCATGGCGACACATTGTGAAAATTTGCGGACAAATTGCTGAGGAAAAGAGAACAGCGCTGGCAGAAGAAAAGCGACAGAGAAGAAAAGCAAGGCCAATGACACTAGCTCCAGCTGGAATAACCAGCCCAGTGTGCAGCCAATATTCCAGGCTCACATAGGTCTCACCAGCCATATGAGGAGGCACAAAACCCCAGTGCAAAGCCCCCCTGGATGACAAAACTGGTCATCATCGAACCACGATGGACAAACTATAGACTATAGTTCGTATATATATGATAAAATAGGTCTAGTCTAGCAAGATCTAGATATCTCGACTCAACATACTCAATCTATTATTTATTATATAAATAAATTAGTATCTAGATCTAGATTATCTAGTCTATATAAGTATAATATATATAGATCTATCTATAGGATTATAGACTTAGATCTAGATCTAGTAAGTATAGACTATTGACTATAGAATAGATCTAGATTCTATAGATCTAGATCTATTATAGTATAGTATATATATATAGATATTTTTATAGATCTAGACATATCTAGATCTGTAGATCTATTCTATATTAACTATATATTTATTATATTTTATATAAATTATAATATAGAGATCTAGATCTTATGCTTATTAATCAACAGGACACTATGTGTATGACTATGGAGTATGGTGACACTGACAGTGTCCTGGAGTCAGTGACAGCGTGAAAGTGTTAAAGGGAAACTCCGATGGTTTTGACAATTTTTGATATATTTTATATGTTTTTTGATTTACAGATAATTAATAAATTTAATATATTATTATTTTGTTTTTATTTGCAATAATTTAATAACTTAGTAATTGATATTTTTCTGACGTAATTTTCCTACGCATCCAAAACGGTCAGACTTTCACCGGGTTTCTATGTGACATCACACATGCCTATTAATTTAATCTATCGAATTACTGTATAATGGAAAACCATTACAGTAACGTTTACATTCTCGTAAAAGAAATATATCTTTGTCTATGCAGTTAGGTCTAAATCTTGTAAGCAAAGAAAAAAATGCTTATTAAAAGTAGATTTACATACTTGACTAACCACGGCAGTGTGTATCTTCTCGCCTGACCACTCAACACACAACAAACACTATCGCTTGGTTGTCTTGTCATGACTGACTACACGTAGTCTAGACTAGCCTTAAACTGACCAGTCAGACCTGCGATCTATTTACTTCTTGGGGCAGGGAGGGGCTTAGATGAAAATGTTACTTTTTTTCTCGAGTTGGTTGTCCTAATGCTTTTAAATATATCTATCTTCTATATATAACTGTACCATAGTGCTTCACTAGGCCGTCATTAAGACTTACAGCCTAACAGCTACTGTAACAATGAAGCGATACGATTGGTCAAATCTAGTTTCCCTTTCACTATTGTTGAGGGAAGTGACGAATGCATAACCTAAACTCAAAATATCAAAGAACACCGTTTTTTTGGAGATGTCAAGAATTTACTGTCTAATTTATTAAATATAAATGTTTCTAAGCATTTAAATACAAAATGGTAAAGTGTTTTACTATTACATTACCCGTGATTACCCTAACCCTAGAATTTAAATATGTCAATAACTAAAATTTGAAAAACCATCGGAGTGTCCCTTTAAGTTAGATCTAGTGACAGTAACATCTTGAGTGTAACTGTAAGTGTGTAACAGTAACAGTAATATCATTTAATATGAGTCTGTACTGGACTGTAGATCTAGATAATGATAAGTCTAAGTCATATTCATATACTATTAGAGTATAGAGAGATCTATCATCGAGTTAGAGTAGATTCTAGATTAACTAGATAGTACTATTGAGTATTGACAGTATTGTACTACTACTACTGAACTTGTAGATAGATTATATCATTAGATTATGATTAGATACTCTTCTAGATTCTAAGATTAAAAGATAGAGTCCAAACTATATAGTTAAAAATAATACTATAACTATAAGTATAAATACTATAATTAGTATAATATAATTATACATTATAGCCCATAGGCTAGGCCATATTTATGATAAGTAATAGGGCTGATAGGGTCAGGGTGCTAATCTAGAGTAGAGTAGTAGTAAGTAGTAGTCTTAGTAGAGTCTGACTAGATTTCACTAGATTCTAGAGTAGATCTATTCTAGAGTCTAGAGTAATCTACTTTATCTAGACTTTTCACTAACTCTAACTCTAGTAAACTCACGGTCACTCTACTGTAGTCTACTAGACTCTAGTGACTAAGTCTAGTCTAGTTAAGTCTAGTTATTAGTTAAATCTCTAGATTTAGATCTAGTATTAGTATAAGTCTATATAGACTCTAGTCTATAATAACTCAAGTATTATCTACCCTAATAGTAGACTATAGTTAATACATAGTCTAAATCTAGATTCTATTTTTAAGTATAATATATTTAATGTAGATCTAGATTTACTCTAAATATAAAACCTAGATCTACCTCAGACAATTTTCGATAGCAGATTTTAAAATATCAGAATTGATATCTTGATTTAATAAAATAAACCCAGATTTTTCAATGTGTACCGGTACAAATAGTTTAAAAGACACAAGCATATAGATTTAGCTTTTTTCTCAGCGTTGATTTCACCCCATTGAATTAACATTATTATTTTACATTTGGTTTATAAACTAATTTGTATTCCGTAAAAAGAGCATGCATACCCTATAATTATATATCAAATTTAACATGTTCTGGTAACTAACACAAAGGTTATTAAAGTTAAATCATAACAGGATAGTGAAACACACATGAGAAAAATGAATCATTCCATTAGAAAGTGGAAAATAATTACGGATAGAAAGAGCTAGATCTAGATCTAGATCTATATCTTTTTAGTTGATATCAAAAGCCTATAGATCAGGGGTTCTCAACCTGTGGATCGCGACCACTTTGGGAAAGTGGCGTAGCTAGGGTGGGGGGAGGAGAATTTGAATCCCCCAGGCCCCCACTTGAGTGGGGGTTTTTTACATTAAAAATAAATATTATGCAAAATGCAGGGACCCCAAAGAGGTCAAGCAACCTGGGCCCCCAAACGATGGGAAATTCCTAGCTACGTCCCTGCTTTGGGGGTCGAATGACCATTTGCCAGGGGTCGCCTAAGACCATCGGAAATTTTTTTTTTTTTTGGCAATTTTTTTAATCGGATTTTTTTTTCTAATGTGTTGTAATAATCATATTTGTACCATAGTGGATATGCCCTATAGATTTACATTAGTGATTGCAATAGAGTGGGATATTACTCAGATAACATTATTACCAAACAAATTATTTGAAACTATCGTCACGGTCAAGGATCAATGAAAAAAAAAAAAGGTGGGGTTGACAAATATAAACAAGGACATACTGCCAGAGGATACAGAGGGCACTTTTAGGGAACATATCATCCTTGTTAGAAAGTATACACGTTTTTTTTTAAATTGGTTCTTTGTTGTTGTTGTTTTTTGTTGTTGTTGTTTTATAATTGTTATTCAAAAATAGATGCTGCATATCACATCTCCGTTGTTGCAGAATACATTTTTCAACAAATGAAATTACTGTTAATCAATTCGTCGAAACACTTATTGGCGTATCACGCATTTCTTTGGTGAAGATCTAATCACGTCAATAATACGCTATCGTATTATAGTCAATGAAAATAAATTCATTATGGAAAAGAGAATGACGATTATTTTTACGGTATAGTTTTACTTCAATAGTTCAAGAAGGAATTCAGAGACCCCGTTCCAACATTTGTAATGAAGTTCTCTCTGCCGTATGAATTGACTCAGATGGCAAGTACCATAAAACTTATCAGCCTATGAAGCTTCTTATATTGTTGGCTCTCAGAATTGCCAGTGTTCTAAAACCTCACAAGGAGATATTGTCAGCGGCCGAAGACTGCTTGTTATGATTGGAGCCAAATTTATAAATAAATTTAGTGCAATATCCATACCTAATGACACTATTCACAAAAGATTAGTTGACATGTCTTCTGATTGTAAGGAAATGATGTCTGCCTCTTTAACAATATGTTACATCCAGCTTGATGAATCCACTGGCGTGGTAGATTGTGTTATGACATGATTAGGAATTAGTTATTTGTTTCGGGAATAAGGGGAAAGTTTTAATTAGCGACAAGTGACGTGACAGATCTTTAAAAAATAAGAACGCTCTAAGTGACGCTAAAAGGAAGACGCTTCTTGTAGAGTAGTAGACTTGAGTACGACATAACTGACATCGGACGATTCCCTTCTTGAGTATTAAACATATTTGTAGAACAACATATCAGCGTCGACTACATATTTGATTGTTTCGGCCTTTCGCCGGTGTTACTGAAGTAGTTGAGTTCAGAGTTACTTCCAGTCAGATCTACACTAGACAGATTGCCAAGAATCAACACCGCGCGGAGGCCTTAACAATTGTTCACAATTAGGCCTACTAGTTCCAGTATACTTAAGATATATACATAATGGCGATTTTAAAGATTAGTTTCTATATCTATGCAAAACTCTATAAACGAGCTCTACAGCGAGTGATGTAACTGACAAAGTTGGTTCAATTTGAAAAGTAAAAGACCTCTTGGAAAAATATTTGGGGTGTCTGCACAGACGGTGCTCTAATTATGCTTGCAAGTCGGTCTGGATGTCATTGTTTGTTACAGAATGAGTCACCATAAGAATCCATAGTAACTCATTGTATGATTCATGACATATATTAACAACGTCATAGCAATATTTCTCTTCAATGCCAGTTACACAATTCTGGATCCATTGTTTTCAGTCATTCTGTTCTATGTGAGATTTTTTCGAGACTTCCTCTTCCATTTCCAACACTGTATCTTTGTGAAACACTTTTTTAATATGTCTGTCAGTTATCAAGTCTTAATACAGAAATAAACTTGATGTGAATTCCTAATATAGTGAAATAAAAACAAGCTCAACCTTCGCACAAACTTTGGCGTGTTTGAAAATACTGTCGTAACGTTTTCCACTTTTTAAATTGTAAAATATGTTTGTAACGTGAATATTGTAAACAGACACAATTCTATGAGTGTAGCCAAGGGGTCTAAGTTTAAAACCCCCTCCAGATGGTTTTGAGTTTACCCCCCCCCCCCCCATACAGATAGTAGGCCTATTGTTGTTACCCCACTCCCTCTTCATTATTATTATTAAGCAAACAACAGTCACCAAATTCTACGAGCGTAGCTAAAGGGGTTTTGAGTTAGTTTTCTCTCCCCCCCCCCCAACAGATGGTTTTAACGATAAATTTCACCTTTTGGATATAAGATCTAAAGCAAACCAGTCACCAAATTACATTAGCGTAGCCACGGTTACACATTTCTACCAGTCGCTGGGCTCCATTAATAAGGTGCAGTGAATAAGTAGATTTTGT
Organism: Biomphalaria glabrata; assembly: GCF_947242115.1. Taxonomy (NCBI): domain Eukaryota; kingdom Metazoa; phylum Mollusca; class Gastropoda; family Planorbidae; genus Biomphalaria; species Biomphalaria glabrata. Next base: position 10,410,552 of record NC_074728.1, read on the forward strand.
TTTTGAACTAAACTTTTTAAATAGCAGGATAATGCACAGTAGATACATCAGAATATGCACTTTTTTGTTTTAAATACCGGAAATAATGCTTGGCGGCGGGGCTCCAAAAGAATGAAGAGTTAGAATATAATAATGATTAACTACACGCACAAACACGCACACACATAACCCCCCCCCCCAACCCTCCCAGAAAAAAATCCTGGCTACGCTCATGAGTGTCCACCATATGTTTCAGCGTAGGAGTAGAGATATAACATGGCGCTATTAGGGAGATCAAGAGAGTTAATTCTTGTTTGCGTTCTAGAGAAACTTGGCGTATCAAAATTTCTACACATTCTACACCCTGTTGGTTGCCGTGTTTCATTATGAATGCCAAACCTTACTTTAACTACGTTAACAGAATACTTTTGCGCAAATGGAGAATATAGTGGATCAGTTTGTTTACATTTAAGGTTGAGTTATTTCCGCTTTGTTTAAATAAGAAACCAATCAAAATATATTCTAAATGTAGCCTTTAAAAAATCATTTATTTTTGTAATTTAAAATGATTATAAAAAACAGATATAAACATATGAAAAAAAAAGGAAACTATTACAATAAATACTTTAAAAAAACAAAGCTTATATAAGGGAAAGAGCTACACATTTACGACAATATCTCTCAATATTGTAATATTTATCAAACAAAATCAATTAATTAGCCATACCACTAATTAATTAATGAATTGGCTAGTTTATTTGATTGATTCATTTGTTGTTAAGGTTGTTAACTTTTTAAGGTTTCAACTTGATCTGAGACAAGGAAGTGGGAGAAATAACAGGACACAACTTGTATAAGACAGACCGAGGCCATTCGGTATAGAATGCTTAAACACTGAACTGCCACGTCACAACCTGTGGGCAGTTAAGACCAATAGCTCGTTGCCACGTCATACAGACCTCTCACACAATAGGGTCGGACTTAGGCATAGGCAAACTAGGCAGTCACATAGGACTTCCAATTTATGAGGGCCTTACATAGGACTAAAAGGATTTAGAGAAAAACTACGGAAATTGCGATAGAGTCTGTATAAATTAAATTTTTGTCGATTTAGATATAGAACATGCATTTTTGTTTTTTGTTTTCTTTTTAATTCACTTTGCTTAGTGCCTCCCATTATCCAACACAGGCACTGTAGGCAAACAATGAATAAAACAAAAAGCAAATTAGAATTATTATTTCATTGCTCGTGAATACGGTACAACTATTTAGCTATTAATAGCAACACTCCATTTAACACAGGAACAGTGAACAACTAAATTAAATATGGTGCTGTCAGTGTTAGAAAGCGATACATTTGCGTGCATTATCTATCTATCTATCTATCTATATATATACAGAATATACACAGGGACGAGGTGGCTGAGTGGTTAAGCGCTTGACTTCCGAACCTGGGATCCTGGGTTCGAATCTTGATGAAGACTGGGATTTTGAATTCGGGATTTTTAGGGCTCTCCTGAGTCCACCCAACTCTAATGAGTACCTGACTTTTGTTGGGGAAGGTAAAAGCGGTTGATCGTTGTGCTGGCCACACGACACCCTTGCTCGTTAAACGTTGGTCAAAGAAACAGATGACCTTAACATTATTTGACCTATAGACCCCAATGTCTGAAAGGGAAACTTTGCTTTTCTTTATTTAACAGGAACAGAGAAAACTAAAATTAATTGTGCTATTTAGTTGTTTTACATTGAGTGTTAGAAAGCGATAAATAATAATATAATAATATCTATCTATCTATCTATCTATCTATCTATCTATCTATCTATCTATCTATCTATCTATCTATCTATCTATCTATCTATCTTATCTTATCTTATCTTATCTATATCGTTACCTACATTTAAAATCGTCGGGTAGGCATGTTTCATAAAAAATTAAAATAAATAAAAGTATCTTAATAAAAATACATAAATATAGCAAAACAACAACAACAACAACAACACTATAGTCGAATTGTAGAATATTGATATTCTCTTTATCTATCTATCTATCTATCTATCTATCTATCTATCTATCTATCTATCTATCTATCTATCTATCTATCTATCTATCTATCTATCTATCTATCTATCTATCTATCTATCTATCTATCTATCTATCTATCTATCTATCTATCTTTTTTCTTTCTTTCTTTCTTTCTATATTTATATACCCTCATATCTGCTCATATATCCTACATATACACAAACATCAGATTTTCAATGACAGCAGGTTTCGTCTAATACCTCAGGAATAGGAAGACTACTTTATCTTCATAGTACAAAACATTTAACTAATGCTTTACTTTATGTGGACAGGGGTCAGGGATGCCTTAATCTTCGGACTCGAAGACATGTTTCGAATGCAGAGCGAATTGTTAATGCCAGCATAGCGGTAAAATAGTGGCTTTTTAGATCACAGCGACCTGGATGTAGTTATCATTAAAGATTTGACCGTGACCTTTCGCATCCACAACTATCCTCTGATTCTCATTTTCAACGTTTGAATTAAGTTGTAGCTAAGGTTCCATGAGGGTACCACCATAATATTCTCTTCCTCGACTGCAGCCAGCCACTCCTGAGGCACTTGATCGTAAAGAGATTCCTGTACCAGATAAATCAACTGACCAGGGTTGGCCGGCGAATGAGCAATCAGGGCGGTGCTGATTGCAAAACGTAGAAATTCTTCCTGAAAGAATTGGTCACTCACAACGCAGATGATGCGCCAGCTCGAAGCTATATTGTCGCAGATGCTCATCAATACGTTTTCACCTGCTACGTCGTCTGCACCGTGGATGTGTACCGGAAGTCCTCGGATACACCTTGACAAACTCCTTTTTAAAAGATCTGAAATATTCGGGTCAGGACAAATAATAAAAACCATTGAGTAATCTTGGCTAGTGTGTAGCTTGAATCCATATAGAAGATGGTACACCCCCGACATAACTACGCGCCATTTCCTGGCGTATATCAGCGCTACCAGCAAGACTATAGTGAACACACCGTAAATAACTAAAGCAGCGTAAAAGAAATCTTGTCCCACACACTGACGCCAGAAGTCACCAATGTCTTTGAATTTGAACACGTAAGACACCAAATAATTTCTGTCGAGGCACGTGAAGTTTCCATTTTTGTCCAATGTTACCGAAGTATTCATCAACCATTTTAGAAAGACTAGACTCGGGCATGCGCAAGACAAGACATTGCCATCCAGGAATAAATAAAGTTTCCCAAGAATTCTCGTCTGCGCATCCAGGGCCATCATCGTGCCTTTATCCAAGCTAACGATACTGTTAGTGCGCAAGCTCAACCATTCTATTTCCGGGGTTATGCGCAGGTCAAAGGGCACGCTTATAAACCTATTGCCTTCCAGGTTTAACCAGCGAAGCTTTGTGTTGGTCAGAAATATTTTTCTGGGAAGAAAACTCAACAAATTGTTTGATAAATCTAAACTAGTTAAATTGACAAGACTCTGAAAAAGCCGTTGACTGTGCATAGTTATGAAAGTCGAATCAAAATTGCACTGTGACAGTTCTAATAGTTCTAAAGAAGAAAATCCATCAAAAAATATTGTCGATAAAACATTGAGATTATTCCCAGACAAAATGAGCGTTTTGACTCCTGTAAATCCAGAAATATTGCCTATAAAATTATAACCATTGTTGAAGGAGAAATCGATATATTGAACGTTGCTGGCATTCATAAAATGAATATTGCGTTTAAAATTAACAGAGTTGAAATACCAGTTTAGGTCAATATATTTTATCGACTCTGATATGCGTAAAGTAATAATTGTGGAATCATCCAAAAAAATATTTTTCACTATCCAGTTGTATAAAACATCGGCTCCTTCCTTAACATTGAACTTTTGTGGGTGCTTTTTGTTGTACTGACTTTTAATAAGTGATCCTTGTTTGTCTTTTAAGTGGCTGACTAATAAGCTGCCATATTCTTTGTCGCTAGCGATATTGTCTACAAAACTGCTGTAGTAATGTTTTTCAAGCCAGTCGCCCGTAACGATGACAAACTCAATGCTTCTCATCCTAAACACATCTCTTAGAATCTCGCGCTTGCTCAGCAAGGAGGTTTCTGATAAGTCCAGAAATTTAAGGCACCTGTCCCAAACTTCGCTGGAGAGGGCGCCTGTTTCAATGACTAATATGTTGTTTCTGTAAATGATAACCTGCTTCACGCAGATAGATGTGAGGTAGATAGTGTCGTTCTTTGTCAGTAGCCCATCACCAGTGGTTATACCTAACGATTTATCGTAGAGATTGATTATAACCTCGTAGAGGACAATGGAAGTCATGTTGGTGTTTGCTAAAGGCTTCAAAAGCTGCAAGGCGCGGTGAAATCCAACGGCGACGTGATCCAGGAATAAAGTCTCTAGATGCTCGAAGGCACCAAATGCCATGTCGTCGAACTTTGCTACATCACAGGCCGACCAGTACAGCGATTTGACAGTTTTCACGTTCTCGAAACTCGAATTTGTCACTTGATTTACACCCCCTTGAATCCCAAGATACGTTAGTTTTGTCAGGTTTGAAAAGAAGTCGTCAAAATACAGAGTATCTCCCCGAGTATCTAGATTTAGAATCCTCAAGTTCGTTAAACATCCAAGCAGTTTAGGATAGCCTGTCGGTTTACTTGCATTACTGCTTGCATGACGCTGGCTTTGAATCTTACCCTCTAACCATTGTTGCTTGATTCGCAACTCTGTAAGATTGACGAGTGGACACAGATCTATCTCTGGATGCGAGTAGATATTTAACCTATTCCATTCTAGGTTGAGATATTCCAGACTTACTAAATCCACAAAAGCAAAAATATCGATTTTGCTAATTAGGTTCCTCGAAATGTCAAGAATACGTAGTTTCGAGAGTCCAACAAACGTAGTGTTCTCAAGAGTGGTTAGAAGATTCTCGTTCAGTAATAGAATAGTGATGTTTTTTGGAAACCAAACATTTGAAACGTAGTCTAGAGATAGTCTTTGACAATCAGCTTTCACTTCCAACCGCCTAAATGTAAGAGTACACGGAATTTTGTCTTGATACTTTGACGTCTCTTGCAAGGAAGCTGTTCCAGTATTTGCACCGCCCAGAACATGAATTCGAATGCACAGTCCCAGAATGACAAAAGGAAAATTGCTTGAAAATACAAGTTTCATTTTCACGCAGTCTATTTCGCATTGAAGATCCTGTCTAAACAAAAAGAAAACGAATGACAAAGAAGTAATACAAAGCAACAATCTATCTATCTATCTATCTATCTATCTATCTATCTATCTATCTATCTATCTATCTATCTATCTATCTATCTATCTATCTATCTATCTATCTATCTATCTATCTATCTATCTATCTATCTATCTATCTATCTATCTATCTATCTATCTATCTATCTATCTATCTATCTATCTATCTATCTATCTATCTAATCTTATCTTATCTTATCTTATCTTATCTGTCTATCTATCTATCTGTCTTATCTTATCTTATCTATATCGTTACCTACATTTAAAATCGTCGGGTATGCATGTTTCATAAAAATTTTAAAATAAATAAAAGTATCTTAATAAAAATACATAAATATAGCAAAACAACAACATTATAGTCGAATTGTAGAATATTGATATTCTCTTTATAAGTAAACATACCTTGCACGACCGTGTAGCAGGCTCCAAAGGTATCAATATTCTCTATTCAATGACATAATATTTAAATTCGATAAATGTCACTCTGCTTCACATATCCACATTGTCGATGCCTGGTCACTGCCTGGTCTTTCCCCTCCTGTCATTGTTAGATTTGCTGTTTTAAGATCGGGGAAAAGAAAACAAAAGAATCATGGCGACTTATGAACAAAATTAAAAAAATCCTGTTTAAATGTTAGAAGGAACTATGAAGTTCGAGACGTCTCTACCTTCTAGTTTACGTCTCGCTTAATACGTCCTGGTTACCTTTTTTTTTGGTTACAAACTTTGGGAGATCTGTCCCACACTGCCTGCTACTTGCTTAACTTGCCATACAAGAGCACACACACACACGCTACTCAGACACATGCCACTCAGACACACACACACACACACACGCGCACACACACACACACACACACACACATACATACATATATATATATATATACATATGTTAATATAGTTTTTTGTATTACCACCGCCTCCTTTTGTACCCCCCCTCCAAATAAAATCTTACATTTGTTACTTGTTGCATTTATTGTTCACCGTGGCTTGGTTGGAGTAACCCAACTACAGTCAATGTCTTTTTACAGACATCTATTAATAGACTTTGGATTGGGGAAAAAAGAGGGGAGAGTACAGATTCGGTTTTCCGAGTGTGTTACGCTTGAATTATTTCATACCGATAGACTTCTAGTACGGAGCAAATATAATAATCAAACAATGTTAAAAGCTGGCACGAATGTTAGCTGTATATTGCGAACTTTTCATAATCTCTATAATAAATACTGTTCTTTTTTTTTTCATTTAACATTGTCCCCATCGTCAGTTTTTACATTGTAGTTTTTACCTCGAAATCGCAATATACATCATTTAATAACGTTATGTACAGATGAGATCGTACATAGTCTATTTTTACTTTATAGAACTTCTACCACAGAGTTTTCTTATTACATAACATACATGACCAAGAAAGCTATGGACAGTGAAAGTACATGGGTCTCAGCTCAGGAAGAAAAACGTACAATCCGAAAAACGTCCAGCTCCTCTACCACCGAAACAAAAGCCACCTTAACCTGCGCTATCTGTGAACGGGAGTGTCTCTCCAAAATAGGGCTCCACAGCCACATTAGGAAGTGTGCTCTGAGATGAACCATAGTCGTTCTACGACTGAAGGAGGCCAATGATGATGAATAATAATAATAGTGTTAATATCCTTGAGGAAATTTGTTTACATTTGTGCATTACAAAAACTATACATTATTAAAGCAAACAATTTGTACGATAGCACACATACCCCACTTTCTCCTTAACATTACATGTGAAATTAAAATCAGCAAGTTGCATTTTGTTCAACGATTTCATTGCCAAAAGAACTTTTGCATCTCTTTGTTATTTGTGATGTATCTCCCTTGTCATTGTGAAATGTTATAATCATGAAACGGAGCGTGTATTTTTATACTTAAATTTTTTTAATAGCTTTTCTAGTAAACGTTTCCTCGACTAGGTTTCATTTTGCTTTTAGAATTTTATAGCAGACCTACTTCGATTTTTTTTATGGTTTCTCCTTTTGGTCAATGATTAGACGGTCTCCTCTTCAAATTTAAGATTTAGACTCTCTAAGTGATGTCAACATCTTATTGAAAAACATTGACCTTATGTAATTATTGTGTTATGTTTAATTAAAGGCGTCGATATAGGTCATATCTCTTGCTTTAATAGAATGAGCAAAAGTCGTGACAAAAAAAATACGTACCAACCACAGACCTATATATATAGGAAAGGCCCATCAGCTAAATGGCATATAAAGCGAACACCTCCCCGTAATTTTTATCCATTCTTATTTATTTCAAAAGTAACTGCAGAACTAATAAAATGGTATTACAAAGACTCCATTTTTCTACATTTCCCACATATTCATTTTCGTTTTCCCTCATAAAATAAAGCATAGCTGGAGGTCAAAGTTGACATGTATGGAAATTTCATTCTCAAAACGTTTCCGGATAAACGAGAATAGGTCCGAACTTAAGGCGATTTTAAAGCACCAATGGACATCGGCCGAAAAAAATTTGCATATTGTACTTCTAAATAGATGTGGAAATAGTTAGCTATAATAGCTAAGGCTATTTATTCCGTTGAAAAAAATATATTGGGGTGTTCGCTTTAAATGACCTTTTTAACTAAAAACCTATTCAGCGAAAGCCCCTATAATAAGCTTAAAAAGTCATTTAATGATAATTTAGTGACTGATTTAATCTGTTTTTCTTTTTGTCTTATCTATTGTTATTATTTGTAAACTGAAATATTAAAATAATAGGCCTATTTTTAACCTTAACCCAATGTCTTCAATTTCGAAGATTAAGGATGAGTGCATTAAGTGTTTCACATGACTGCGCCCAGTTACGACCAGCATATTTTCCCGCATTTTCTTTCCGTCTAAAATGTTTGACTCGCATCTCTCCAGCAGTCTCTCAGATGTCATATGCTGGCAGTTACTTTCCTCTGTGCCAGTGAGGGTGAAATGACGCTTCAGTTGATCTTAACAGCGCTTAGGCCTATACGGCTTATACGGGGGGTGTGGGGTGGGGGGGAGTATGGGGGGAGACCTCTGTTTTGCCTTTTTTTTAACTGGGTGGTTAACCTCTTGTTACTAATTAATGATAGTAATATGTGTATAAATGTTTAAAAGATCAGAATTCATTTTCACAGGGTTCCCCCACCATTCTGAGATTAGGATTTCAGGAGATTTCCAAGAGTTTTCCAGGAGAAAATATTCGATTTCAGGAACGGAAAAAAGGCGAACTATATATTTAGTAATAAATATAAGAATTACCATATAATATATATGTATAAAATTACAAGATCTCTCCTGAGCCTTTCGTCTCCACTCCCGAAACCCAAGCTGTTGTAGATCTGCTTCCCATACATCATCAATCCATCGCATTCGGGATCTGCCTTTGGGTCAATCAGCGCGCATGTGTGTAGGCCCTATGTGTGTGTGTGGGGGGGGGGAGAGATCGAGTTGATGGTGATTAAGTGCACTGAACATGTGTTCTTAAAAAAAATAGTCGCAGTAACGAGAGTATATGAAATGGAGAGTAAAACGACGTGGACTAGCCTATAGGGAGGAGGTGAGATAGAATTTTGTAGTTTCTTTCTTTAAAAAAAAATATTTGATCGCAAGTTTCATAGGCTATATAGACATCAGTTCCAAGCAAAGAAAGGAGATGTGGAGCACAAGAAAAGTGAAAAAAAATTTAGGCCTAATGCCACAAGGAGGACAATTGTTATAATGCTTCATGAAAGAAGTTAGATGATAGAACTAATTGAAGCATAATTTCGTATATTTTAACATGCTATTTCGCTATTTTTTACGGCCTTTCGCTCATTATGACTCCCGCGAAAATTGCGTTCGCTGATTAGGTCCGAACCCTACCGTAAGTTGACTTGAATTATAAATTTAATAGCTGATATGGAAAAAAGAGTCAAATTTAGTTTTATCTCCCAATAGCTGAGGAGTCCTCAGATGTTTTCATTTCTTAAATAAGTTTAACCATTGCGGAGTTATAAATTCTAAACTAAAAACTGGCACAAAAGCGTTCGCCATTGGTCCTTTCCCATATATATTTATTTATATTATATCTAGACTGGAAAACGGAAACAACTTCTTATTAATCCATTTACAGATATAGATATAGCCTACATATAGATTGTTATTTTCATCCATCGCAGTGGCGCTACAGCCCATGGAGCTGTTAGTGCTTCCACCACTATAAAATATAGTATACTCCTTGGTTCTGAAAATGTCAGAGTCTTTCCACCTGATTTCCTGTTGGGCTACAAGGGGTATCCTATATTTCTTTAACACTTCAGTAAGTTGGGCTAGCGCACCTGCTCCTTAAAGGCTTAGCACGTTACATGTCGCAAAACAAAATTCATGTCCTTTTCCAGGCCTAGGTCGTTTTCTGTTGAGATTTGTCCGTGTATTCTTGTGTGTAGAAGCTTTCGTAACAGTATTTTTTTATATGACAGAGTTGTTAGCCCTGTGCATAACCATCTGAGGGGCTGCCCCTTTTAGCTCTCTGGATAGCTGCCTTTATTTTCGTCTGACAATATATACATATTCGGTAGATGTCATTGTAATATATGTGTAATATATATCTTTATCAAAAATTGGCAATTAGTTTGTTATTAAGTTAACAGCAATGCCTGGTCGTTCGGTTAACGTGCTGCACTGATTATCTCGATGGTTCCGGGTTCATACCCTGCTCGCTGCCATCCCCCGTCGTCCAGCGGCAGGTTTGGACAAGGAAGTAAATTATCTTTAACTTTGAAGGAACATCCGAAACATGTAAAAACATTTTTTTACAGCGACAAACGAATCTTTGAAACATTACTTTTGACAATCAAAATAAAATATCACGTCTTGAATATTCCTAGAGAATAGGCGGATCCGACAGGGATCCGACGGGGCCGCCTCTGAGTTTGTGTGATAACACAAATTCTTTTTGTAATCTTGTTTTTGTTTTGTTTTATTTTAGTTGTTCTATCAGACCCATATTCGCGATCACTAACAGAACGGTAATTAATGTCAGCTGGCAACAGGGGCAGACTGGGTGTCAAAATCGGCCCCGGCATTTCTATAAAATTCGGCCCACAAATTCTCTATCATGTGATGGGCATCCATGTCTAGGTTTATCGGTCCTTCAAAATCATTGTTAAGTTTGATAATGTATCGATATGCATGCATACAGTGAACTCTATATCTTAATAAGCAATCTAGCGTCTTTTTAAATCAGCAATTATGTAGGCCCTAAAAAGATGATGCCTACTAGTAGCACTGTCTACATTCTACATTTTATTTTCGGAAAATGTGTTTGATTAAAAGAGTATTACACTGTAATGTCTGTGAAAGTCTTTTTGTTTAAACAAGACGCTCAAAGGGCCTTTTATAAAAATAATAATAATAGCATAATAAGAATATTATAAAACCTTTAACAACTTGTTAACAACACTATGTGCCATAGTGACTTAGATCAGGCCATTTCGGTGGCCCTACCGGTCCATTTGGGTACCGGCCCACCGGGCATTTGCCCAAATGCCCATATAGCCAGTCCGCCCCTGGCTGGCAAGGTCGAACTGGTGTCCATCACGACGACAGCTTAAAGAGCATACCGCACGACCTGAGATTGGAGAGGTCTGCTCTTCCAGCTGTGCTCTGGCAAGAAACTTGGCGATACGGTGTAGTGCTTCGAAGCTACCATACAGGTACTGCATCACCAGGAAGTCATACCTGCACAGAAAGGTCGGGTAGAGAAATATTTATCTATTCTATATCTGTAATGTTCAGAGGACGCAAAAAAATAAAAAAAATAATTATTGTTTAAATCAACAAATATGCATCTCAATAGATTTTTTTTCTCTAATTATTTCATTTAACCTACTAATTAAAATAATAAATTGAAAATTAAAATCAAATGCTTGGTCGTTTTTTTGGTTTGTTTTCTAAATTTAGCGTGTTCTTTTATATATTAAGACTACAGGCTCTACAGGCATTAAAAACCTGCTGTCAACAAAAGACAATTTAGAAATTATCTATTACATCCCTTGGTTCATAATCTTATTCTAATATAGAATGCTGCGAGGAGTCAGGGGAGGCAGAACGATGTTTGTGAGAACTATAATTTGGTCTATTTATTGTTGTAAATTTAGGCCTGTAACCTCATTTTGGCTGCCTACATTCTTTAGCATTGGGAATTATTGATAAGACAAGAATCCTTGTTCTGCACAGGACATTGTTATTTGAAAAAAACTCATCTGGATCATAGGCATAAAAAAGCCAAAAAAAAAAAAAAAAAAGAATATTTTTTTAAACAAAGGCAAAGGGGCTGGGCAAAGAACCAAAAAAATATAAAACAAAATTAATTAATTAAAACAAGTAAATAAAAACAGAGATACGTGAAGTACTTTTGTTTTAAATTCAAAACTTGACCACTTATCTGTTGTTGACTGGTGGACTGTGAATGAACGGAATGGTCTGATTTCATTATGTTATATTAGCTACGGTGCCTGGTATATTAAGCCGCAGTTTATAAAGTAGTCCCGTGTCTTATTGGGACTCGTCGTTCAAACCCAAAATGTGGAGCCAATGGATATTGTGTTCACGGTTCCAATAGTATAAGTCGTAATTAAGCGTTCCATTGACTTTCTTTAGTCGCAGTAGACTATGGTTCATCTCGGGACGCAATTTTGTCACGTGACTGTAGAGCCCTATTCCTGATTTAAGCACAATCATATATGAAACGAATTTAATATTTAGTGTATCTATGCTTAGGTTTATTTTTATATTTGTATAGCAATTAGCGGTAAAAAGTTATTTTATAACAATAAATTATCATTTAATACTGCTTAAAATTGTACATTTCAAGATTCGAAAGGAAATATAGCCTATATAGTTTATCGTAGAATGTTTAAATCAATAAAACACGATTACACTACAAGCACATTAAAACATTCAAAATCAATATCAGAAAGACATGTTTATTATGTTATAATAAGGTAATAAACGCGCATAATCTGGATTAACTTCAAAGGCTGAAGCTGATCAGAATATTTTAATGAACTTCTTCTCAGATTACAGCCAATAGGTCATATATTACGATATCAAATCTGAACCTTTAAAACAAGAAAAACTATGGGTGGTGCTGTCAGCTCACTAAGAGACCTCGACACCGTCACTAAAAGACTTGTCCATCTGTCAGAGAATGACCCTAACAAAGAAATCTTTGTCTTCTACACCTCTGGACTTCGTGAGGCCTACACTGCCAGACAACTCTACACCTTGGCTGGGAGGTTTGCATTCAGGTTACGCCAGCGTGGCTTCCAGAAAGGGGACGTCATCGCCAACACCCTGAACGATTCCCCGGAGCGTGCGGTGACAGATATTGGTATAATGTTAGCAGGATGTGTCACAATGAACATACAGGTTAGAGTAATTTACATACACGAATTTTAATTGTGTAATTTACACGAGAGTAGAGGAAAGTTCAAATCTTATCAATAGTAACCAGCTCTCACAGTGCTGATGAAATGGGGATCTATACCATTGACACACCAAGGTAGGAAACTGATCATCGTTTCAATGGCACAAAAAAATAGACTGTGTCTGACCTTTTAATGTAACTATTGTTTAGTTACATTGGTTGTGTTTACCCTAGTCTTTTCTTTGGTTCTACTTAGCGACAATATCAACAAATCGTAAGGTCTATATAGCTGCTATTATTTTTACACCAATTGTCTTTAACTAAACGCTATTCACATAAATTGGCGCCTGTTACACCTTGGGCTCTTGAGGTGTTTAATATGTGACATGATGTTCTGGATAAGGTATCAAGATGTCCCTAAGGTGTGCCGGGGATTCTGTAGATATTATCTCTAGACCTAAATATCTTTAGAGATTCAAATAATGAAGATCCTTCCAATTCCAATACAGAACTTTAATTCAATAACTAGGGATCACTTTAATATACAGAATATACAAAATAAAACTGTATCAATGAATGAATATCTTCTTTCAAACTCTATAACAAATAGATTCAGATTAATACTAATTTCACAACTGAAGAAATATATGCGACTAGACTGTACAAGTTTCCATTCCACACTAATCTACGACCTATCTCTATGAAATAATCTCCACGAAGGATTCTCCAAATCCCGCTCTATCAAATCATTTCCATAACTCCTCCCAAAAGCTTCCTCTAACCAATCCAATCATTCCCCCATGAGGCGCTACGCTAACGCGCGTCAGATGACGTCATGGACTTTCCTTACGTCAGCGCTCGTGTCTAATGACGTCATAGGTTTTTCCTTTAACAGGGCTAAATCCTAAGTTAATTACCATAGATTAGGCTTACTAAACTGATACGTGACAGCGCCATATTTGCCATTTACCTTCTGCGTCACGTTTAGAGTCTCGACCTAGATCTAGCTATAATAGGCTCTAATTTGGCAGACTGGGCTCTATAGCTTTGGTCGGCAGCCAGTCTAGGAGACAGTAACTCCAATACAAAACCTACTGTGCCACTGTGGACAACATTTAGTTTAAAGAGTGGCATTGGTCCGCGTGATACTTTGCGCCGGCTGGAGGCAATGCAGTAATCTATATAATTAGCCCACAATTGACTAGTCGCAACAGTCGCTTGCTGGAATGTCCGCACACTGCAACAAAAGTGAATATCCGCTGCCGAGGACAGACGCAGACTAAGAAAAGAAAATCTTAATCGACCACAGGCGGACAATGGTTATGCTTGCCCTGTAAGTGGCAAAATATGTAGGTCACAGCTGGGGCCTGCGTAGCCGCGGGATATAGGCCTACTGCATTCCTCATTGATCTGTATACTGTCACTAACTATATGAAGAAACTTCCAACTAGACTCACGTAGAATATTTGTTTCTTATTGTTTTCATTTTAGTCAAGGCTGATAAAGCTTAAACAAAATTGGTCAAGTTGATATATGTTAATCTTAAAAAGAAACTTTTTTTCAACTCTTAAACCAATCTACCGGCATTATAACTCTGCCCACCCTAACACTAAATGGACCTTAAATTCCAGTATCCAACAACATCTAGGCCTTGCTCCTCTCAGGGAACATACCCCCCAACCCCTTTTTTTTTTGTTTTTGACAATTTAGACCTCGTCTTGCACCCTACACTTTTTTTGGTACGTCAGTTTTAGCCAATAAAATATTTCTTGTACTCTGCCTTCTGACAAGGAACAGTTTGAAATGAACACATCATCTACTGTTTGAAACACGCACACATACTCGCCACATACCTCTTTAGTACGTCAGCTATATGGTAAAATGCATTTTTTTTAAATCAATAAAACCGATTGAAAACTCTGTTTCTACAAGCGTTCCCCAACACACACTTGTAACTGGTCTCTTGACGTTGTATTAATATTACACATAGGACTGGTCACTAAGATGTAGAATCGTGCATTAATATCAATGTGTCGCGAATGCTGTAGTATAGAATGCTGGGTTCGTGCGTCCTGGAGTCACAATTGACACGTAGGCCTAACAAACATAAATAGTCTAGATTGACTTGAATCCACTTTAGCAGACATAATATAATGTTTAAACAATAATACAATATACTGCACTTCTGGTGGTAACATCAAGATATCCAATTTAAAATATAACTACATCCGCATAACAGCGGTATCAAATATACAAGTCATTTAAAATACAACTTCACTACTAAAATACACCCGCACCACAGCGGTTGACAATAAACTTCAATAACATGTATTCAGCTCTAAGTAAGGAAAGCAGCTATTGGAAATACGTGTAATGTCTCTACTTCCAGAGAAGACTCTAACTCGACTCAACTGACTTCAGGTTACTGCTGTCCACAACTGACTTTTACTTACTACTCGACTCAACTGACTTCAGGTTACTGCTGTCCACAACTGACTTTTACTTACTACTCGACTCAACTGACTTCAGGTTACTATTGTACCAAACGGACGAAAAGATACTACTGACAGAAAGTCAATTCAGTCATTCTTACTTCCTCTTTCTCTCTCAGAGGTTTCACGTGCCTTTCACCTTTATGACCCAAGGTGAAAATATAACAGGCAATGTCAAGCGAGATTGTGACAACACTCTGGGTGACATTTTTTCCTATTAGTCTTAGCTCTAGATTTTAGATCGAGCCGTTATCTGCACGAGACTGCACCTGAAGTAGGCATATATATATTTTTTGGTCTCGTCATTTTAACCGACAGATGAAAAAATCTTTAGTCTGTTTATACAAAAACATGATTACCCCTTTTCCAACGTAAACATAGGTCTACATTCTTCTTCTTCTAGCCAGCTTTTTAATTAATGTGTCTTTCAGAATAGGCTGGGTGATTCCTCAGACTTTATTTTAGATTAAATTCCTGCATTTTAAAGGCTTCGGTCTTTTTAATTTGCTTCAGTACTGACGTAAAAGAACATCGGATTCTAAACTGTAACTGGAATATCCGTGGGACAAGGCGGGGTTGGTCAGTCAATGGTTCATTCTCCGCCATCCACAGAGCTCTCCAAATTTAACTATTACATAGTAGAAATCTTAAAGTGGACTGTGCCCTGGTATACCCCGTGGAATCGTCACATCCTGGATGCAGGTCCCTTCACGCTATCACATTCACCAGTTCCAGAAAAAAAAAACCCACTTCGTGAGACATAGATCTCCGTCTGGAGTAGTGCAATCCAGACCTCCGTCAAAAAGCACCTAGAGGGGGTGGGAAGGCCCACTATTATTCACTAAGTGAAATACAAGTGGAAAGGCAGTGGGGTTATTAATTACTCTTGTTCATTTCCAAGCCCCAATACCCACACGGGGGAGTATCGCCACAAAGTGGAGGTTTGGATACAGAGTTTTCCTTCTCCTAGATGGGTTGCGTTATTCAGGCTGACGTGACCCAGCAACACGAAGCTAATCTTGTTTTGAGGCGCCAGTGTTCCTCCTTTCATCCCTTCTCCCATCAGTTTGTAAGATCAGGTTCCGCCGGATTTTTTTGGAAAATCAAACGTGAAGACTAGGAGCTGGATTTGACTATCAGAGGCATTTAGAGACGCAAGCCATTGGACCATATCTTAAACAGAGAGAGCTTATCCCCACTTTCACTCCCGGCATTGACAGTCCTTGGAACCCATAGGTCTACATAGTGGCACTGGTAATCGCCGAAGTCATGGCATTGTATAAAATTCTTTGAATTCTTAGGCTCAAGAGTTTCAGCTTTAGATGGAGGTATTAATCTATTACTTATAGTATTCATTTTCTCACTCTGTCCTGTTTAGAAGTCAAACAAAAAACATTTCTATATTTTCGGTGGTAAATTGGTAGAATTACTAATATATAGTCGACTATATCAAAACCTGCGTTGGATCTTCTAAAACATAAATCCATTTATTTACAAAAACTTTGGTTTCAAGTCAGCGAAGTCTAAGCTGAAGTTACTTCCAAACTCTTTTGCAGCTTCTTCTGGCCGATGGCACTGATTTTCGTCTTATGGCCCAAAACAGCAAATGTCGTGCAGTGATCATGTCTCCATGGAAACAAGGAGCAGCATGGAAACTAATGAATCAATTCTTCTCTGGCAAATCAGACCAAGGCTTTGTTGACATTCATATTGATAACATCCCGGATCTGACGTCAGCTATTCTGGTTGGTAGGACTGAGAATGGGTAGGTCATCAAACGCTAACACTTAAAGGCTTTTAAAAATAAGCTCGTCATTTTACTTTAACCTTTCTTTAAGATATGACATGTAGACCGTTAGGATTTGATACTTTTATAAAGGACTATTTAGATATTTCTCTGAGAGTATACTGCAGCTCGTATTACACAGCGGCTTAGCCCGTTGATTTTTCTTTTGTGGGCGGAACATCACTCACTTTTTTGGGACTTTCTATAACTGGTCTTTTTATCACAAGGCATTAAACATCTCAAAAATGTATTTAGACATTTGGCATTGTGCCCTTAAAATAGAGGAAATATTAAATTTCGTTTTGAATTTAGAGAAAAGACAGTACGCATGTATCGCTCCTCTCTTGTTGTCTTATCTACACATGTTGGAAATCATTTTCACTAGTCGACCTGCGTCGTAGCATACGCCGCTATTTTGAGGGGACGGCCTTAGGCCACTGCAACCTATGTGACAGCAGAAAGCCCCGCACTTTCATAGGACCCGCACTTTCATAGAATTCAAGGTGTATAAATTATTAACTTAAACATTTTATAACTTAAAAGAGATTTCCCGTGCCCTCCTGTCGATTTACCAGTAGCTCCTGGAAATCTCCCGAAGTTACTAAATATACGAAAAATTCCTTAAAATATACTGAAATACATAGACTAAAATTGTCATTTTGGGGTGTCATTCAATATGAAAAACTCCAATCCTAAGCGCGATAAATAAAAACTGCATTATGCATTAGCCCGTAATTGTGGGATCTGGTGAAAGAAGCTTCTAGCGCCTCAAACTAATGAAGAATTACTTGAGGTCAACAATTCTCAAAGATAGATTGAAACATTTGGTAATTCTTGCAATTGAGCGTGATCTATGTAGGAAACAGAATTATTATGATATACTGTATGACTTTGCTACACCCAAGGCTCGTAAAGTAATTCTGTACGTAGTAAAAAGATAGAATATAATGGATAGATGAATTTTTTTTTAATACAAACTCTTAAATTTCACTTATTATCCGCTTCCCTACCCAAACTTGGCCCCGCAAATCCGTTTCGCATAGGGCCCCCACAATGATTAAGTCCGGCCCTGCTATTTAGTGACGGGTGAATATGTATAGTAGATTAGTTGTTCTCTTTCCATGACTTCATGTTCACAGTGGTTTAGTCCGGCGCTGCTATTTAGTGTTTCTAAAATGTTTTACAAGTTTCGGATGTTCCTTCAGAGTTGAAGGACGAAGGGGGATGGGAGCTGGCAGGGTTTGATAAATCCAAACGACAGTCCAGAGCGCAAACCGCACGATCCGTAGTGACCGGTGAATATTTGTTCTCCCCCCTCTTGTTTTTTTTTGGGGTGTCTATCCGCAGAAATAAGAGAGTGATCTTTCCTTTACTTCTTCTTCTCGTCCAAACTCTTCAACGACGAAGAGAATTATATATATATATATATATATATATATATATATATATATATATATATATATATATATATTCCTCGCTCTTACTCAAAAGTAAAAAAAAAAAAAAAAGAAAAAGGTTTTAGATCATTTCGTTGCTGTCTAACTAAGTTTAGTTCTGTTCTCAAATGAAGCAGAAATGAAATAAAATAGGACGTAAGGCAAATTAAGTCGACTTAGGGGAAAACCAAGAAATTATGCAGGAAGACTTATTATTTTTATTTTTACTATTTCTATTTATTCTTTAAATAGTGAATGCTGCCTTTTGGGAAAATTTCGAAAATAAAATAGAAAAGTTTAATAGAAAGTTTAAGTTTTTTTCCCAAATTGCGGCGTTTTGGTTGCTAATCAGTCAAAACCGTGTCTTAGTGAACCAATAAGATGTAAAACAGAACGTGTGTACGATATATATAATACATTTCTCTATCTCGGATCAAGCCGAAATTTTTGCACAATTATTTCTTAACCTGATCACACACAAAATCAATAGCAAAATTAACCAATTAGTTAATTAACTATTGGTAATAAATTACTTTGTTTGGTATATCAAACAAAAGAAAGAAATAGTATCAAACAAGAAAAAGAAATAGTACTTGACTGAAGTGGTGATATTTGCTGAATTAGTCTTCCGAGGCTTAGTGAACATAAAAATGACTCTTCGCTAGTAAAGTGTTTAACGCATTGGCTTGAAAAGCCTGAGAAGGCTTCAGCCCACAAGTTCGAATTCAGGTCTTTCCCTTATTTAAAAGAAAATACATTTAAAAAGCGATCACCCACATATTCCGTTATTTCTCCCCCTTTCCAACTGGTTCAGACAAGTGATAGGATCATAGCGTATTCAGAACGCTAAAAGCATGAAATTGCGCTAAACGAAAACAATTGGTAAAAAAAAATCTAATCGCACAGATTTATTATTGTTAGTCTAGATCTATTACATATTTAATTACACGACTGATCCAAAATAATTGATACAAATTGATATAAGCTTTGTTGTTTTTTTTAAAGGACTTTTTGTATTTTGCTTGTTTTATATTTTTTTTAAAGAACGTCGACATTAAATGGTGTGCTATTTCAGAGAAAATAAACATTTTCTGAATGACTTAAAGATCGGCCGTGAGGATATCTATGTCGAGCCAGCTAAACCGGACGACCTGTTGATAATCATTTCAACTTCCGGAAGTACCGGCTACTCCAAACTTGTACCCAGAAGTCACGAGGATACTTTGAAAAGCGAGGAACTTGCCCATCACGTATTGTGCCCTGGAGTCCAATGGAACAGTCCTAGAGAGAAATGTTTAAAATACTACAACGATAAATCAATGGGTAGGTGGAAGCAAACATTGGTTAGACCTACATGGGATTGACTTTGAATGCATCATCCACAACCGCTATATGACGAACTTTTACAATACCTCTATTTTAACTCGTATCTTCGTGGAAACTAAAGCCTTCTGGGTGGGCTAAAAAACCTGGGTGGACACGGATCTCGAAAACAGCTCTAACTATTTTCCTAGAAATTTGACAAGTGATGCATATCGCTGTATAAAGAATAACTAGCTCGTCGGCCACACTGGGAAAACTAGTTCGACCGTTATATTTTTTCAAAGTTTAAAAAGAAGTCAATTTAAATGTCTCTAGAGAGCTAGGATATATGCATCTGGAAACAACTGTCTTCGGGTATATCCGCATTTATTGAAGAGTTTAATCATGTTACTATACTATAGGAACATCAGCTTCGAGGTTGTTTTTTTTAAAAAGCCGTATAGAAAACTGTTGGCTCTTTGGCTCTAACAGCGCTCTCTCATACCCACTAGCTGACTAGGGTAGGCGTCTCATATTAACGTTTGAGAAACACATATTAAAAATACATTCCTACTGTAAACTAACTGTTATCATTCCTTGTCTATGATTGTCAAAGGTTGGGGTGTTGGTATGCCTTTTGCTCCAATATGTAGTGCTGACACCAGAGTACTGACAGACATTTTCGACGCTGAGGTCAAGAGAACAGGAAAGGATCTTTGGGAAGCGTCCACCAAAGAAAACGCCCAATTCTGCCCCATGCTTTGTTTAGAGATGGACAGTGTACGGGAGTATATCGACTCTGTTGGAGGCTCGGAATTTAAGTTTAAAATGCTGATTGCAGGAGCCCAGCCCTTGAGGAAGGTTAGCAAATTGTGAAATATGAAATTTCAATTCCAATAGATATGTTTTATATACATATACAGAAAAATGTCGTGTACACATTGGGGGATATATTTTTAAGGGACATAATCTATTTATCTGATTAATCATTTCATTTCTGTTAAAATAATCTCCCTTTCCTAATTTAATCATGCCATTGTTGACTAATCGAAATGTTCATGACGTTACTTTCAAACAGGATGTGTAGCTGAGAGGCAACTGGGCTCGGCTTGCCCTGGGCACGGTACCCTGCCTCATCCTGGCGCCCGGGTGGAAACGGTTGGGAGAGGGGACGGCTAGCACAACAAGACTCCCGTGGGAGTTGAGAACAACCTCATTGCACTGTGCGGGGATGTAAAAGAGCTCCCACAGCGATCTGTCAACATTTAGGTGCCGTCCCTCAAGGGGCCGTTACTAAAGTGGCGTGTCCTGCACGGTTAGCCTGGTAGATCAAAGGAAAATGACGGGGGTCAAGGTGGTGCGGCCTTCGGCCGGGTCTCTGGTCCGCGAGTCAGGAGTGTCCGTGTCCACCGGAAGTGAACGCAAAACTAAACTTTGAGTTTAACCCCGAGTCTCACCCCCCATCAGACAGAACGGCGTATGCAAGGTCTGCGCAGTTCATTCAGGCAGGTGGAAGGGAACTCTTGTCTTTTTCTGGCCTTAGGATTTCAAGTGCTTTTGCAAAACTCTACATGACAATTTCAAATGGCTACAGCTTGGCCAGCTAACAGGGGGCTCGAGTTCGAATCCCCACTCGAGGAGAGTTATTTGCTGAGCTCCTAAAGGCAGCATAAGAACTTTCTCTAAGATATCCCACACCTCCGTTGGTCCACAAAAGAGATTGGCCCATAGCGCACTGAGCATCTTGCAAGCATCAAAGTATCGCTATATAAAATCAATTAAAAAAAAAACAATACAGAAATACAAAGATTTAAAAATAAAATAAAATATATAATTTAAAAAAAGAGTGAAAAACAAGGTTACAAAGACAGTTTGTGTGGAAACACAAACTCAAAATAGGCCCCCGAAGTGGTCCACCCAAGCAGGTAAGAAGGCAGGTTTCAATATTTTCAGAAAGAAAATCAGAATGAAAATTTATCAAAGGCAAATGACATTGAAGAATGGAGAAAGAAGGTTGACAGATCTTGTTTGGTGTCCCAACGGTCCAGCAGACCAAGTATAAGAGACATTCGATGTGAAACTGGCCTAACTGATGTCTTATAATGATTATCTAATTGATCTATTTGTTCTGTAAAGGGTCAATCTCGTATTCAAATCCTCAAGAAAAAAAAACAGTAAAAAACAAAATCTCCCCTTTTTTAAGTTCAGTGTTACATTGGCGTATGGGCATGCTGCAGTTCATGCGATGTTATGAAACACTACTTAGTAACTGTTGTTTTAAATTATGTTTCCCTTATATGTATACTAAATAGATTTTTTTTCTTTAATAATAAAAGTAAACATTTGTTTTGTAAATGTAGTAGTTAGTATGACAGGACTTACTTAATTTAGCAATACAATTGTAAAAAAAATATTTTGTGACAAAAAATCTAAAACCGTTTGCATAAATGTGTTAAAAATATGGTAAATAGTAATCTCCTTACTAAATAGCCTCCCATATTTGTTACTATTATTAGTGAATAGTTGTAAAAATTGTGTATTTAAAAAAAAAACAACAACTGTTTGCTTTGTTAATTTAAAAAATTAATTTTTTCGCTTTCAGAAAAGAAAAAAGTAACCGTTAAATCAGAAAGATCTAAATTCTAAAATATCATGATGTTGGATTTTCAAAATCTTTTCTAGTTTACGAGATCTAAACGGGACGGACGGACGGACAGACCACACAAAACTATTAGCGTCTATTTCTCTTTTGGGGGCCGATAAAAAAACACTTCTTATAAGTATTACAACAATGTTAGGGAGGTTATTATTAAAGGATTTATTAACAGATACGGTCTTAACAGCGTTGTCTTCCTTTTGTTTTTCAGAGTCAAATGGAAAACTTTCTGACATTGACAGAAAAACTTATAGTCGTCTATGGCTCCACAGAAGCTGGGTTTTTAACAGCAAAATGTATTACTAAAGGTACACATTACAATTTATACCCGTACTGTTTTGATATATAAATATTTAAAGGTGAAATAAAAAAACATTTTTTCATTAAAAAGCAATTCCTACTTCATGAAGCTGTTTGTGCTCTCGGATCTGTTTTGGGTTAGGTACATGCAATTGCCCCCCCCCCCCCCCCCTCACCCCACCGAATCGGCCAAGATACCAGAAAGGGAGCGACATAATATAAAATTTATATATTAATTCAACTAATTTTGTTCACAAACTATAATTTCTCCATAAAAACGGACCCCCCCCACTCAAAGGGTTTAGGTGGGAAAGGCAGTAGAGGTATTCGCCCCCCCCCCCACCAATTGGCCAACAGGGAACGACATAATATAAAGATCGGTTAAAAATATCAATAACAAGCTTTAAAAATATAGATATTTAATTGATTTTGTTAGCAAGCTGTGATTTCTACAAACGAATTGGACCGCCCCCCACTCGAAAGTGTAGGGGAGGGGGCGGGATTGATACCATCGCCCCCTCCCGACCCCACCAAATCGGCCAACATACTAGAGGGAGGGGCGAAATAATCTAAAAATAGGTTGAAATATAAATAATTATTATATATTTTTAACATAAATAATAAATTCGTATACAAATTGTGTGAATCCTATACTAAAGTTCGTCCCCCCCCCCTTAGGGAGAGGGGGGGGGGTCGGCCGAGTGGGGGGGGGGGCGATCGCCCCTATCGCCCCCCCCTGGATCCGCCAGTGAGTTTAGTACAGTAATATACGGTCTAACGTTGTAGCAGTTGATTGTGTTGCCAATTGTGTCTTATTGGCTGTTTGATTTGACCATTATTAAAGTACCAGATTATTTGGAGCCTTGTTGTCAGGTTCTTTATGTGTTGATGTGTTGTGTTGTATTTAGCAGTGTTTACAGAAGGCCTGAGTAGGAGGAGAGATCGTATATATATAAACGTTAAAATAGAGGTAAAGTAAAATTTTTTTTTCACAAATTAAAAAAAAGATACTAGTACACCGTAGCGGTGCGTATCGTCACAAAACAACAACAACAACAACACTGTCTTTGAGACGGCTGATACGAACTTTGTATAAATGTTTTATAGAAATGTACATTTGGAAATATTTCTTATCAATAAATAATTTCCTGTATTCTATTTTAAACTCAGGTGACACTATGCAGTCCAACGACAACGGTAAGGTCGTGCCTGGTGTAGAGTTACGTATTGTGGCTAATGATGGTAGGCTATGTCGGCCTGAGGAAACGGGAACTATAGAGGTCAAAGGTAAGACACGAGCTGGACTGAAAACATTGAAAACCTGGCATATGAGGCTGACGGGCATAAACCACTTGAGAACCTGGAATACCTGGGATATTAGGCTGATAGGCGTTAACCGCTTGTTTATCAAAGACGCTCGAATTCGAAACCTGTGAACTCTTTTTTTTAATATGTTGGTAATTCTGAATGACATAATGGGTCAGCCATCTTTGTAACTATTTTTTTTATTGTTTATGTTCCAAAGAAATCCCCATATTGTGTCTTTAAAAAATAACAAGAATACATGTTTTCAAAGCAATGCTATTGTCTGCCATTCAAAATGACCAATATTGTTTTTTTAGATTCATGTGTCGCTAAGTCACAAGAATGTTTGTCCCTGAGCTTTCAACCACTCATCTAATACCCTACCACTGTGCCTTTGATAGAGGCAAGAAGTGCCAATGTAGACGTGACATTTAAGTATTGCGCTGAGAGAAACATCGACTTGGTACACAGAAACCCAGGGTGACTGAATGACTCTCATTTCATCTTCTCTAGAGTTTCATACAATAGACAATATTAAACAAGATTACAAAGAGAGTTTGTGTTACACAAACTTAGAGGCGGCCCCCGTCGAAGTCGGATCCCTGTCGGATCTGCATATTCGCAAATAATATTCAAGAGGTGATTTAATTTTGATGGTCAAAAGCAGTGATGCCCAACCTTATTCGCCCGGCGGGCCATTTTCATTTCCGACACTCATGTCGCGGGCCACATCGTCGAATAGATGAAAAAATGAAATAGAGAATAAGTCCATTTTAAATAGTTTTATTAGAAACCTGTAGCACTACTTGGCCAACGTACACACGTAGGGCGATTACGTAAGATTGGTCTCATCCGTTTTATTACTGAAAGGTTTGTCTACTCAACGAAGTGCTTGTAAACATTGTGATCGTCCTTAACACTTCATTTCGGACATTTGAAAAGTTTCACCAGGCAACACGGCCAAGAAATGAACTGTCTGCATCACTCTAACTTTCTCAAACAGGGATGTCTGGATTTGTAAGTCAATCAATTTCAGTTGCAGATCTATCGGAGTAATCCTCAGTGGCAATAGAAAACATTTCAAAATCTGCTGCTCTGTTATTTAGTTTTGCAATGCGTTAACTGCTTTTTTTTTTTTACCCAGGACTAATTCTTTCACTACTGCTAGAAAGCACTTTTTTACGCATCATTTCTCATACTTTGAGCAGCTCTGTAACTTGTCCTTACCGTGGACTCATTTCTTGTCTCTTTGTTCTCGTCAGTCACTTTACTCATTCAACTAGGCGTAGCTTAGCGATCTTTTTCTTGGCGGTTAAAACCAACAATGCCGCCATATTTTTTTTTATGTTTTGATTTGCAAATGACTTTTTGTTATAAGTTTTAAAAACAGTAACATTTCTGAATCTTGTTGGCATATGTTAAACAAAAGCAAAGATGTCTTCACTTTTTTCCTGGAAGTTTCTACATTCATTTCGTACCTATGGCTCTCTCATTTCATTTACGCTCAAATATTATATTAAATGGTACTACCATTCACTTTGATATCAAAAGAACTTTACCAAAAAAATGATGCAGAATTGATGCCCTGTGTTACACACAACATATACACGACTAGCTCTAGACAGCAGCGGAATTATTCAAGAATCTAAAACAACTGTCAACACTTGTCACCAAAAAATAAACGTCGTGTTCATTAAAAAAAAATAATATAAATTAAGAATGCCGTAGATTAGAATGAAATCCATCCAAGAAAAAGTGCAAGTCCTAACGTAGAAAAATACATTTTTCAACCTTTTAAAAAAATTTCTTCACTTTGTGCCGAGGTTTAGGCGGGCCGGATGGAAGCACGTCGCGGGCCGGATCTGGCCCGCGGGCCGTAGTTTGGGCATCACTGGTCAAAAGTAATAATGTTTCAAAGATTCATTTGCCGTAAATTTAAATTTAAATTAAATAAAAAATAGTAGATTAGTTTTAGTATATTAAAACATTACAATATTGATCAAAACGTTTGGAAATGAAAATCTACACTTTTTTTTACACTTTAAGTTTAGAAATTGAAATTCTACATCTTAATCTAGTCTATTTTAGTCTAAACTAGATCTAGAAATTCTAGATCTAGACTCTAAAATAATTTTCATTAGAATATAAATCCAGATCTAGATATACTGTAATAAAAATCTAGATCTAGTTTAAAAAATCTAGATTAGATCTAAATCAAGATATCATTCCTTTTTTAAACGCGAGTCACATAACGAGGCTTAATAAACATTACTATACCGAGTTCTTTTTTCATTTCATTTGAAGAATTAATTCCATATAACGTCAGTGGGGAAAAAAAACACTACGTCACACGGCCTAGCAAGACTAAAAATCGCCTTCATCAATACGAGCCATTTATCGAGTGTTCATAGACTTTGGTGCACCGAGTGCGTTCTTTAAGCATTTCATTTAAAGAATTAATTCCATATGACGTCAAAGGAAAAAAAACACCACGTCACACGGCCTAGCTTGAATAAAAATCGCCTTCATCATTAGAGCCATTTATCGAGTGTTCATAGACATTGGTGCACCGAGTGCGTTCTTTTAGCATTTCTTTTAAAGAATTCATTCCATATGACGTCAAAGGAAAAAAAAAACCACTACGTCACACGGCCTAGCTAGACTAAAAATCACCTTCATCAATACGAGCCATTTATCGAGTGTTCATTGACATTGGTGCACCGAGTGCGTTCTTTTAGCATTTCATTTAAAGAATTCATTCCATATGACGTCAAAGAAAAAAAAACACTACGTCACACGGCTTAGTTAGACTAAAATATGTTTTCATTAATACGAGCAATTTTTCGAAGGTTAATAGACATTGGTGCACCGAGTGCGTTCTTTTAACATTACATTTAAAGAGTCCATTCATATGACGTCAAAGAAAAAAATTCCATTACCTCACAATAGGGTAGTACCGGTACCATAAAAAAAAATGTCTTTATTTACACGAGATATTTAAGGAGGGTTCATAGACATTGGTGCACTGAGTTCTAATAGAATTTATTTAAAAAGGATGAAAGCCGCATTGTTTTTGCGTTTTGTCTGTCAGTCGTTCTGTCCGTCATCTTGATATAAAAAAAACAACAACTAAAGGTTATTAAAAATTGATTAACCTTTGTTTTACGTTTCAAAACATCGCAATAATTTTTAGGTATGAACACAATTGAAAAGTTTATATAATAGATTGTTCCGGATGTTTGTATAAATAGTAAAAGAAAAAGAGAATTTCAGATAAATGTAATACCGTTAATTAAATTTTTTGGATGGTCTCGTATAAAAATTAGATGTACTACAGCCATGTGGAGAGAATTTCATTCCTTACTTTGGTGTTTGGATTCTGTTTTCCTTAAAAATCGGAACATAATATTAACGATAATTAGATTTTTTAATGTTTTAGGTAGAAAGTTAAATGTACTGTAAGAGAGTAGTGAGTTAAAATATTTTTCATAAAAATCCGTAAAAACATTATTTCGTAAATGAGAAGATTATTTGTTTATTAATTAGAAGAGGGAGTTCAAACAATTATTTGGCGTTAGTAGATTTTAAAATAAATTCGGAAATTTCTGGCGACGATTTGTAAGAAACAAAATCCGGAACTTTCTTTATCGATTACAAAACTTCTATGTTATGTTTTAGCAAGAAAATTAAATGTCTAAAAAGTAATTTTCAGTAATCAATTCTAGTAAATTACTTTTTTTAAAGCCCTGAACAACCTATTGTCGATATTTTAAAAAATTTGTTTAAAGATGAAAATACGGAACAATTTGATATTGATAACCAAATTAAGTGACGCATTGTCAAATAATATAAGTGTAATATTAGTAAATTATGCGATTTCAATCATTAGGCATAATTCATGTTTTATAAAACAATATCCGGAACATTTTTACACTTAATGAAATATAAGTCAGTATAGAGATTTTGATTTAGCATTAATATGCTATTTACATAAAAAACGGAACAACATATTATTGATAATGTGTTTTTGCAATGTTTAAGCATGGAAATTGAATGTATTATAAATTAGAAGAGCAAACAAACATTTGTTGGGGTTGATTAGTTTTGCAGAAAAAAATCCGGACGGAACAATCAATTTTTAGATACTTAAAACTATTGAGATGTTACGGGAGGAACATTAAAGTGTAAATCAGATTTTCAATAGCTTTTAGAGTTCTAGTTTTTTTAATCTAATCGTGACGGACAGACCGACCAACAGACAAAACGCACAAAAATAATCTTCTTTTATTCGGATGGGGGCACTAAACAAAAAATAAATAAAATCTGATTTTTTAAAAAAGTTTAAGGAATTGGTTTAGCACCAGATCATGTAGCGACGTTACGCTACTGCATGAAAATCGCTGCATAAAAAGTCCATGAGAAAAAAATGTGCGTGATATTTACATACAAAATGCATTATTAGCCTTTATAAACAAACAGAAATGTTTTCTTTTAATTTTAGCAGCTAGTTGACCAGAAAAAACATATTTAACTATTATTTATATTTGTTGTAAACATTTCCTGTACATTTGTAAAATATATTTGACTTAGTGATACTGAAAATACACAAATATTTTCCATCTTTGTTAGCATATTGTAACATTGCCTCCCTTACATTTACGTAATTGTTTTAGAATTGGTGTATATCTATGAAAAAATCGCTTGCATAATTAATTTTATAAATTAAACGGTTTGCTTTTAGAAAACCGAAAGTAGCCCTTGCACCTAAACTTTTCAAGCCGCATTTAATGATGAAATAATATTTTTCATATCTCTTCTAGTTTTCGAGATCTGAGTGTGACAGACGGACAGACGGACATTTTGCACAAACCTAATAGCGGCTTTTTCCCCTTACGGTGGCCGCTAATAAAATTAAACAATCCTTTTATTTATAAAGGCACGTTTGAAATTTAGGGCAAGTCAAACTTTGGGTAACACAGCCCGGGTACGCTGTTCTGCCTCATCGTGGCACCCGAGTGGAAACGACCATTAGAGGAAGTGGTTAGGCTAAATTAATGGCGAAATAAAACTCCCGTGGGGGTGTCCTCGGGTAGGCGAGAGCTTACCCGTTGCACGGAGCGGAGTTGAAAGAGAGCCCTTACGCCCCTGTCAAATATCCATGCGCCGTTCGTCAAGGGACCGTTTACACTAATGGCGAGTCATCCACGGTTAGCTTGGTACAACATAGGAAAATGGCGGAGGTTCCCGGTGCACTCGGCCTTCGGCCATTTCTAGCCCATGCGCTCGGGGACCAGATGCATTGGAAATAGCAATGCTTTACATAGGCATTGACTTGGGTCTCTTCCAGACAGAACTGTGTGTTCACACAATGTTTTTTTTTTTTTACTGTTTAACACTCAAACAGGTTTTTTTTTCAAACTTAGAGCTCGAAGAGCCTTCCTCTCAGCTCTTAGACGATCAAACGGTAACACACACATAATC
This sequence comes from Biomphalaria glabrata, assembly GCF_947242115.1. NCBI lineage: Eukaryota > Metazoa > Mollusca > Gastropoda > Planorbidae > Biomphalaria > Biomphalaria glabrata. The sequence goes on from NC_074728.1 coordinate 10,440,006, forward strand.
CATCAAAAGGGAAGCAATTATGTTAATGTCAATGTCAATAAATTCATGATATTCAGACTGCTACTACCAAATTAACCTCCTAAATATCGAAAAAAAAAAAAAAAAACACATATTGTATTAAATTACCAGAAGCTTCCCAGTGTACCGATTATTGAAAAAATATATCAAAATTTAAGTAATGTTTAGTACGCAAGCTTAAAATATATGGCCATACTGCAAGATCCACGGGGCTCGCAAAGACCTTCCATCAGGGAACAGTACCAGGAAAAAGAAGAGGCAGACAGAGAAAGTGATGGGAGGACAACACAAAAGAATGGACGGGCCTACAATTGAAAGATGTTTTAAACAAGGCAAAAGACAGGGAGGAATGGAGAAAGGCGGTCGACAAATCTTGCTTGGTGCCCCAACGGTCCAACAGACTAAAGGATAGGTAAAGGTAAAAGTAGGTTAGTACTAATTGTTAAATAAAAATATAAGACTTGTATTCTATTTGTATAGTATACTGCTCTATTTCAAAGGTCTCTTCAATACACAGAGCTATTCATTTCTTTCCAATTCCCCTGCAGTTGATTTCTAAGACTTTTATTATTGCAGGTCTCGAAGTATTTGAGGTTAGGATTATGGTTGTGTGAACTTGTGATTAGGGTAAGGGTTAGGGTTTGTAATCTTGTTTTTCTTTCCTACATTCAATGTCAAAGACTTTTATGATTACAGGTCCAGATGTATTTAAAGGCTACTACAACAGACTGACCAGTCCAGACCCGCAAACAGTGAAAGCTTTTACCTCAGATGGGTGGTTCAAGATGGAGGACTATGGTTACATCGATAAAGATGGAAACGTCTTCGTGTTTGGTCGAACTAAAGATATTATTACATACGGAGCAGATTCCTTGTATCCGGGATGGATGGAGAAAAAGTTGATGGAACATTCTGACGTATTGGAGGCTATTGTAGTTCCGGTCAGTACCGAAAGATTAACGACGGTTTTATTGCAGATTGCAAAAAGTAAAATCAATTTGATTGGAAACGGGATGGCCATTTCCTAAACGGCTCTAACGAGTCTCCTAGAAATTATAAAATGTATGAATGTTTTTGGGAAATTCAATAGTTGGACAAAAGTAAAGGCAGTTGCTCGTTGTGCTGGCCACATAACACTCTTTACATCATCTGCTCTTTAAGGATACGTTTACTTTTTTTTAAACAGAAAAAAGCATCTGAAGAATATGAGACAAAATGAAGAACGAGTCCAATAATCTAAAAATAAATCAAAATCCTGAGATCTTGATATATCTTATCAAACAGGAATCATAGACCAGATCACATATCACACGACCAGATAGCTATCCATCTTATATGAATGTTGTAATTAATCTTGTCGACTAAATTTTGAGAATAGTATTTTGCAAATAGTAAGTGTAGCCATATAAATAAATGAATGTTTTATTAGGTGTCAGATCCACTGTTGTACCAAAACATCTGTGCTTGTGTTAAGATAAAGAGGGACAGCAAACTCAACGAAGATCAACTCAGAAAATATTGTGATCAAATTTTTCTACCAAATCCTGTCAGTGAGGAAACACCAAAACCGCAACACTTTATTGTAAGTACAATCAACTTCTCATTAAGGATAATTGGTTTCAAGAAGAAAAGTTATCTCATTTTGACCCAATGGAATCAATGAAGAATTATCAATCTCTTAATTCCTACAAAATTATGATAAAAGTTCATATTCCTTCACCTTCTTCACCTATCCCTGAGTCTGTTAAACAGTCGGGGGTGTCACGTGTTTATTATGTTTATTTAATTGGCAGATCTTGATGCTATAAACTTGTGACATATGTGGGTTCGGAGGTGCCTTGATTAAGTTCAAACACTTTAATAATCAATGAAGTAACAAAGTGCTAATATGTTTTCTTGAGTTTTAATTATTTAAAACTTAACTTGAAACAATAAATGTATGTACAAAGATATATAAAACAGATACAGGATTCAGTGAAAATAATCAATGAGTAAATATTTACTTTAAAAACTAGCGACTTCTAAGCCTAACTTTCTAGCTCTCCCTCCCGTCTCCAGCTAACACTCCGCCTTTTATATCTTTCTTTAGAATAAAGAACCGTGACATCTCAATACCCATCCTTGACCCGTTTACATTTAATTTTCCCCTCAATTGTTTCTGTAATTTAACCTACGCCAATTATGTCTCCCTGCCGTAGCCTTGAACTAAGTTTTAATCGGCGTCCTTCTGGCATTAAAGCGCGAGCCCGCTGACCCGATTTAAGATAGGTACAATGTCCTCATTCTGTGAACAGCGAGGTGTCCCTAGGAATTGTATTTTGTAATTTAAGACATGTTAATTTTGTTTCCCTGCTGTAGTCTTGAGCTAAGTTTTAATCGGCGTCTTTCTGGCATTTAAGCGTGGGTACGCTGACCTGATTTGAGAAAGGTACAATGTCCTCATTTTGTAAACAATGAGGTGTAACTAGGGACGTGACAGGGGGCACCACAAATGATCAATCTGTCAACCGTGTTTCCCTATTCCTGTCTTTTGTCTTGACTAAAGTGATAGTTTCAGTGACAGTTCCGTCCAATCTTTCATGTCTTCCCATCGTATTCCCTACCTGCCTCTTTTTCTTTTCTCTGGTTCTGTTCCCAGCTGGAAGGTTTTTGCAAGCTATTTTTTTAACAGAGTGATTGAAAGTAGTGAAGAAATGTTTTTGACAAATCCTTATATAAGAAGTATTGAAACAATTCACCATGGATACATAGAAACATTTATAGATAAACAAGGTTTCTCTTTTTTTGCTACTTTTGAGGAAAAAAAAAGTCATAGCCAAAGGGGTTTTGAGTTTAAACCACCCTTCAGCGGGGTTTGAAGCCGAAAAATACCCCTTTAATAAATAAATAAATAAATAAATAAATAAATATATATATATATATATATATATATATATATATATATATATATATATATATATATATATATATATATATAATTGCAAATTGCACACTCAAAATGCTATGAGCGTAGCCCAAGGTGTTTTGAGTTTAAGCCCCCACCCCTTCAGCTATAATGCTGAAAAATACCTCTTCAAAATAAAAAAAAAAGCAAATACGCACAAAAAACTCTATGAACGTAGCCAAGTCAAGGGGGTTTTGAGTAAAAATTCTCCTCATCCAGAGGGCTTTTGAAAAATTTAAAACCTCTCCAGATGGTTTTGAGTTTAAAATTCCCCCTGCATAGAGTTTTGAGGTTGAAAACCTCTCTCTTCAATATTATTCTAAAGCAAACTAGTCACCAAATTCTATGAGCTTAGTTAAAGGGGTTTTGAATTTGTTATTAGAAATCCAAAGAAATTTAGTTTCAAACCCCCTAACAGATGATTTTGACGATAAAACTTCCGTTTTCGATATAAAATCTAAAGCAGTCACCCAATTCCAAGAGGTAGACAAGAGAGGTTACAAATTTCTACCAGTGGCTGGGCTCCCCTGTACTTTTTCATTTAAAAGTGGTGTATTTTTTTTTTGAAATTTGCTTGCATAGATAAATTTTAAAATTAAACGTTTCCCTTTCGGAAAAGATCTTTGAATGATCTAAAATATCACGATGACCAGTTTTTACTTTCCAGTTTCTGAAATCTAAACGGGATGGACGGACGGACGGACAGACAGACCACATAATTGCTAAAAATGTAAAGATGTTTTGTTGTTTTCTCGAAGTCTTCAGACTCAATGACAAAGTGTCTTTCTTTAAAAGTTATTTTTTTTCTCTCTACAATAATTTAGATTACCAAAGGGGATTTCCCTGAGATGTCCACTGGAAAACCAAACAAGAAACGACTTAGAGAGATGGCCGAATCAATGTTTGGATACGATAAGAAGGTTATTTTATCAGTGGCGGCGCCAGAGTCGGAAACCTAGGACAGGATCATTGTGATCCTTTACGGTGGAAACAAAAATGGTTCAATTATGTTTGCTTGTAAAATGTGCAGCTAAGAGAACAATTATAAGAAAGATAATATTGCAAAACTTTTATTGCCAACTCACGCTGTCTCGTTTCCACTTTCTCTCCCGCTCTCTCTCTCTCTCACATTCTTACTTTCTCTTACTCTCTTCCATTCTCCCTCGCTCTCGTTCTCCCTCTCTCTCTGTTCAAATCTATTAAAGTACTATCCACAGTTTTTTAAATTTTTATTAACGGCCCCCGTAAGGGAAAAACCGCTATTAGGTTTGTGCAGAATGCCAGTCTGTAGGTTTGTCCGTCTGTCACACTCAGATTTTAAAAACTAGAAGAGAAATGAAAAATATTATTTCAGCATGCGATGCGGCTTGCAAAGTTTAGGTGCAACGGCTACTTTTGCTTTCCTAAAAGCAAACCTTTTAGTTTATAAAATTAATTGTGCAAGCGATTTTTTCCTAAAAATACACAAAATACATAAATGTAAGGGAGATAATGTTAGAATATGTTAACAAAGAAATATATTTTTTTTTTGTATTTTCAGTATCACTAAGTCAAATATATTTATAAATAGTACAAGAAATTTTCACAACAAATATAAATATTAGTTAACTGTGTTTTTTTCTGGTATACTGTCTGCTAAAATTAAAAGAAAACATTTATGTTTTATATTTTCATAAAGGCTAAGAATGCATTTTGTATGTAAATATCACGCACATCTTTTGAAATGGACTCCTTAAACAGCGTGCTCCAGGCGGTAGCATGACGCCACGGCATGATGCAACACATGACCAGTTCCCTCAAACTTTTTAAATAATCGGATTGTATTATTTTTTTGTTTAGTGCCCTAATCAGGATAAAAGCCGCAATTTTTTTTTCGTTTTGTCTGTTTGTCGGTCTGTCCATCATGCTTGGATTAAAAAAAAACAAACAATACTAAAAGCTATTGAAAATCTGATTTAACTTTTAATTTTCCTTCCAAAACATTGCTATAGTTTTAAGTATCTATAATAGAATGTTACGGATATTTTTTGTGAAAAACTAATCAATGCCGAATGTATGTTTGCTCTTCTAACTTATATTATATTTAATTTCCGTGCTTAAACGTTGCAAAACACTTTATCAATCATTTGTTGTTCCGGTTTTTTAATGTAAATAGCATATAAATGCTAAATGAAAATCTCTATACTGACTGACAAATTTATGTCAAATGACTTTTGTTTTCAAAAATATCGACAAAAGGTTGTGAGGATTTTAAAATAAGAAAGTAATTTACTAGCAACAACTATTGAAAATCACTTTTTTGACTTCTTTTAAATTTAATTTTCTTAATGAAACATAATATTTTTTTTTTTCGGTAAAGAATGTTCCGGATTTCGTTTTGAAAAAAAATCAATACTTTAAATCGTCGCCAAAATTGTTCCGAATTTAATATGACAATTCTACTAACGCCCAAAAATTGTTTGAAATCCCTCTTCTAATAAATAAAACAAATAATCTTCTTATTTACGAAAATCGCTTGTTCCGGATTTTTTTGAAAAACATTTAAACTCTTTTTATGTATGATCGCACTTCTCTCTCCCAATACATTAAATTTTCTAGCTAAAACGTTACAAAATCTAATAACTGTTCAAATTTTTTTGAAAAACAATTTCCTAACACCAAAGTTTGGTTTAAACATCTCTCAACAAGGCTACAGTACATCTAATTTTCACACAAGACCATCCTAAACATTTAAATTAAATATATTAGATTCATCTGGAATTCTCTTTTTCTGTCAATATATATATATATATATATATATATATATATATATATATATATATATATATATATATATATATATATATACATGGGCGTAGCCAGGATTTTTTTTCGGGGAGGGTTTTGAATCCCCCCGACCCCCCCCCCCCCACCCCGGGGAAAAAAAAATTATATATATATATATATGTGTGTGTGTGTGTGTGTGTGTACATACTTAATATTTATTACATTCTGACCCCTTTGGAAGACGTTTATTATTTATTGTAGACTCCCCGCCCTTGCTAGCAAGGAGGTCTGGAGGAGTTGGAGCCGCCGAGCACTATTTCTGGTATTAAAAGCCAACAAAATGCATATTCTGAGGTATCTACAGTGCATTTTCTTGCTATTAAAAAGTTTTATTTCAAAAACCTAATGTGCTATTCTTACTGACTTAGAGCCTCTCGCGCCGTTCGGCGCATTTTCCGGCAAGCTGTTTCCGCAACTCTTATTTTGCGTAATTCATTTTGTGTGAGAACATGTCCCGCAAAACCTCATGCGACGCTCTGTCACAACCTTACTAAGGATTCGACTCCCAGTTCGGCATATGATTTCTTTGATTTAGACCCGATCTCTATGACTGACTCCTAAAATCTGTCTTAGCCATCTTTCTTGAGACATATTTAATGATTTTCAATTTCGGCAGAAGACTATTCACACTTTATTAATTGAGCCCAAGCCACTGGTAGAAATTTGTAACCTTTCTTGACTACGCTCTTGGAATTACATGCCTGTATTTCGCTTTAGATTTTCGTCAAATCATCTGTTGAGGGGTTTTAAACTAAGAAATCTCTGGAGTTTTTTTTGTTTTTTTTTTAATTCAAAAACCCCATTTAGCTACGATCTTAGAATTTGGTGACTGTAGTTTGCTTTAAAATAATATTGAAGAGAGAGGTTTTCAACTCTAAACGCTCTGTAGGGGAATTTTAAACTCAAAACCCCTTTGCCTACGCTCATAGAATTTTGAGTGTGTAATTTGATTTTTTTTATATTGAAGATGGGGTTTATCGTAAATTTTGGAGGGGGGTTTAAAATCTAAATCTTCCTCAACTGTGCTGTTGGAATTTGGGGATTGTTGTTTGCATTTTTTTTGTTTTGTTTTATAGAAGAGGGGGATTTAACTGCAAAAACCCCATGTAGGGGGTTTTAAACTCAAAGCCCCCTGGTAGAGGGATTTGTATCTCAAAACCCCCTGATAGGGTTTTTTTAAATCTCAAAACCCCCTGGTAGAGGGTTTTTAACTCAAAACTGCCTCGGCTGTGCTGTGGTAAGTGATGATTTAGTATTAGAATCTCACCTAAAATGAAAGCAAAAATCAGTCACTTAATTCCGTTCCCCCCCCCCCCCGCAAAGCCGGGGGGGGGGTGTTTCATTTCGGGGGGGGGGGTTTGAACCCCAAGAACCCCCCCCTGGCTACGCCCATATATATATATATATATAAACATCCGTAACAATCTATTATAGAAATTTAAAACTATTTCGATGTTATAGAAAAGAAATTAAAGGTTAATCAGATTTTCAATAGCTTTTAGTCTATTTTTCGATATAAACTTGAAGCACAGACAGACTAACGGACAAAACGCATAAAAATGAGGCTTTAATCGAGACCATTCGTACATTATTCAAACTGTACATTTTAGATCTAGATCTATTAGATATAATTCAAACGTTTAGTTTAGTAAATCTACATTCTCATACTAATTCCATTTAAATGCCAATAGCTCTGTTGGTAACTGTGCTGGGACATCGAGCAGACGTTGCCGAAGTACAAGCTCGATGCCTTGCTATTTTCTTTTTTTTTAAATTACAAATCAATACCAAAAGATTATCTAAAATCGCTCGTCTGACATATTGTACATATCCTGTAGTTGTCATGCCGTAATGTGTAATATAGCTCTTTATCAATAATAGGCTATTAGTTTGTTGTTAACAGCAATGCCTGCTCGTGCGTTTAGCGTGCTGGACTGATTATCTCGATTATCGGGTTCATACTCTGCTCTCTGACCGCCCACCTCCCCGTCGTCCAGCGGGAGGTTTGGACAAGGAAGTAAATTATTTTGAACTTTGAAGGAACATCCAAAACACGTAAATTATTTCACAGAAAAAAAAAATTTTTTTTTACAACGCAAAATGAATCTTTTTAAAACATTATTACTTCTGACAATCAAAACAAAATCACGTCTTGAATATTTGTACACAGCTGTGACGTGGCAACGAGTCATTGGTCTCCACTGCCCACATGTTGGGACAATGGTGCAGTGTACCAAAGAAACAGAGTGCATATCAACCCGAAAAGAGAAACAGAACAAGATATATTCCCCGATACTGATGACAACTTACAGGACAATAGAACTCCCAATAGAACTCATGATCAACACATTCGCCACTCATCAACTCATCATTCCCTCCGACCAAGGGATCAGTTGAAGAAACCGACAAGATTCAATGACTATGTGTCTTAATGAACAATTGAATGTTGATTTTTAAATGTGATATGTTTCCTATTCATTGAAGCGTATATATGTTTGGTATGTTTAGTTGTTTATGCTGTTGTGGTTTTGTTTTATTTTTTTTTTTATGATACTCCAAGAAATGTTTTATTTTTTATTTTTTTTTAAAGAAAAGGGGATGTTGATATGGTGCGCAAAGGTGCACGCGTTCAATATAATAAAGTATTGTTTCCGTCAAGCCACTAAGGATATTGCACACTGAGAACCTAGATCTTAGTCAATATGGTGAAATCATGGGAAAAAATCTATTAAAGGAGCAAATTTTAACTTGCACATAACCGGATATTTTCTGAGTTTTAACCCTGATGTATAAAAAAAAATACATTTGCCAAATTAGTTTGCTGATATTTACTATAAAAGATGACAAAACACCTTGCGTTGTATTTAATTAAGCTCATGCTAACTTTGAGATATTTATCTTCTTTTTCTAATAAATTACGTCATTTTACAAGAGAAGTTAATTATGTCGTACACTTTTCATGTGTCTATCTAGTTATGTTAATCAGTGACTTAAAATCTGTCTTGTTTTCCTGGCTGATTCAGCCAACCCATTAAATCAGATAGTGTATTGAAATATTAATTTCCATACGCAGGCATAGATTGGCATCTTTAATTCATGCGTAATGCAGATGTAGTATATGGAGAAATGTTGAGGCGCTATAAGGAAACGTCAGGAGAATAATATCAAGGGATGGACTGGTCTATCAATGAAAGAGGCCAATCTTGGTAAAAGACAATGGAATGGAGAAAGAAAAACAGATCATGTGTGGTGCCTGAAAGATACAATAGATTCAAGGGACAGTGGAAAGGGGAGATTAAAGAGAAATAAAGTAAAGATTGGGAATAAATACAATAATGAAATGTCGATGTCTCTAAATAAAAGGATCACTGATACCAACTACATATTTCAAGAATAGAAGATATTTATGCTAATGATAATTATAGTAATTATAGTCCCAAACACCATTCTTGAAAAAATCTCTTTTACTGTCGTACATTAAAAACAAATCCTTCATAATTAGAGTAAACAGTTTGTATGATAGAACAGAAAACATATGTTCACACCCCAGTTTCTCTTCAACATTATATACGAAACTTACATCAGTAAGTTACATTTTGTTCAATGATTTCATTGCCAAAGGAATAAGAGAGTTCTTGTGTCTATTAGTTTTTGTGATCGGCGTCTTCTATCTACTTTCTATCTTCTTTGTGATGGTATAATGTGAAAGTCATGAAGAAGAGGCTGATTTTTTAAGCAGTGGTTCCCAAACTTTTTTGTCTCGTAGACCTCTCGCCATGTTTTTCAGTTTTCTGTAGACCCCCTGCATTTTTTTCGTAAGATTCATCAACTTCAAATGTGTTTTTCTCTGTGATTTCAAGCCCATGTATATTCATTGATGAAATTCAAATTAAAGTGAAGCGAAATAAAAAGTAATATGTATCACATGAACTGACGAAACAAAAACAAAAATAAATGCCTACCGGTGGGCAGCTTTGAGAATAAAATGTCAATATTGGGCTTCAATTTAGTTTGGGGTTTAATAATATAACTTCTTGATTAGATGATGTTTGACCGTTTTAGCTTTGAAAATTGAGGAAGCTCATCCCGTTTATTGTATGAATCATTAATTTAATCCTCACAAGAAACATTGAGATTATGACTTTGTTTTGATCAAACTTAGGTTATAACGCATTAAATTTATGAAACATGTCTGTTAAATAGAATATGTCCGATTCTCGGGAATTTTTTTTGCTCTAAAATTGGATCTTTAGCACCCAAGAACTCAGAAAAAAAAATATTGTCAAAAAGTAGTTCGCCAACTATCATACTTCAGTGTGAAGGAGCAATTGATCAAAGTTTCAGGCAAAGAGCAATTCTTTATGGATTTCTTAATTCATAACAAAGCGAAAATATAATAATAACACTATCAGTCAAAATCAACTAGTTCAGCTTTTTTTTCTTTTAGAAGTGTGTCATTTGCAAAGAACCTATCATTGTCCTAACTCGTTTGACCATTGCACCTTTGAACTGTAGGCTATTGTTACTGAGAAGAATGTTTATCATGATATCAGATATAGGATTGTGTAAAACAGGTTTTGAAACCTCTTCAATGGCAGGAAAATTCAAGTTTTTGCCTTAAGTGTGCAGTTTTCTAGAGCTTGATATAGGCCTTAGTAATAATTAAGTGAAACGCTCACAAACCTCCACTCTTTTGTGATGTTTAATCAAACTTTTTTTCTAGCGTGGGTCTTTTCTGACTTGTGTTCGAAAGTATTTTCAGATCTCAAATTATTTTAACATGAAATGATGCTCCACCTTAAATGGTTTAATAGCGACCTAACTTAAGACTTTGTTACAAAAACGCGCATAGACAATTGCTTAACCGACAAGGACGGAATGAAGCCAAAGTTCTAGTAACCAACACTGTACTTTTTACAGTTCTTTTTAGACTCAGCCATGTACACTATTATTTTTCATGTAGACACAATTAAGCTATTTAAAATAAGATATTAAAATTTTAAAATAAAGAAAAATTCCTTCAACTAACAGGGTCAAAATTCAAAGGATTAACTAAGGTACAACTCATTAATGGGAAATGGCATTTAAAGTCTCGACATGCTTCAACGCTATCGTAGATCCCCATTTACTGCTCATATTCCCCCCAATTTATTTGTTCACTTCCGTAGATCCCTTGGAAATCCTCGTAGACCTCTGAGGGTCTATACAGACCACATTGGGAATCACTTATAGCTTTCTTAGCAATGCTTTTTCTCAAATAGCTGTCCAACTTTATTATATTACCGCTGGTTACTGTAAGACTAATCATGGCTGAGATTTGTAATTTAACTGGGGTTTTAATGAAGGAAAAACAAACAAACAAACTAAACGGTTTAACAAGAAGGTTTAACAAAAAGGTTTAACAAGAAGGTTTAAAAAGAATTTTTAACAGAAGGTTTAACAAGAAGGTTTAACAAGAAGGTTTAACAAGAAGGTTTAACAAGAAGGTTTAACAAGAAGGTTTAACAAAAAGGTTTAACAAGAAGGTTTAAAAAGAATTTTTAACAGAAGGTTTAACAAAAAGGTTTAACAAGAAGGTTTAACAAGAAGGTTTAACAAGAAGGTTTAACAAGAAGGTTTAAAAAGAATTTTTAACAGAAGGTTTAACAAAAAGGTTAAACAAGAAGGTTTAACAAGAAGGTTTAACAAGAAGGTTTAACAAGAAGGTTTAACAAGAAGGTTTTCTCTAGTTCAGCGGCGTGGAGGCTGAGTGTTACAGTGCTTGACTTCCAAATGGAGGGTCCCGGGTTTGTATCCTAGTGAAGACTGTAATTTTTAATTTCGGGATCTTTGGGCGCCTCTGAGTCCACCCAGCTCTAATGGGTACCTGACATTAATGGGGAAAGTAATTGGGAAAAGTAAAGGCGGTTGGTCGTTGTGCTGGCCACATGGCACTCTCATTAACCATGGGTTACATCATCTGCCCTATGGATCGGAATGTCTGAAAGGGAGCCTTTTTTTTTAATTTTTAAAATAGAAAATCGAGCCCAAAAGTAAAGCGTGTAGATAATTTCCTTAATTTACTTTTTGAAAAAAAACAACAACAGCTTTTAATTGATCGCTCACCTTGTGAATATCCACAGATTGGTGCTCTTTGTTAATTTGTTGTTTTTTTTCCTAATATAATCCATAGAGAATTATCTTGTTCTGCTTTCGCTTTTGAAGGGTCTCGTTTTCTAACAGCCCCCCCCCTCCCCTCAGTGATCATGCATTGGTCATGCATATTAGCCAATGACCTAAATTCTGCTAAGTCACTGGTTTTCCTGACTGGCTCAGGCAACCCATTTCATGCTCTAATAACAATAGGGAAGAAGGAATATTTGTACAAATTTGTCCTAGCATTTGGGACGAGGAATGTACCTTTATCTTTGTGTCTTTCTGAGTATTTTATTAGATTTTGTTTTTTTATGTGAAGATTATGGTTCAGTGTTTTATGTAAAATTGCTATTTTACTTTCAAGTCTTTTCTCCTGTAGGCTTTCTAAATTTAGTGATTTTACTAAAGTTGTTACTCTAGTCAAATGTGAATATTCGTTTGTTATGGATCTCACTGCTCTATTTTGTGTCTGTTCCAGTTTCTTAATGTTTTCTTGAGTTTTTCAGGCCAGCTTCCATTTTTTTTCGTATTATATTACAAATATCATTTTTTAAAAATATACTAACGTTTCGTTGTTTGTCAGATACATATTTGTACCATAATATTTTGGTCAATTTTTTTCCCCTTCTCAATTGCTCTTGTTTGGCGCATCTTTCATAAAACAAGCATGCTTAATAAGCCCTAGACCGTTTGGGCGCTCGAGACAGGATAAGAACGCGAGCACCCTTGATAAATAGTCAAGCCTATCAGCCACAGATGCCATTTATTATAATATATATCATTGATTTGATACTATTTCATCAAATGAAATTACGCGTTTGACTTTAAGTGATTCTTTAAATAGAGCATTATCCTTGAAAAAATATTTGTTACCAGCAAAAGAAATGTTCAATACAACCGATCTTTCTGACGACTTGAACACATTTTGTCAAATCCAAATAAAAACAATAAAAAATAAAAAAAAAAAACACCACATATCCAAGGGAAAGAACTCAGTACTTACAAATATATCTATTGCTATTGGCAATGTATACGCCCTTATACGATATCAAACACAACAATTAATTGACTAAATGTTTAGTATATAATTGGTTCATGTTTTGTGAGGTTCAATAAATAATTGTTTAAAGTTTCAACTTGATTTGAGAATGGGTGTGGGAGAAATAATTTGTTCAATTATCTAAGGGGAAGAAATGGGGCGGGGTAAAAAATGTTCCAATTTTTTAAAAACCTAACATTCATTAGTTTTAAAAGATAATTGATCTAATAGTTCTATGGAGGAAGTATTGTTGTTATTTAAAAAAAATATAAATAATTGTATATTTTTGTTTTACAATTGCTTACACAAAAAAGTCTATAAAACAGAGATTCTTTAAAGTACTTTTGTTTTAAATTCAAAGCTGTTGTTGACTGGTAGACTGTGAATGAATGGTATGACTTCATTTCATTATGTTATATTAGCTACGGTGCCTGGTATATTAAGCCGCAGTTTAGAAAGTAGTTCCGTGTCTTATTGGGACTCGTCGTTCAAACCCAAAATGTGGAGCCAATAGATATTGTGTTGACAATAGTATAAGTCGTAATTAAGCGTTCCATTGACTTTCTTTAGTCGCAGTAGACTATGGTTCATCTCGCGAAGCCTTTTAGTCATGTGACAGTAGAGCCCTATTCCTGATTAAGCACAATCATATATGAAACGAATTTTATATTTAGTGTATCTTTGTTTTGGCCTATTTTTATTTTTGAATAGCATTTAAAAGTTTTTTATATCAATAAATTATCATTTAATACAGTTAAAAAATATACATATACATTCCCATATGCCATAGGGTACATATAGTTCATTGTAGAATGTTTAAATCAATAAAACGCGTTTACACTACGAGCGCATTAAAATATTCAAAATCAATATCAGAAAGACATGTTTATTAAATTATAATAAAGCAATTAACGCGCCTGATCTGGATTAACTTCAAAGGCTGAAGCTGATCAGAATATTTTAATGCACTTCTGCTCAGATTACAGCCAATAGGTCAGATATTACGATATCAAATCTGAACCTTTAAAACAAGAAAAACTATGGGTGGTGCTGTCAGCTCACTAAGAGACCTCGACACCGTCACTAAAAGACTTGTCCATCTGTCAGAGAATGACCCTAACAAAGAAATCTTTGTCTTCTACACCTCTGGACTTCGTGAGGCCTACACTGCCAGACAACTCTACACCTTGGCTGGGAGGTTTGCATTCAGGTTACGCCAGCGTGGCTTCCAGAAAGGGGACGTCATCGCCAACACTCTGAGCAATTCCCCGGAGCGTGCGGTGACAGACATTGGTATAATGTTAGCAGGATGTGTCACAATGAACATACAGGTTAGAACAATTTTCATGCATGAATTTATTATGTAATTTACACAAGAGCTTAGAGCCTATAAACATGGTGGCTATAAACATGGTGGCTATGAACATGTCGAGTTATCTTAATGTTTCTTTAGTCTCGTTCTATTTTTCATGTTGTGTTCACTACGACTAAGTAGACGACATATAAAGGGGACTAATTCAGCTTTTAGCAAGACCACAAATTCTTTCCCTCGTTTGAGATACCAAACAAAATAATTAATTACCAATAGTTAATTAACTAATTGGTAATTTTTTAAAGTTGATTATTGTTTTGTCAGGTAAAAGAAATAATTGAGCAATATTTCAGCTTGATCCGAGATTGGGTGTCGGAGAAATAATGTGTACAAACTTTTTACCAGAGAAACAGTCACAAAGACAGAAAAAAAATCCTTTTAAAATAAAAAGTTTCTAAGGGAAGAACACCCTCACTTACAACTATATCTTTCAAAAATGTAGATCTTATTTCCCTAATTCGATATCAAACAATTAAGTTAATTAGCAATACTTAATTGGCTACTTTGTTAATTTTTTCCAATTGATCCATGTTTTGTTAGGTACAATACGTTATTGTCTAAAGGTTCAACTTGATCCAAGAATAGGTGTGGGAAAATTTAATTTTGCATGCATCTAAGGATCCCAGTTTTACATATTTAGCCATACATGTGAAAATTGAAGGATTGATTTTCTTTATTTGCATCAAATAAAATAATTAATTATCAGTATTTAATTGAATAATTAGTTAATTAAAAAATATTCATATTTTGTCCAGGCCAACGAATAATTGTGCAAAGTCTTAACTTGATCCTAGAATTCGGAATACGAAAAATAAATTGTGATTTAATTTTCAAACTCTAGTCAACTATATTGAAACCAGCGTTGGCTCTTCTGAAACATGACTCTAATTCTTTTATTAAAACTCTGGTTTCAAGTCAGTGAACAAGGTCTAAGGTGAAGCTATTTCCAAACTTTCAGCTTCTTCTGGCCGATGGTTCTGATTTTCGTCTTTTGGCCCAAAACAGCAAATGTCGTGCAGTGATTATGTCTCCATGGAAGCAAGGATCAGCATGGAAACTAATGAATCCATTCTTCTCTGGCAAATCAGACCAAGGCTTCGTTGACATTCATATTGATAACATCCCGGATCTGACGTCAGCTATTCTGGTTGGTAGGACTAAGAATGGGTAAGATGAAACTCTTTATGTATGTCTTGAATCTTGGGATAGAATGTTATCTGTAGACATTGATATTTTTAGAACGGACACTGAAAAGATTTTTCGATACGATTCAAGAAAATACTACATATGGGGATTATCTCCTATGACAAAAAAACAACTACAACTACAATTTGCTTGCTATTTGGTGAATCTGATGTACAGAATGTAAGAAGCATGGGCATTGCCCGGGGGATCGATTTGGGGTTCAACCTCCCCACACACACGAAATGGCTGAGGGGGAATTCTTTGACTGTTTTTTGCTTTAATTGTATTTATATTAAGTGAGATTCTAATTTTAAACCATCCCTTGATCCAGCACATTCATTTGGTGGAGGGGTGAGTTTCTGTCCCCCTCCAGAGTTTTCTTGACGCTAAAAACCCCCTCTTCAATATAATACTAAAGCAAACAAGTCACCAGGAGGGGTTTTGAGTTTAAAACTCTCCTCCAGAGGGTCTTAAGTTAAGAAACTTTTTCCAGAGGGATTTGAGTTTAAAACTCCACTCAAGCGGGTTTAGATGTTAAAACTCCACTCCAGCGGGTTTTGATGTTAAAACCCACCTCTTCAATATTAAACTAAAATAAATAAACTCGCCAAATGCTATGAGCGTTACTAATGGGGGTTTTGAGATTAAAAAAAAAACACCTCCAGATAGTTCTGAGTTTAAAACCCCCCTAACAGATTGTTTTGACGTAACCGTTTTGATAAAAAAAAAAAGCAAAGTGCAATGACTGAATTCCATCATGAAGGTAGCTAAAAGGAGTTTTATAGTCACCACCCCATTTTTCAGCAAAAGGAAAAGCAAAGCTACAATTACTAAATTTCATGGGCGTAGCAAAAAGGGTCAAAACGTAATGAAGATTAATTACGTATACACACACACACACAAATATACAAACATATATATATATATCCTGGCTACTCCAGAAGTGTTGATAAGGTTTGTATTTCAATAGATATTTGATATTTTTGACTCTAGGGTCAATTTTCTAATCTCTTTAGTTTATAGCACGAAATATTATCACTATTGAAGAAATATATGCCACTATTGTTTGACAGGAGCGCAATTGGAAAAGTATTCAGAAACCAATGGGATACTAACTAGTGGTGATAAAGCAGAGTTTATACGAAGATTGACTGTTCTAGTTCGTTAAAGTGATCTTTTAATTAAGCACCCTAAACATTGTTTATTTCAAATATCTCCCTATCTTTGTCGTTCATCTTCCTTGCGCTTCTTCTCAGGTTACCTTATATCGCTCTAACATTTCATCACATCGCTTTCTTCTCTTTATCAATTTTACTGTTTTTTTTAAAGAATGTAGAGACTTAATGTTATTTCAGAGAAAATAAACATTTTTTGAATGACTTAAAGATCTGCCCAGATGATATCTACGTCGATCCAGCTGAACGGGACGACTTGTTGATTATACTCACAACTTCCGGAAGTACCGGCTACTCCAAGCCTGTACCCAGAAGTCACATTGAGATTTTGAAAAGCGAAGATCGCTTTAATGACATTTTCTGCCCTGGAGTCCAATGGAACAGTCCTAGAGAGAAATGTTTTAAATACTACAACGACAAATCGATGGGTACGTAGAAGCAAACATTCATTAACTCTTTCTCTCCTAACAGACGATACCAACGTTGATTCCACCAGAATGTGGTAAATAATTACGGAGAGAAAGAGTTAAAACCACAATTGATTTTAGCTTTTATAAAAAAGCCGCTTTATAATTTTACCATACTTTTTTAGCGGCTTCCGTAAGGGAAAACCCGCTATTAGGTTTGTGCAAAATGTCCGCCTGTCACACTCAGATCTCTAAAACTAGAAGAGAAATGAAAAATATTTTTTCACCATGCGATTTGGCTTGAAAAGTTTAGGTGCAATGGCTACTTTTGGTTTTCTAAAAGCGAACCGTTTAATTTATAAAAATTAATTATGTAAGCGATTGTTTTATAAAAATACACCAATTCTAAAATAATTACATAAATGTAAGGGAGGCAATGTTATCATATGTTAACAAAGAGTAACGGTATTTTGTTATTTCAGTATCACTTAGTCAAATATATTTATAAAATGTACAAGAAATGTTTACAACACATATAAATATTAGTCAAAGGTGTTGTTTTCTGGTCTACTAGCTGTTAAAATTAAAATAAAACATTTATGTTTGTTTATAAAGGCTAAGAATGCACTTTGTATCATTTTTAAAAATGGACTTTTATGCAGCGACTTTCGTGCAGTAGCGTTACAAGCAGCGGCTGATAGATCAGTTTACACATCAGGATAAAAGAGCTTATTTTTGTGCGTTTTGTTTGCCGGGCGGTCTGTCTTACGTTTTATATATTGTTACGTTTCTCTCTTCCTACTCAGGCCTTCTGTAAACACTGCTAAAACTCAACACAACACATCAACACATCAAGAACCTGACAACAAGAGCTTCACAATATCGGGTACTTTAATAATGAGTGATTAAGTAGATAACAGCCAATACTAGACAATTGGCATCAAACACAACAACTAAAATGTCACTCTGTACATCACCGTACAAAACTCTACTGTCTCTCTTTCTGGACTTGTACATCAACACATGAGGACTCGACCAGGACCGACTTCATAGCCGACTAACAGTCCCGGTCTCGACGCTCTCCGGTCTTGAACTGCTGCTTTCCTACACACTGTGTCCTCGTACACGCAGGCTTTCGATCACATGACCATAACATTGGTCATATTTGCGTGTAATCGTGTAATCGTAGTACTGTCCCTTGTCCATGGCCCCGCTGACCTGAGTGATTCAGGTGTGTGTCAGCTGAGCCTATAGTTAACCCTTTTGCGCCGCCAATAGGGTCGTAACACTGCTCCCTTCTCAGATTTGTCCGTCCCGGCCAAAATCTATCACACGACATGGGAATTGGAGGTGAATCGATGCAGGAGGAGGTCTATCGGTGGGGGCGACAATAGGCTTATATTGCCATCTCGATGGAGCCATCTGTGTTGTAGTCAGCGTATGTCTCTTTCTCCTTCTGCTCCAGCTGACCTTCACCTGGTTGCACCGACGTCGTGGTCGCATCTCCAGCAAACGTTTCCCTCTTCTGTCATCCACTACTGAATGCAGCCAGCCAGCACATGGGGAGGGATAGGATGTCAGGACTGGGGTCACCAAGATCGTTGGCCTATCAGGTTGTTTCATAGGGCTTTCAAGAGACGGGTTTTGGGTATGGGTATCAGGTCCACAGGAGGGGAAATAGTGGCACACATCTTCAGGAGTGTCCGGAGGGCAAACTAGTGGAGCAAGTTGGCAGCACTCCACTTGCGAAGGACCCTCATCTTCAGCATCAGGCTCCAGTTCACTAAATTTACCATCACCAGGGCTTCTCACTCTGGTCTCGTCAGCTGGACAAACGTCTGCTGGGTGCAGACCTTGCCGATGGGTTCCTTGGAGTTGGCGTTCTCCCTGCAAAGCTCGACACACAAAGTTCTTGCCAAACAGCTGGGTGCAGCCACCAGGATTCGAGTTCCTCTCAACAGCACTGACAGATTGACAGATGTCTTTAATGTCCTCAGCTACAGGCTTGAGGTAAGACACGACGTTGTCTTGTTCTATCTGGCTGATGGAGGCACTCACGTCATGGACGTCTGTAGCAAAAGCGTTGGTTGAACTATTGGTCTCGGTCTCTTCTCTTGTTTCTTCACCTGTTTCTTTCTGCGAGTCACCCTTGATCACATTCTGAAAGCCAGCCAACATCTGTTTTTGAAATGTGATCAAGAGCTCTACAACATCGGGTTTGAGTTCAAAGAGGTACGTGTTCGGATCTTCCTCTTCATCCACAAGGGCTTGCCGGAGACGTTCTTTAAGAGTTTCGTTGCTCCTTTCGTAGTACTTCAGTCCTCGCCATTTCAGCTCTTGTTTCAGTTCTTTCAGATTCAGTTCATCTAGCAGTTTTACAGAAGCCATAGGAAATCCCACTTCTGACACCAGTGTTACGTTTCTCTCTTCCTACTCAGGCCTTCTGTAAACACTGCTAAAACTCAACACAACACATCAACACATCAAGAACCTGACAACAAGAGCTTCACAATATCGGGTACTTTAATAATGAGTGATTAAGTAGATAACAGCCAATACTAGACAATTGGCATCAAACACAACAACTAAAATGTCACTCTGTACATCACCGTACAAAACTCTACTGTCTCTCTTTCTGGACTTGTACATCAACACATGAGGACTCGACCAGGACCGACTTCATAGCCGACTAACAGTCCCGGTCTCGACGCTCTCCGGTCTTGAACTGCTGCTTTCCTACACACTGTGTCCTCGTACACGCAGGCTTTCGATCACATGACCATAACATTGGTCATATTTGCGTGTAATCGTGTAATCGTAGTACTGTCCCTTGTCCATGGCCCCGCTGACCTGAGTGATTCAGGTGTGTGTCAGCTGAGCCTATAGTTAACCCTTTTGCGCCCCCAATAGGGTCGTAACAATATATATAAACATCCGAAACAATCTATTATCTAAATTACATCTACATTATTCCAAATTCATATTTCAAATGTAGATCTAGTAGATATAGATCTTGAGAGTGCTAAATCAGAAGTTTACTTTAGGTAGAACTAGTAGATATAGATCTTGAGAGTGCTAAATCAGAAGTGTACTTTAGGTAGATCTACATCCGTATTCTAGTACAATTTAAATGAAAATGCCAATAGCTCTGTTGGTAACTGTGCTGGGACATCGAGCAGACGTTGCCGAAGTACAAGTTCGATGCCTTGCTCTTTTCTTTTTTTTTTAAATTGCAAATCAATACCAAAAGATTATCTAAAATCGCTTGTCTGACATATTGTACATATCCGGTACATGTCATGACGTAATGTGTAATAGATCTCTTTATCAATAATAGGCTATTAGTTTGTTATTAAGTTAACAGCAATGCCTGGTCGATTGGTTAACGTGCTGGACTGATTATCTCGACGGTCCTGCTCGCTGCCATCCCCCGTCGTCCAGTGGGAGGTTTGGACAAGGAAATAAGTTATTTTTAACTTTGAAGGAACATCCAAAACATGTAAAACTTTTTACAGAAAAAAAATAAAATTTTACAAGCCAAATGAATCTTTAAAACATTATTACTTTTGATAATCAAAACAAAATCACGTTTTGAATATTCCTTGCGAATAGGCGGATCCGACAGGGATCCGACTCCGACGGAGCCGCCTCTGAGGTTGTGTGACAACACAAACTCTCTTTGTAAACTTGTATTTATTAAGCTTAAATTTCTGATACACTTATTAGTACGACAGCGTTTCTCAAACTGTAAGTTAAGCCTCCCATCCAGCTGTTGAAAAGGAGAGCATGAAGGCTTTCAGAATATTTTAAATGGGATATACACATTTGTGGTATTTTTTTACTTTAGCTGTAAATGAATATTTGAATAAGTGACACTGGCATCGTTATCAGTGTTTCAATAATTATCCTGAAACTTGAATTACGAGAAGTCATTTCATCTTCTAAGTAGCTTCTTTCAAGAACGTATGCAGTTTCTGTGACAAGAGACTGCACTGCCACTAGATGAACTTAACTAGATGAACTTAACTAGATGAACTTAACTAGATGAACTTAACTAGATGAACTTAACTAGATGAGCTTAACTAGATGAACTTAACTAGATGAGCTTAACTAGATGAACGTAACTAGATGAACTTAACTAGATGAGCTTAACTAGATGAACTTAACTAGATGAACTTAACTAGATGAGCTTAACTAGATGAACGTAACTAGATGAGCTTAACTAGATGAACTTAACTAGATGAACTTAACTAGATGAGCTTAACTAGATGAACTTAACTAGATGAGCTTAAAACGATTTAAGAAAAAAGAAGAGCTATAAAAATATCTCCGCTAACGTGATTCTACCCGAACTTCTCATGATAAAACTGTCGAAGTTTAAATCACCTTGGATCGTTCTGTTAACGAAACGCCGCTACAAGATGTGTGGCTTAAAACATGATGATGATTTATTTACAATCAAACCCATTACACACGAAAGGGCGTTACATTGCATTCTCAAATGTCTCTAGAATTTTAGTATTGGCCAGTGCTTCTTCATTTATTTTTCTAGGATCAATATTGTTGCCCTAAAAATTTCTGTAGATCAAAATGCAGGAAAACGTTTGACACCAGGGCTCCAACACAGAATCCAGTGATGGAGCTTTCACCTCTTAGCTAACTAGTGTGGATGTCATATATTAAAGTTTGAGAAACACTGTGTTACGTTATTCCTATTGTAAAGTAACTGTTCTTATTTCTTGTTTGTGATTGTCAAAGGTTGGGGTATTGGTATACCGTTTGCGCCAATATGTCACTCTTACACTAGAGTCATGACAGACTTCTTCGACCCTGAGATCAAGAGAACAGGAAAGGATCTTTGGGAAGCGTCCACCAAAGAAAAAGTCCATTGTTGCCCCATGCTTTGTCTTGAGATGGACAGTGTACGGGAGTATATTGACTCTGTTGGAGGCTCGGACTTTAAGTTCCAAATGCTGATTGCAGGAGCCCAGCCTTTGAGGAAGGTTAGCAAATTGTGAAATGTGAGTGTCACGTAGCATAAAGCAGCTATTGCATTAATTTTATTTTTAGATTTTTGCAAGGGCTGCTCAGCAAGGTCATGTTGTTTGTCGACTAGTTCTTGTAACAAGCGTGCTTTCTTTGAACAAAAATGGGGCAAGTTAATGTCCATGACCATACAAGGAGCGAGGTTGTTTGGTTCCAAATATAGAAGGTGGTAGATGATAAAAAGTATTTGAAAGAGTGGAGTCAGTTGTACTTGAGAGCTTAAACGAAGACTGTAAACTTGTTACATTTAATTGTATTGTACAGTATTGTATTGTATGTGAAACGTGCATTGTTATTATTGTTTATTTTAAATTTAAAGCTGAAAATAATGAATTTCAGAATCAAATGGAAAACTTTCTGACAATAACAGAGAAACTTATTGTCACGTATGGCTCCACAGAGGCTGGGTGCTTAGCTGCTAATTTTATAACTAAAGGTAAACATTACAATATATACAAGTATCATTGACATCTAGAAAGTAGCAGTTTTTTTATGCTAATTTAAAATCTGATGTAATCGGATCGGTTAGAATTGGATCTGATGTAATCGGATCGGTTAGGATTAGATCGGATCATTGAACAAGAAGGACGTTTCAGTTAAGTGTGTCCTAACATTCACGCCTGTCATCTAATCTTTTTCCTTAGTAGAGTTGCTTCTCTTAAAGTTGCAACAGTATAATGTGGGAAGCGTGGTCGAGAGGCTAAGTGCGCTTTAACTTGGCTACCTAGAAGGGGGCTCGAGGTTCGACACCCGACTCAACTGAGCGCCTAAAGGCAGCACGGAAAACCAACTCCTAGATACCCCCCCCCCCCCACTGGTCCATAAATGAGATTGGACCAAAGCGCTCTAAGCATGCTATAAGCACACAATGCAACATAAGCTATAAGCATGAAGTAGCGCTATATAAAAGCTATAAGCACACAATGCAACATAACGATACTTTATACGAAAGATCCAAATCTATCATAAAACATCTTTTCACGTTCAAAGTGTATCTTAATATTTTAACGATATGTTTATTATAAAATGTCTTACGACTTCTCGCGCTAAGATGACCCGCGCCAAAACGGTTGCGCCAAAAGGGTCGCACCAAAAAGGCTGCGTCAAGATTTCTCGTACCCTAAGAATAGTATGCAAATAGGCCGAATTTCTAGAAATGATAAAAATATTTTTTTTTCATTTTTTGTTTTCATTTCCTACTGCAAACTTACATTTTTTTATACTTAAAAAATATGCAATAGAAAAAAGAATACTATTAAAAATCAAAGCTTATCTAAGGGTAAATAACTGCTTATTGCTGTCATTTATCTGAAAATTAAAGGGTTTTAGCCCCCTTTACGTTATATAAAATAAAAATAATTAATTAGTACTAATTGATCAACTAACTGGTTTATTTTTTTTATTATTTCGTGTATTGTTATCGGCTATAAATACACACACACACACACACACAAAAACAACAACATTAATTTTCAAATAAATGGCAGTACTTGGTTGTTCTCTTCCCTTAGATAAGCTTTGTTTTAAAAAAAGTATTCTTTTTTTCTATTACTTGTTTTAAAAGACTATGAGTGCTTATTGTTCTATATTTTGTGAACATAAAATTAGAATTGACTAACATTCTACAAATGTTACTTCTTCATATTCAACAAATGTGAACAATTTCCTGTAGTCTAATTTGAACTCATCAGGTGACACTATACAGTCCAACAACAACGGTAAGGTCCAGCCTGGTGTAAAGCTGCGTATTGTGGCTGAGGATGGAAGGCTATGTCAGCCTGGTGAAACGGGAACTATAGAGGTCAAAGGTAAGACACGCGAGAGCTGAACTGAGAACCTTGAATACATGGGATATGAGGCTCAGGGGCATAAACCACTGGTCTACTTAGGAGGTTTCAGCTCGAAACTCGACTAAAGGCCAGTAACATATCATAGCAGCACTAAGGTAACGAGGTTATTGAAAATACAATGGGAACGGACCTCCGTGAGTAAACATTTCGTTTTTTATATTTATAAAATTAAAACAACCTAACTGTGGTGGCTGGGTGGTTAAGCGATTGACTTCCGAACCCTGAGGCTCTGGGTTCGAATCTAGGTGAAGACTGGGATTTTGATTTCTAGGGCACCCAATTCTAATGTGTACCTGACGTAAGTTGGGGAAAGGTGGTTGGTCGTTGTGGTGGCCATTTGACACCCTGCCCGTTAACCATTGGACAAAGAAACAGATGACCTTAACATCATCTGCCCTATAGACCGCATGGTCTGAAAGGGGAACTTTACTAACCTCAACACTTATTAATTTTTAAGATAAAAAATAAACTTTAAGGCCTGGAACTCAATTTGTATCCGAAACTCACTTTTCCATATCTTATCAATAAAGAGAATCCATAAATAAAAACAACATATTCACATCTTCCACTTGTACAGACAATAATATTATATACATTCCTCATGATTTACATAAAACAACAAATATGACTAAAAAAGTTAAACAAATCTATGTCATAGTAGCTGTGCCCACACAATCAGGAGAGCCATCTGTCTGAATGGTTTGATGGTTGTTTAAAGTGTTTCTGCGACTCTCCTTCATCATCGAACACCGGCGGACAATGGCTATGCTTGCCCTGCGAGTGGCAAAATATGTAGGCCACAGCTGGGGCTGCGAAGCCACTGAAAATACTGCATTCCTCATTAATCTTCGGACTCGAAGACACTTATTATTATTATTATTATTATGTTAGAAAAGAACGAGTATTATTATTTTTATTATTATTATTATATAATTCTGTGAGAGAATCATTTTTTAGCGGCCCTTGAAAGGTGAAAAGCCGCTATTAGTTTTGTCTGTCCGTTCGTCTGTCCATTTTCTCTTCGTTCTGTACGTCTGTCCGTTCGTCCGTCCGTTTAGTTCGCAGATACTAGAAAAGGTATGTAAAATTCAATGTCATGGTATTTTAGATATTACAAACTTCTTATGCAACGGATATTTTTTTTTAATTACATATGAGGTCACGATGGACAAGTATTAATGACTCATTATTAAGTAACTTTTAAATTTATCCAATAATTTGTTGAAATTACTCATTCAAACTTAAAATTTTTATAACGAACAGTCTTGACATATCCTAATTAGACGCTGTCAGACCTTTATTAGCCTTGTCTTTCTAAATACCACCTGTCACTTTTAGATTAAAAATTTTAATACGTATTAAAAAAAACTGATTTCTTATTTTAATAAATAAATAAATGTACTTAAAGCAGAAATCTCATAATCGATAATAGGCTTTTTTTTTCTTCAATTGAAAAACAATGCCAAAAGGCTATCTAAAATCTCTCTTCTGTCATATTTTTTCTATCCAAAAGGTCTAGAAGTCTCTTTATCGATAATAGGTTATTCAGTTTGTTTTCAAGTTAAAGGCAACGCAAAATTATTCTTTGAAACTTATTACTTTAAACAGTCAAAACAAAAAAATCATGGCTTGAATATTCCTTGCCTTTTGGCGGATCCGAAGGTGGCCGTCTATGAGTTTGATAGCACAAACTCTCTTTGTAATCTTGTTTTTTCTACATTTAATTTCTAAGACTTTTATAATTACAGGTCCCGATGTATTTAAAGGCTACTACAACAGACTGACCAGTCCAGACCCGCTGACAGTGAAAGCTTTCACCTCAGACGGGTGGTTCAAGATGGAGGACTATGGTTACATCGATGAAGATGGAAACGTCTTCGTGTTTGGTCGAACTAAAGATATTATTACATACGGAGCAGAATCCTTGCACCCCGGATGGATGGAGAAAAAGTTGATGGAACATTCTGACGTATTGGAAGCTATTGTAGTGCCGGTGAGTAAAAAAAAAGATCCCTTTCATATCTTGTGATCTGTGATGCAGATGAAGTACAGGTCATCTAATACTGTGGCCATGTGGCCATCACTACGACCAAACGCCTATACTTCCCCCCCCCATAGGATGTCAGGTTGGGGTGGACTTAGGAGGCCCTAAAAATTCTGACATAAAAAAATCCCAGTCTTCGCTGGAAATTGACCCCGATGCCCCTCAGCTCGGAATAAAGCCACCCAACCCCCAAGCCCCTGGTTCCGGTTAGTACCTAATATTCAGTTAGTTTTAGCTTTACTGCCTTGAACTAGTGATGTAGTAACCAAAATATGTCAATAGTTATCTTTCTTTCCAAACCAGAACTTCTGTATTGTATTTATCTTCAACTCAAGTCATAGATAGGGGAGAAAACTTGAAAAAGAAAATTTTTTGCATGTTTGCAGATCATTAATGCCTGGTACACAAATACGTGTATTAAAAATAAAGAGAAAAAGATTGATCTTCTTAATAAAATATGTTAATGTACAATGAATGATTTTTTTTTTTCCCCACACAAACAATTGACAAATTTCAGTTACATGCTGGTACGAAGTATCTAAACATAAATGTACATAACCGCAGACCATATTAAATAGACTGCAATACATACTGATTAAAATACACTCACGCTTGTTACTCAATCTTGTATATGAATTTATGAAAAGCAATAATGAAAATGAATATAAGTCTCGTTACTTTCAGGTAGTAACTTAGTGATAACTTTGTATATAGATTTAAAATATATTTCAATATTTTTATGATGTAATTTTGTTTTCACAGCTTTTTTTTTTTTAACAAAGCTTCTATCAACTCACTCTGTCAGTCTGTCTGGTAAAAAGTTTGTACACGTTTTTTCTCCCACACCCAATCTGCGAACGAGCTGAAGTTTTGCACCATCATTTCTTTTACCTTAAAGAAAAAAAACAAGAAACAATTAAATGAAAGTTAATTGACTATTGGTAATTAATTATTTTCTTTGGTATCTCAAATAAGGCAAAGAAATTGTACTTGACTTTAGTGGTGGTATAAGCTGAATTAATCTCCTTTATAAGTTTGAAACAAACAATAGATAACTTCTATTTTCATAAGCATCTCACTAGCAGAGTGGTTAGTATGTCGGCTTGAGGAGGCTTGAGCCATAACTTTGAATTCAGGTCGTCTCCCCTTTTTTTAATAATTATTTTTAAAAAGCGATTACTATAAAATTCATCCAAACATCCCTTTCTTTTTTCCCCCACCCACCATTTTCCCATCTGGTATAGATAAGTTATAGGATAAAGCTAAAAGCATGACATATTATTAAACAAAAACAATTGGTTAAACTATTTCTAATCGCACAGATTTATTATTGTTGGTCTAGATCTATTACAAATTTAATTACATGACTGATCCAAACTAATTGGTATAATTATACTTTGTATACGTTTTTTTTTAAAAAGTATTTTAAAATGTTTTTATTGTTTATTTTCGGATGTGATTTTTTGTTTGTTTGTTGAAAATTGGATGCAGGACCAACAGGTTTTTTTTTTAAAAGACAACATTGTGTTAGTGCTATAGAAAGGGGCTTTATTAATAAATGTTACAGTGATAGCTTTTTAAATACTTTTTTTTAAATTGTACGACTTCAAATGGAGTTCAAGGGCTCAAGCCTACTCTAGCCAATACTCTAACCACTGTGCCAACGAAATGCCTATGAAAATATCTTTCATAGTTATTATCTATATATATAATTCTTTTCATGGCTCAACAGTTTGGACACCAAGAAGTAAAGGAAAGATCACTCTTTTGTTTCTGAAAGTCGGACTAGAGTTACCCCACGAAAAAAAAAAAGAGGGGGGTGGAGAGAACAAGTAGTATTCACCCGTCACTAAATAGCAGGGTCGGAATAAACCATTGTGACCAAGAAGTCATAGAAAGATCACTGTTTTATATATTTCTACCCCACGTAACTTTTGCGGCGAAAAAAAAGGGGGGGGGGGGGAGAACAAGTAATCTACTCTGTATTCACCCGTTACTAAATAGCAGGGCTGGACTCAACCGTTGTTGGGCCCTATGCGAAACGATTTTGTATTAGACAATAAATTCGTCTTTGCATTTTACTCATTTTTTACAACGTACAGAATTACTTTGCGAGGATTACTTTGCGAGCCTTGCGTGTAGCGAAATCATAATGTATAATCTAAAAAATCTATTTCCTACATTGATCACGCTCAATAGCAAGAATTACCAAATGTTTCAATCTATCTACGAGAATTGTTGACCTCAAGTAATTCTTCATTAATTTGAGGCGCGAGAAGCTTCTTTCACCAGATTCCACAATAACGGGTATTACCTAGTGCCGTTTTTTTTTTATTGCGCGTAGGAATGACATTTTCCATATTGAATGACACCCCAAAATAAAAATTTTTGTCTCTATATTTCAGAAGATTTGTATGAATTTTCAAAAGAGTTTAATGATTTCCGGAGATTTCCACAACTTTTTACGTACATTTTGCAGTTTCAGGAGATTTTCAGGAGCTCCTGGTAAATCAGGCGGCCGTGGGGAATCTGTTATAAGTTATAAAATGGTTTCATTTAATAATTTACTCCTAGAATTAGCCTAAGGCTGGCCTTGCAAAATAGCGGCGTAAGCTACGCCGTGGGTCGACAAGTTGTTAGTTTAAAAAGTTAAAGTGACGACCTTATTGTCGACACAAATTATCAAGAGGGAGTAATTTACCTTATATCACCACATTAGTCATATACAAATCGTTTCCCTTTTTCGACACCAATTAAAAAAAAATTGGTTAATTAAAAAAAAAAATAATTGATTCTGGTTTTGTAATGATACCAGGACTATTTGTGTAAAATCTCAACTTGATCCGAAATTGGCTGTGGTAGAAATTGTAATAAATGCATTCTTTTTACCAGGTGTCAGATCCACTGTTGTACCAAAACATCTGTGCTTGTGTTAAGGTAAAGAGGGACAGCGAACTCAAAGAAGATCAACTCAGAAAATATTGTGATCAAATTTTTCTACCAAATCTTGTCACTGAGGAAACACCAAAACCGCAACACTTTATTGTAAGTACAATCAACTTTTACTTTCAACACTTTATTGTAAGTACAACCAACTTCTAATTGCAACAATTTATTGTAAGTACAATCAAGTTTTAACTGCAACACTTTATTGTAATTACATACAATGTTTTGCTCTGAGGTCTTAGGGGTTGAATAAGACAGTTACTCCCTTTCGTCAAATGACCTGATGAAAGGTCTTCGATTTTGATGATTATGGACGAGTTCAGTGACCACGCAAACCCAGTTTCGACCTGCATATTTTTCCACAATTGATGCAGACAACGCCGTTGTCTACCGGGAGGTCTATTTAAGTTTTCTTCACGTCTTCTACGCCACTGTTCAACATGGGCTGTAGTACTAAAACATCTGTGCTTGTGTTAGGGTAAAAAGAGACAGCCAACTCAACGAAGATCAACTCAGAAAATATTTTGGTGGAATTCAGTTTTTACCCGTGTTCAACGTGTGGATTTGTGGGAAAAAATGGGGGAGGATATGGTTGCCACCAACTCCAATTAAAAATAATGAAATGCTATGACTAAGACAAAATCATCGAAAATCATGCCGGAACGGTAGAGTTTTCTTATGACGTGGTGCATAGTTTTTGATGCCTAAAGTTTGATACTAAAACACCTTAAAAAAATAAAGTTACAAACATGAGCACAGTTATTGAACATGGATTATGCAAACTATCTCTTCAAGTGTACAGACATTTTATCAAACAAAGTGTGTAAAGGATTTGTTAGGTGACAGATGTAAATCTCACACTTGTACTGGTCAACAAAATGCAACGTATATGTGTGTGAGTTGGTCACTAAATGTAGAAACGTTGATTGCTATCAATGTGTCGCGGATGCTGGGTTCGTGCGTCCTGGAGCTACACTTAACACGTAACAAACATAACTAGTACACAACTCCTGAGTCCTACTTTAGCAAAACAATAACATTTATTATATGATACTAAAATACTGCAACTCCAAACATTCAGTTGCAAGTCACTGTTTAGATGACAAATGACACGACATCCTTCATAGTAGTTATATAAGTAATAATCCAAGACAAGTACTGTTACATCCGCATCTCAGCGGGAACAAAATATAAGTCCTCTAGAATACTAAATAACGTCCGCATCACATCCACTTCAATAACATGTATCCAGCTCTAAGTTCAGAAAACAACTGCTAAATATATGTGTACTGTCTCATTGCTGAAGTCCCAGAGACTACTCTACTCAACTGACTTAAACTTACTACTGACTGAAAGTCAATTTAGTCACTCTTATTTCCTCTTTCTATGTCCGAGGTTTCTCGTGCTTTTCACCTTTATGACCCAAGGTGAACATAGAACAGGCAATGTCAAGCGAGACTGTGACAAGTTGATAAAAGCTATGTAAAAAGAATATTAAAAGATATGTAATGAAAGTATTGTCTTTTTAATTAATGCTTTTAAAAATGTTTTTCTTGTTGTTCTTGTTTTGTGTACAAGAATTGTCTGTTACGAATAAAACACTTTGTTATCTCTACAAAATTTAGATCAGCAAAGGGGATTTCCCTGAGACCTCCAATGGAAAACCAGACAGGAAACGACTTCGAGAGATAGCCGAATCAATGTTCGGATACGAAGAGAAGGTCATTAAATCAGAGGCGGCTCCACAGTCGGAAACTTAGGAGGCGAATCATAGACATTCTATTAAGTGAAAATAAAAAGGCTATAGTGTGGTATTGTTCGAATTGCAGCCAACTTGAAGAAGAATTCTAAGAAAAAGGATATTCCAAACTCACGCTCGCTTTATCTCCCGCATTCTCTCTCTCTCTTTTTGTGTGCAAATAACAAATAATTTAAATTATTAGCCAAATTGTATTGTTTTTAAAAGATTTCATTTTCCCATTCTGTTGCGTTTTATAACTGACCTTTATTTATAACAATGTCTCTGCTATTCACATAATTTTTTTTCCCTCTAAAGGAAGCCGTTCCCTCCTCATTTTTAAATATTTATGTATCTTAAAGAACACAAACAAACTTACACTGCTTGCATTACATTTTGATTACATTTTCTTAAAGCTATTTATTTTGTATAGCTACATAAATAAATATGATATATATTTAATTTATTCGTTTTAGCCTAAACAAAAATAAATTTCCTATGTGTACGAAATGAGTGAATGAATGATTGCTATAACGTATATTCTACAATATGTGACGTATATACAGCTACATGTGTGTAAAATATTGGCGCTATTCTGGCGTTCCTTGTTTTGTCATGGGCGCTTTTTTGGCGTTCGCCATCTTGACTGGTCAAACTAAAACATGTAATGGAAATAAGACTAAGTACACAGCAATGCAGTAGTCTCGAAATGTGTAAATCAAATGCAAAATGAATTCATTAAAAACATTTTAAAACTTATTTTGACTTTCAGTTTTGTGTTCAAATTAAGAGCTAAATTAAAACCTAAAATCTTGATATATAGGAAAGTAGTAAATAACCTTTCATGCTTTCACAGTTGTACAGCCAAACATTGTAAGCCTAGTCCTGTATTACCTCTAGGCTCCTTGCATAGCTCTTGGTTTTACTGTATTTAGTTCACATGGGTACCAAATCAGTGTTACCCTTAATTTGATATTCCACAGCGCAATCACCTTCTATTGTTTTTGTCAGGATTGAGTTTTGGTCAGTCTGGGTCTCCTGTTCACTTTAGAGGAGTATGTGCCACCGGGACATTTTGGATGATTATTGGGTGACATTCGGTTAATGTTATTGTGTTTCAATGTAGGTTTTGAGGTGATGACATGTTGTTTGCTTGTTTTGTTTTGCTTTGTGGGATGCTTTTTTCTTCTGAATGGAATGCAACTCATAGTCTCAGAGTTGTCTTTGCCCACGATAATTGGTCTTTAATTTCTAGAGTTGATTTATACACTTTAACTATTGTGCAACTATCATTCAGTATATGGGATATTGTTCTATTATATATTAAGTTATATGTCCGTGAATCGGCATTCTGAATCTTCATTCTGTCTTTCTATTTATCGTCACGTTATGACTAGGTGACATTTGGTAGTCAGAAGTACACATACGTAGAGCGAGAAGAAACGAACATAACACTTATTACCAAAAAAAAAAAATGTCAAAGTCAAATATCAAATCTTCTCTTCATTGCACTTTATTAATTGAGACGAGCGTATTTATTGGATTGGTGAGAGGATTGAACCTCCCCTCTCTGGCTATGATAATGGAATTAGTAATGGTGGTTTTTGGTAAAGCAAATTCATTATTATTAGACTTCACAACGTTGTTATTGACAGAAATGCTAATGGATCTAAGGTCTCCACTACCAGTAAAATATGCTAATGGATCTAAGGTCTCCACTACCAGTAAAATATTCCGAGCGTCTCAAATAGTCTTTGACAACCAGTCCAACTCCAGGTCTTCACTTGTGACTCAGATATTTGGTCAAGCGCGGAACTGTTGTCACTAACTGGAGAAGGAAAAAAAGCGACTTTTGGGCAGGAGCTGCTAGTTAGCTGTGGCTGGCTACCCAGTTAAGAATATAAAAAAAAACTCTATTTCAAACCTCCGCTGCCTTGCGGCAATACCCAAACATAGTAAAGGCTTCAGGAATGATCATTGAGAAAAACAATCAGTAGCATGTGAACCTGTGTCAGCTTGCAGCAAACAGTGCTACACCCTATCAGAGCCTTGGACGCAACTGATCCCAAACTGTATCGTCACCTGCCGTTCTCTTGGACACATCAGCTGCATGGAAGGAGGTGAACTGATGTGTGGGCGACATTTTTCCGACGTCTAATGCCCAAGCTTTCATATCATTTCTATGAGATGATCCATAGTTGCCTAGCGAATGAAGGAGGCCATAGACCTAGGTTTAAATTTATTTTTTCCATTGAGATTTAAATCACTGTCTTCTCCATTTGAAACTATAGACAAATACGCTGATTATCTGAAGTTTTGAGTTTATACTTTATTGTGTATAAATAAAAAGGCTAAGAAAAGTTCGAAAAACAATATTAATTTTTAAGGACAATAAACTTTAAAAAAAAGACATTTTGAACAGGATTCTAAAAAAATATCATTATAATAATAATAGTTAAATTTATAGAGCGCTGTTAAGAAACAAAATATAGGCTCAAGGCGCTGTGATAACATAACAAACGAGAACTAAAATGACAAACTTACCTAAAAAAGTTTTTAACAGGTAGGTCTTATGTTCTTCTTGAAAGTAGTGTAGCATGTTGTCTGAGATCAATGGGGAGTGAGTTCCACTTATGAACAGAAGTAAACTTTAACATATAATTTTTCTTTTATACTAAACAAAAAAAAGGTTAATTAGCAAACAAATCGATTTTAAAGAAATATAGAAAAGAAATACAAAGTACAGCAACATAAAACTGAACTGAACTAGACGTAAGCCTATACTAGAGATTTTCATAAAACGAAGTCAAATCCATAAATTGCAAACATTTTGGCACTAGAAAGTACGAAAATTGGAATGTTTATCACAAACCGCTTATATAAGGACTTTATAGTCATCTTCGAGTCTATAGGAGATGAGAAATGTGATCATCTTCGATCACGAAGGAGGAGCTATATATATTGGGGTTGGACATTGTGGTTGTGAAGTTGTTGTCTAGGCGGCAAGCAACTTCAAGCATTAATTCAGTCTGTTGACGACAGGAACATCTTAACTTCTAGGAGTGGAGCAATAACATACTCTCCAAGGAGGCTCAACACATATTTATATTTAATAAAACATTGTATTAAACTAAATAAAATATCTACAATAGACATCAGATCAATTCAGCCAAATTAATGTAGTACATTATTCAACACGACCATCTATCTTCAATAGGAAAGACTTTCCTACTCCAGCAGCTCTGGCTCGACCCTCGCAATCCACAGCCACCAACTTGAACTCAAAAAATAGTCTCTGACTCTGACCCACTTTCTCTCTCAGAGCCCAGTCACCACAACACTTATTGAATTGATCAAACCCACTAAATATTGCCCTAAAACCCTTCGGGTTCCCACTATAAACTAACAAATACAAGTGCCACGTGACTTGGAAAAAAATATGGAACAACCCCAATCACGTTATGGTAGAGAAGCCTTACGTATGGCTTTTAGCAAATATATTGAGCAAAATTTTCAAGACTCTGCTACTTTCAATTGCAGATGTTGGCTCCATAACTTCTACCACCATCTTTACAAAAGTTCCTCTTCAAATTCGAAAAGTGACAAAATATTTGTCAATCGCATCATTTTTTGATAATCAAAGTTGTTGATATTAGGTAACAAATTTTTACTTATGAACAGTTCGTAACTAAAAAAAAAATTAATTAAACTTCGATTTTAACATTTTTTTTTCTAATTAAACTTTGGCCTTAATTACATGTTTTTTTAGTTAAACTAAAAGTTTGCCCATCACTGGATACAGGACATTGTAAATAACGGTAATTAAGCAGAAGACGGCAAGGAGCAGAGAGTATCCCACTTTAACACTTCGGATACCTTTGATGTAGCGCTACATACGTCAAACAGCAATTTGCCTCGACTCCAGAGGAGACGCTGTTTCTTAGGCGTTGGCGTTTCGCTTCAAAACAGAGGTCCTCTTCGACTAAAAAAATGTAAGACTTTTTAAAACTAGAACTACATATAACATTGTTATGTTTCATTCATTACACTATCTCTGAAATGTACTGTAATTTTTAGTATATAATTAAAACACTTATTCACTGTTCTTATATTTTTTTATTCACAAAAATACATTTATCCTAATTTAGGATTTTCGGATTATCAAAGTTTTGATTATCTGGACTCCACTGAATTTTTTTTTAACTACTGTTTACTAAAACACATCAACAAAAACACCCCAAACAGACAACAAAATACATTAAACTACTTTTGTTCTGAAACATAACTTGACCACTTATCTTTTGTTGACAGTTGAAATGATGAATGAATGTTATGATTTGATTTAATTCTCTGGTATTAGTTACGGTACCTGGTAATAGTGACGCTGTTTTTAAAGGTGTTTCGTGTCTGTTGATGGATATAAAGATCAAACCAAATGTGAAGCAAATAGATAAAGTGATATCCGCTCAAAGAGTACAATTACTGCTTTAGCACTATTAAATACAAAACGAATACTTTGCGTATTTTTATTTTTGAATAGCGATCAGTGGTACAAAGATATTTATTTACCATAAAATAGCATTTAATTGTTGTGACATTCAGTGTAGACTTTTTGTTTGTAGAATGCTAAATGCAATGAAACAAATTCTTTGTGCTTAAATGAAATATGTTTACACTAAAAATGCATCAAAATATTTAAAATAAATATAAGGAACAAAAGGAAGAATGCTTAATTTTTTAATAACAAATTAATAAGCGAATATAACCTTAATTGAAGTGAAAGGCTGTTGCTAATCAGAATATTTGAATGCTCTATTTTCTCAGATAACATTCAATAGGTCAGATATTATGATATTAAATCTGAACCTTTAAAACAAGAAAAACTATGGGTGGTGCTGTCAGCTCACTAAGAGACCTCGACACCGTCACTAAAAGACTTGTCCATCTGTCAGAGAATGACCCTAACAAAGAAATCTTTGTCTTCTACACCTCTGGACTTCGTGAGGCCTACACTGCCAGACAACTCTACACCTTGGCTGGGAGGTTTGCATTCAGGTTACGCCAGCGTGGCTTCCAGAAAGGGGACGTCATCGCCAACACCCTGAACGATTCCCCGGAGCGTGCGGTGACAGACATTGGTATAATGTTAGCAGGATGTGTCACAATGAACATACAGGTTAGAGTAATTTACTTACTAAAATTTTAATTGTGTAACTTACACGAGAGTAGAGGAAAGTTTAATTCTAATCAATAATAAGCAGGTGATGAAATGGGGATCTACACCATTGACTCTCCAAGGTAGGAAACTGATCATCTTTTCAATTGAATAAAATAAAATAGACTTGAGTCTTACCCTCTTCTTATCTTATCTTAGACCTGTTCATGTAAATTTCATGAGATTAACTACACTGTTAATTTTATACTATCACAAACTATATGAAGAATCTTCCAACTAGAGTAACGTAGAATATCTGTTCTTTTGTTTTCCTTTTAGCCAAGGCTCATAAAGCTTAAACAAAACTAGTTAAGTTGATTCACGTTATTTATCTTAAGAGGAAGCTTGTTTTCTCTACCCTCCAACCAATCTACCCGCATTGTAACTCCGCCCACCCTAATACTACATGGACCTTGAATTCCAGTATCCAACAACATCTAGGCCTTGCTTCTCTCAGGGAACAGACCTATAGGCCCCCCCCCCCTCCGTAGGGCCCCCCCTTTTTTTTTTGACACTATAGACCTCGTCTTGCACCCTACACTATTTTTGGTACGTCAGTTTTAGCCAATAAATATTTCTTGTACTCTGCCTTCTGACAAGGAACAGTTTGAAATAAACCCAACATCTACTTTTTGAATATCGCGCACAAATTTCGCCACCTACAAATGAGTACGTCTGATGTATAGTAAAATGGATTTGTTTTTAAATCAATAAAACCGATTGAAAACAACCCTGTTTCTACAAGCGTTTCTCAACACACAATCTGTGTGACATTGTTTCCTATTAGTGTTAGATCTAGATTTTAGATCCAGCCGTTATCTGCACGAGACGGTAACTGAAGTATGTATTTTTTGGTCTCGTCATTTTAACCCACAGAGGAAAAAAATCTTTACTCTGTTTAATATAAAAACATGATTACTCCTTTTCCAACATAAAAAAATGTTTATATTCTTCTTCTTCTAGCCAGGTTTTTGTTGTAATCATATGCTCTCTTTCAAAATAGGCTGTGTGATTCCTCAGACTTTTTTTTATATTAAATTTCCGCATTTTAAGGACTTCGGTCTTTGCAATTGGCTTCAATACTGACGTAAAAGAAGATGTGGGTCTAAACTGTAACTGGAATATCCGTAGGACAAGCGGGGTAGGCCAGCCAATGGTTCATTCTCCGCTATCCACAGAGCTCTCCGAATTTAATTTTTTTACAGTAGAAATCTTAAAATGGACTGTGCCCTGGGTATACCCTGTGGAATCGTCACATCCTGGATGCAGACCCCTTCACGCTATCACATTCACCAGTCCCCCCCCCCCAAAAAAAAAACAAAAAACTACTTGATGGATTTCGATTCTATATTAGAACGTAATGAGACAAGATCTCCGTCTGAAATAGTGCAGTCCAGACTTCCGTCAAAAAGCACCTAGATGGGGGAAGGTCCACTATAATTCGTCTTAGTGAAATGCAAGTGGAAAGGCAGTGGAGTTATTTATTACTCTTGTTCATTTCCAAGCCCCAATACCCACACGGGGGAGTATCGCCACAAAGTGGAGGTTTGGATACAGAATTTCCCTTCTCCTAGATGGGTTGCATTATTATGCCTGACGTGTCCCAGCAACACAAAGCAAAACTGGTTTTGAGGCGCCAGTATTCCGCCGTTCTTCCCTTCTCTTGTGAGTTTGTAAGTACAGGTTCTGACGTATTTTTGGGAAAATCAAACGTAAAGGCCAGGAGCTGGATTTGCCTGTCAGAGGCATTTAGAGACGCAAGCCATGCGTTGGATCTTCTGAAACATAAATCGATTTATTTACTAAAACTTTGTGGTTTCAAGTCAGCGAACAAAGTCTAAGCTGAAGTTACTTCCAAACTCTATTGCAGCTTCTTCTGGCCGATGGCTCTGATTTTCGTTTTATGGCCCAAAACAGCAAATGTCGTGCAGTGATTATGTCTCCATGGAAGCAAGGAGCAGCATGGAAACTAATGAATCAATTCTACTCTGGCAAATCAGACCAAGGCTTTGTTGACATTCATGTTGAGAACATCCCGGATCTGACGTCAGCTATTCTGGTTGGTAGGACTGAGAATGGGTAGGTCATCAAACGCTAACACTTAAAGACGTTTCAAAATAAGCTCGTTATTTTACTTTAATCTTTCTTTAAGATATGACATGTAGACCGTTAGGATTTGATATTTTTAGAAAGGAATATTTAGATATTTCTCTGAGAGTTTACTGCAGCTAGTATTACACAGCGGCTAAGCCCGTTGATTTTTTTTTTGTGGGCGGAACATCCATAATTTTTTGGGGGTCTTTCAATAACTGGAGTAAATTTTTACCATTCCTTTAACATACTTTGGTCCGCGAGTAATTGTACCGCTCTCTTTTTTCCCTTTTTCTCTCTCCATTCTTCTTGCTCTCCTTCTGTCTCTCTCTCCTAATCTATCTCTCAAACATCTTTTTACCCTTCGCATCGTAATGTTCTCTGACATAGACTATTGACTTGAATGGATTGACTCCCTTTATAATGCCCTTCTCGAAACACACACGCACACGTTTTTGGCCCATGAGTCGTAGTATTACTTTTACTTATCCGCTACCCCCCCCCCCCCCCGTTAGTATAGTAAATATTTAATGTGTAGTTTATGTTGATTTCCACCGGAAACACACCTCCCTCACCCACTTTCACAATTTTCGACCCTTTTTTTTTATTACAATGACAATCCCCTACTTTGTTTTGGCATCCTCCGAGTGATCGACCTCTCAAGACACACTTTTCAATTTTTGAATTCAAGATATAGCACCTTTGGTTAGTTTTAGTTATTTTATTTTATTTTTGCATCTTTTTATCATGAGGCATTAAACGTCTCAAAAATGTTTTTAGACCATCAAGCCTAGAGAAATAAAAATGCAGTTTCCGAAAGCCCCATTTGAATTTCCCCATCCTGTTTCCTAGACTACATATATTTTTGGCATTGAGCCCTTTATAAAAGGAACTCGAATTTGGTTTCGTTTTGAATTTAGGAAAAAGACAGAATATATATATATATATTGCTCCTCTCTTGTATTATCATTCCTTGCTCTTACTCGAAAGTAAAAAAAGAAATAGTTTTAAAATCTATCATTTAGTTGCTGTTTAACTCTTTCCTTCCTAATTGACGATGCCAACTAAATTGATTTTTGAATTTATAAACTTGAATTTGTGTTGTGTAAAAAGAGCATCCTTTCTCCTACAATTTGATACCGAATAAAACATTTTCTGATAACAAACAATAAAGTTATTGAAATATAATCATGACAGGATAGTGAAATACAAATGAGCAGAACGAAAGGAGGAAAATAATTACGGAGAGAAAGAGTTAACTAAGTTTTGTTCTTTTCTAAAATGAAACAGAAATGAAATAAAATATGACATAAGGCTAATTAAAAATAAGTCGACTTAAAGGAAAACACAGAAATTAGGCTAGAAACATTTAGGAAGACTTGTTTTTTTTTCTATTTCTATTTATGCTTTAAATATTGAATGCTGTCTTTTGGGAAAATACCGAAAATAAAAAAGTTTAATAGAAAGCTTAATTGTTTTTTTCCAAATTGCGGCGTTTAGGTTGCGAATCAGTCAAAATAAAGTCTTCTAGACAATACAAGATGTAAACAGAACGTGTATACGATATATATATGATTAAGCTGAAATTTTTGCACAATTATTTCCTTAATCTTACAAGAATCAGTAGCAAAATGAAATAATTAGTTAATAAACTATTGATAATAAATTAGTTTGTTTTGTATCTCAAACAAGGTAAAAGAAATAGTACTTGACGAAGTGGCGGTATAAGCTGAAGTAGTTCCCCTTATATTAGGCTGCCATCGGAGGCTTAGTGAGCACAAACATGAAATAGAAACAATAGACAACTATACAATCTTCCATGGACTCTTCGCT
This sequence comes from Biomphalaria glabrata, assembly GCF_947242115.1. NCBI lineage: Eukaryota > Metazoa > Mollusca > Gastropoda > Planorbidae > Biomphalaria > Biomphalaria glabrata. The sequence goes on from NC_074728.1 coordinate 10,479,870, forward strand.
AGTAGAGTGTTCTCCGCGTTGGCTTGAGAAACCTAAGAAGCCTGAGAAGGCTGAGAAGGCTGAGAAACCTGAGAAGTCTGAGAAGCCTGAGAATGCTGAGAAGCCTGAGAAGCCTGAGAAGGCTTCAGCTCACAAGTTTGAATTCAGGTCGTTCCCTTTTTTTAAAATAAATATATTTAACAAGCGATCACCCAGATACCCCTTTCTTCCTTCCCCTTTCCAACTGGTTCAGACAAGTGATAGGATCATAGCGTATTCAGAACTCCAAAAGCATGAAATTGCGCTAAACAAAAACTATTGGTAAAAAAAAAATTCTTATCGTTAGTCTAGATCTATTACAAGTTTAATTACATGATTGATCCAAACTAATTGATACACATTGATATAAGCTTTGTTTATTTTTAAAAGTATTTTTTGTATTTTGCTTGTTTTATATTTTTTAAAGAACGTAGACATTAAATGGTGTGCTATTTCAGAGAAAATAAACATTTTCTGAATGACTTAAAGATCGGCCGTGAGGATATCTATGTCGAGCCAGCTAAACCGGACGACCTGTTGATAATCATTTCAACTTCCGGAAGTACCGGCTACTCCAAACTTGTACCCAGAAGTCACGAGGATACTTTGAAAAGCGAGGAACTTGCCCATCACGTTTTGTGCCCTGGAGTCCAATGGAACAGTCCTAGAGAGAAATGTTTAAAATACTACAACGATAAATCAATGGGTAGGTGGAAGCAAACATTGGTTAGACCTACATGGGATTGACTTTGAATGCATCATTCACAAACGCTCTATTAAGTCAAAAAAAAAGTAAAGTTTCCCTTTCAGAACTATTAAGTACTTCTAAAAAAATGATGAACTTTTAAAATACCTCGATTCGTGGGAAACTAAAACCTTCTGGGTGGGCTAAAAACCTGGGTGGACACGGATCTCGAAAACAGCTCTATTTTCCTAAAAATTTGACAGATAATGTAAATCGCTGGGTAAAGAATTACTAACTCATTGGCCACACTGGGAAAACTCTAGTTTGACCGTTATAATTTTTCAAAGCTTAAAAATGAAGTCAATTTAAATTTGGCTAGAGAGCTAGAAAATATTTATCTTGAACGGGACTTCTTCTTCTTCATAGTTCTCATTGTTATGTTGGAGTGTTCATATGACTAGACCAATACATGAGATGAACTGCGCAGTGGTTTCCAAATCAGGGAGCTCTCCATATAGTTTTCTTTCTATTGGGGTGATTTGGGGCCAATGTCTTATACGGACCTCTTGGTAGAGAGAGCAGTTTTGGAGGACGTGGTCGGCATTTTCTGGTGATACTCCACATGGGCAGATTTCACTGGTTCCAATTTTGAGCTTCCGGAACATGTGTTGTCGCATTCTGTTGAGTCCGGTCCTGAGTCGAAAGATTAGACGTTGGTCTTGTCGGGATAGCTTATAGTAAGCGTTTGAACGGGACTGTCTTCGGGTATTTCCGCATTCGTTGAAGAGCTTAATAAATTACTGTTTAAGGGACATTTTGAGCATCGACTTCTAAATCTAGCTAGATCTAAAGGTCAATCATTGGAATACTATAAAGTCTGGTCAATTTATACATTTAATTGACCAAAATTATTCTTCGGGGGGGGGGGGGGGACGTGATAAAAAATGTTCTTTTTTTTAAAATCTAACATTCATTAGTTATTAAGAGAAAAAATAATCGATCTATGTATGAAAGAGGGATTGGCCTTTTAAAAATATGTATTTTCAAATGTTTTACTTGTTATTTTTATTTTCTTGAAAAAATGTTTTTCAGACAATGTTGTTTCTCGAACAGTAAGGAGCGTCTCCCCCTCCCTACCATGTGTACATAGGGGAGCGCGAAGACATTTTTCTGTTTTATTTTAATGGGACACAATAATCTCTTGTATTTGCATGGCCATATTTGAATGATATTTTAAAAATGACATTGTAACCAATCTATATATATTAATTCTCTTCATGGCTTCAGAGTTTGGACACCAAGTAATGGAAAGATCACTCTTTTATTTATGCAAGTAGGAAGAACTAGAGTTGCCCCACGTAATTTTAGAGGGGAGAAAAAAGAGGGGGGGGGAGAATAAGTAGTATCCACCCGTCACTAAATAGCAGGGCCGGACTTAATCATTGTTGGGCCCAATGTGAAATGGATTTCGCGAGGCCCAGTTTGGGTAGGGATACGTCTAATAAGTGAAATCTATGAGTTTGTATTAGAAAATGTATTCGTCTTTGCATTGTATTCATTCTTTACTACGCACAGAATTACTACACGAGCCTTACGTGCATCGAAGTCATACAGTGTATTATAAGAATTCTGTTTCTTCCATAGATCACGCTCAATAGCAAGAATTACCAAATATTTCAATCTTTTTCTTTGAGAATTGTTGACTTCCAAGTAATTCTTCATTAGTTTGAGGCGCGAGAAGCTTCTTTCACTAGATTTCACAATTACGGGTATTGCATAATGCCGTTTTTTTATCGCGCTTAGGGTTGGCGTTTTCCATATTGAATGACATACCAAAATGACAATTTTTGTCTATATATTTCAGGAGATTTGTATGAGTTTTCAAAAGATTTTAATAATTTCCGAAACTTTCCTGGACTTTTTCGTATACTTGCAATTTCAGGAGATTTCCAGGAGCTCCTGGTAAATCAGGAGGCAACAGGAAATCTGTTAGAAGTTATAAAATGGTTTAATTTAATAATTTATACACCTAGAATTACCGCGGGTCCTATGAAAGTGCCGGGCACACTGCGGACGCATAGGTTGCAGTGGCCTTAGGCCGGCCCTGCAAAATTGCAGCGTATGCTAAACCGCCGGTCGACTATATTTATTAATTTAGTTTAAATAAGACACCTGGTGAATGCATATTTGGAGACTATAATGCAGGAAAACTTTTGGCTCCTTGGCTCTAACAGAGCTCTCTCATACCCACTAGCTGAATAGGGCTGGCGTCCCATATCAACGTTTGAGAAACACATATTAAAAAAAAATTCCTACTGTAAACTAACTTATCGTTCCTTGTCTATAATTATCATAGGTTGGGGTATTGGTATACCTTTTGCTCCAATATGTCACGCTGACACCAGAGTACTGACAGACATTTTCGACGCTGCGGTCAAGAGAACAGGAAAGGATCTTTGGGAAGCGTCCACCAAAGAAAACGCCCAATGCTGCCCTATGCTTTGTCTTGAGATGGACAGTGTACGGGAGTATATCGACTCTGTTGGAGGTTCGGACTTTAAGTTTAAAATGCTGATTGCAGGAGGACAGCCTTTGAGGAAGGTTAGCAAATTGTGAAATTTAAATTCCAATAGATATGTTTTATATACATATACAGAAAAATGTCGTGTACACATTGTGGATATATTTTTGAGGGACATAATCCGTTTATCGGATTGATCATTACATTTCTGTTAAAATGGTCTCCCTTTCCTAATTTAATCATCTAATTGTTGAGAACAACCTCGTTGCACTATGCGGGGATGTAAAAGAGCTCCCACAGAGATCTGTCAACGTACAGGCGCCGTTCCTCAAGAGGCCGTTACTTAAATGGCGATTAGCCTTGTAGATTAAAGGAAAATTGACAAGGGTCCCGGTTAGTGCGGAATTCGGCCGTGTCTCTAGTCCGCGAGTCCGGAGTATCCGTGTTTACCGGAAAAGAAAAAACTAAACTAAACTTTGAGTTTAACTCTGAGTCACACACCCCCATCAGACAGAACGGCATATTCGAGGAGTGCGCCCTTCATTAAGTCTGGTGGAAGAGAGCTCTTGTTTTCTTTTTCTGACCTTAGGGTTCCAAGTGCTTTTGCACTCTACATGACAATTTCAAATAGCTACGGCTTGGCCACCTAACATGGAGCTCGAGTTTGAATCCCCACTCGAGGAGAGTTATTTCCTGAGCTACTAAAGGCAGCACGAGAACTTTCTGTAAGATATCCCACACCTCCGTTGGTCCACAAAAGAGATTGGCCAACAGCGCATCGCTTTTATAAAATCAATGTAAAGAAAAAAAAACAATACAGAAATACAAAGATTTAGAAACAAAATAAACAAATGTAATTAAAAAAAAGAGTGAAAAACGAAGTTACAAAGACACAAACTCAAACTCGGCCCTCGAAGTGGTCCACCCAGGCAGGTAAAAAAACAGGTTTCAATATTTTCAGAAAGAATATCAGAATGAATTTCTATCAAAGGCAAATGTCAGAGAAAAATGGAGAAAAAAGGTTGACAGATCTGGTGTAGTTTCCCAACGGACCTTTTTTTTTTTCAGAGTCAAATGGAAAACTTTCTGACACTGACAGAGAAACTTATTGTCACCTATGGCTCCACAGAAGCTGGGCATTTAACTGCGAAATCTATTACTAAAGGTACACAAAACAATTTATACACGTATCTTTTAGATTTAGAAATTAGGAAATTTGATTATTTGTTCATATCAAAGGTTATTACAATAAAAAGTATAATTGAAAAAAAAATCAATTCCTTCTTCTTGAAACAGATGGTGGTCTCGGATCTGATCCGAATCGGGGGTGGGGGTGATTTTTTTCCCAAACCCTAACCCCAAAGCCCAGTAAATCCTAACAATATATATATAAACGGTGGGCCGAAACAGAATAGGCGATTTCACCTATTCCCCCCCCCCTCCTTTTGGATCCCTCAACCTTCGCTATACCACAACATTACAGTGATTTTATGAACTATTGTACTACTAACAACTTACGTTGTTCATCTTATTACTTGGTAATATATATATATAGTCTTTGAGACGACACGAATTTCGTATACACATTTTATAGAAATGTACCACTATAAAGTAATGTTTGAAAATATTTGGAACATTTGGAAATATTTCTTTTTAATACGTAATTTCCTGTATTCTATTTTGAACTCAGGTGACACTATACAGTCCAACGACAACGGTAAGGTCCTGCCTGGTGTAGAGTTACGTATTGTGGCTGAGGATGGTAGGCAATGTCGGCCTGGGGAAACAGGAACTATAGAGGTCAAAGGTAAGGCACGAGCTGAACTGAGGACATTGAATACCTGGGATATAAGGCTGAAAGGCGTTAACCGCTTGTTTATCCTCCAAAGACGCTTTGTTTCGAAACCTGTGAACTCTTTTTTTAATATGTTAGTAATTCTGAATGACATCATGGGTCAGCAATCTTTGTAACTATTTTGTTATTGTTTATGTTCCTAAGAAATCTCCAGATTGTGTCTTTAAAAATAACAAGAATACATGTTTTCTTAGCAATGCTATTCTCTGTCATTCAAAATTACCAATATTGTTTTTTAGACTCATGTTTCGCTAAGTCACAAGAATGTTTGGCCCGTGGGCTTTCAATCGTTCTTCTAATACCCTACCACTGTGCCTTTGATAGATGCGCCGTGTGCTACTGTCGACTTGACATTTGTTAAGTATTGCGCTGAGAAAAACATCGACTTGGTTCACAGAAACTTGGGAGACTGAATGACTCTTATTTCATCTTCTCTAGAAGTTTATAATACAGACAATATTAAATAAAATTAAACAAACCTATTTTATAAAGGCATGTTAGAAATCCAGGGCAAGTCCACAGACCTATATATATATATTATATCTAGACTGGACATGGAGATCATTTAACAATACAAAAAATGCGAAAAAACTTTTTAAAAATCTGAAACAGGGTGGTGTTTTGTATAGTAATTTTAAGAAGTAATTTTTTTTTTCTACCCTAACCTATGTAACATATTGTTACGTATTTCTGAATCTTCTGGCTAGATGTATTAGTTGGCACACAAATGAAAACACAGCAAAGAACTTGACGACTTAACTTTCAGTTTCATATAACTTTAATGACTATTAACTCTAACAATTCGTTACTGTAACATGTAGCGTAGAAGACTGTACAATATCTGTCAGTTTACAGTTAGCTATACTTCGTTGCAATTCATCTCTTCACTTCGTTGCAATTCATCTCTTCTCAACTTGCATCGAGCCGTATTCCACAGAACAGACCAACGACACACTTCCCAGTGTCGCTCCAGGTCTTCTAAAGCTGAACCAAGTCGTACTCAAGTCTACCGAATCAGAGCCGCACACGTCTTACATCGACTGTATCGACTGTAACGGCTCAAGTCCACTGTAGTTCGCTGTATAGACTTTAACGACAGTAGTCCACTCCAGTTAACTCTACCCTAGTTAACTTGCATCGAGTCGTACACATTTCTCTTCCACAGAGCCGCACACGTCTTACATAGTCTGTATCGACTGTAACGGCTCACTCACGACTCCATACGACTGACTTTCACATTAACTCTCTGGCTTATATAGAGTCCCTAATCGCTTGTCCAAAGTTGCACAAACACGGCTAGTATCCTCTGGAATAACACGTGAGGAAACGTCACATCCTGTCTTTGTTTATACATGTAGATTCCAGAAAACATCGGCTGCAGTGTCATCTTGCCGGGGTCACAAGTTGTGACATCTATCTGTCACTGGACATTGCTAGTACCTTTTGGAATAACATGTAAGGACACGTCACATCCTGTCTCTGTTTATACATGTACATTCCAGGGAACTCCCGCTGCTGTGTTATCTCGTCGGGGTCACACGTTAACCTCTTCCTGTCACTGGTCATTTGTAACAATATAATTTAATGCTTAGATCTAGATCTAGTAATTAAACATAGAAAATAAAAGCATTCTCGTCTTTATAATTATTATTTACCAATTTTTAGATACATAATCTAAAAAGATCTAGGTAATCTATCTATTTAAATATACATAAGATAACTAAAATCAATAAACGTAAAGTATTTCGATCTAGGATTTTCAAAATATTATTTTAATGGAAACTAACATACATTTGCGTGAATATATAGTTTTGTGATTAATACACAACAATCTATAAATATATAGGTCTGTGAGTTGATCAATCGCGAATAAGAATTGTTTCCGTTTTTCCAGTCTAGATATAATATATATATATAGGTCTGTGGGCAAGTGCCGATCTCTTGATAACACACAAAATCCAGCGAAAAGGGAGTAATTATGTCAATGTCTTTTCAATAAATTCATGATATTCAGACTGCTACTACCAAATCAACTTCCCAAATAGCAAAAACAACAACAACACATATTGTAATAGAATGATCCGTGGCTACTAATATACCGATAAACGAATAATATATCTATCAAAATATAAGTTCTGTTTGGTACTAATTGTTAAATAAAACTATAAGACTGGTAATCTATTTAAAAGAATGTTCTGTTAACATTGTGTTTATTTGTATGTGTTTGTTATTAGTATGTAGAGTTATTCCCCTTGGTAAGAAAGTTGATATCACAGTGTTGTGTGTAACCTCTTAATATGAGGGTGTGTAAATAAATGGACTGTTGAATATGGCGTTATAGTGTTGGTGTCGTTTATAGTTATTAAGTGTAGCGTTTCTAGTTTAACAAGTGATAGCAGAGCGTGTAAGTAAACGTATTGACTTAGTTGATCCTATTTAAAGTGATAATGGCTACAAGAATTGAGATTCCATCCTTTTTGAAAGATATGTCTTATGAATTATATAAGAAAGAACTGCGAGCGTGGAATGAAATCACGGAGCTAAAGAAAGAGAAAAGAGCGATAGCCGTAGCTCTTTCATTACCACAAGGCAGTGAGTCAAGGATTAGAGAGAAGGTATTTGAGCAATTAGAGCTGTCAGAGCTCAAGTGTCAGGAAGGTTTCGAGAATCTGTTGAAGTTTTTAGATACGAACTTGGCCAAAGACGATCTCGTAGACAGTATTGATAAATTTGATGATTTTGAAAAATTCAGGCAAAGTGAAAATCAATCCATACATGATTATATCTCAGAGTTTGATACAAAGTATAGGAGATTAGAACAGAAACGAATGAAACTGTTACCTGAGATTCTGGCCTTCAAGCTGCTCAGAAAGGCAAGAATTACGCAAACTGAGAAGATGCTAGTTCTGACAGGTATGAACTTTGCTAACCGGGAAACGCTGTATGAAGAAGCAAAGGCATCTCTTAGAAAGTTCAAAGGAGAAGATAGTAAAGGGAAAAAGTTCGATGCCTGTATCAAACGTAAGCCAAGGTATTTGTCTGAGAATGAGGAGGCTTTATGGGCGGCTGGCTACAAGAAACATGAACTGTTGAGCAGTTTGGGAAGACGATGTGAACAACAGTTGAACAACAGCAGACGTGAAAACTTCAAGAGCTTTGAAAGACGAGATAAAGAGCAGTTGAAATCTACCAGCAAGCCGAAAGTGGAACATCATGGAAGTAGACTATATGAATGTAGAAGTCACTTTAGAAGTGAAGGTCAAGTCAGAAGCATTGCTCGAGATCAGTTCTTTCAACCAAGAAAGAAAGGTTTAAACCCATTAGGTCGTGATGGAAATGTTTTGAGATGCATATCTTGTGGGTCATATAGACATCTTTTGTCTAAATGTCCAGACAGCTGGGAGAATCTGACAGAGACGCTCAAAGTTGTAGAGGACGAAAAGGGAACTTGTCCGTTTACTGGAGACCACAGAGAGAAAGATTTCACAACGAAGTTATGAGGGCAGTGCACGCTCCAGTATAGCCATGAATTTTTTTCAATGATTGACAGTGGTGGAGAAATTCAAGGCTGACCTGCTTCTAGAATGCGCACGAATTTTGAAGCTACACATGCGTATTAGAGTTGCTAGTATAGTTTGGACAATACTCCAAGGTCACGCTCAACGAGTTATAATCATACTGTAGCTGACTGTGTATGTGGAGACTACTTTCAGTTCCTGTGACTGAAAAAAAAACAAAGTGAACACACCTGTGTCGAAATATTAGACATAATATTTTGACTTAGTGACCTTTGATCTAGCGACCAGAAGGAAACATCTGTGTGTTAGTCGGAGACAATTTGAATCTATCTGCTCTAGTCACAAGTTTGGTGTATAGAGACATTGTTCCTTAACAACTGGCATTGCTTTCTCGTATTGCCTTCGAGTCACTCTTCATTCAAACAATGTGCATCAAGTTTGAAAACAGCACGTCAACAGAGCAGATTGTTAACAGTTCCTCTCCACCACCACCCCCCCCCCCAGTCTTGTTACCTCACTACATTTGATCAGACTTCAGAGCATTGTCAATATTTCTTTACCCCACTACATTTAATCATCTTTGTGTGGGAATAACGTTTTTTGGAACCTGGGCGTATGAGATTATGTGTATTTCTGGTGAATGCCTACACCACCAACAGAAAGATGCTATCTACACTTGCCACTGCTAACATCAACGTTGCCAGCAGAGAATACAGAAACAGTGAAGAAACAAGGTGACAGTACAAGTCTTTTGGTGGGGCAGCTTACCACCATAACATCATCAGAACAATTGACTCCATTCATGGCGTCTTTTAAGCCTTACATTCTTAGGCTGTATGGCTCCATACCTAGTGTTTCACCCCCCCCCCCATCCTCAGGACATTTTATTCTATTCCAAGTCTTATCAACTCTATGTCGACAACCCATTTTGACTCCATTCTATGTGCACAGTTTGACAGTCAGATAGTCTTCAACTTACAGCCAATGTTTGACCAGATACGAAGGTACACGACTCGCCGTGATGAGTGACCAAGGCCCTGCATTACCAGACACCAAATAAGAATGCTGATCAGTTGAAACGGGCACATAAAGAAGACTGGCTGAAATCTCTGGCTGTTTCTTATTAACAATCATTTGTATATTGTGCAACATTATGTACTGTATTATTTTGCTCTCATTGTTATTATACTAGTTCTTGGTTTTAGTTTCGCTTCACACTAGTACTTTTCTTACGTTTCTCTGATACTTGTTCTTTTGTTTTCATTATGTTCAAATTTTGATTATATTTCTTTAATGAACACACACTGTCAGAAGACGTAATACAATTTAATTATTGCTCTCCAGAATACTCCTCTTACCATTTGACATATACTACTCAAATCTATCCATTTACATGTGCAGGTCTAATATCATGTCATTTTATTGTATGTCATTGATGCTCGTAGCCTACACTATTACATTATGCATACATAAAATTTATTATTTTGATTAGTTAAAACTTTTGCATGTACAAGTTTTATTAAATGTAGGCCTAATGCTAAGGCAACTCTGAACATACTAGACAGTGCTACATTCCTTTTTTAAAGTTGCCATTTTTTTTGTTTTTCTCTATTCTCACTCTACACATTCTCCTTGATGTTTGAGAAGATTGATTGTATATAGTAGACAAAGACACTGGTATTGTATTCTTTTATAATTTGAGGTAGTCAGAGGTACTATCATCTATTTTTGTTTCGCTATGTAGCCTATATGCTCAGTTTTACTTAGCATTCAAAATGCAATAAAAGAGAGAAAGAGAGGAAGACTTGAATGAATGAAGTAAGGAATGAAAGAAAGAATGAAAGAAAGAATGAAAGAAAGAATGAAAGAAAGAAAAAAAAAGAAATTGTAATTAATGTTAACATTGTGTTTATGTGTATGTGTTTGTTATTAGTATGTAGAGTTATTCCCCTTGGTAAGAAAGTTGATATCACAGTGTTGTGTGTAACCTCTTACTATGAGGGTGTGTAAATAAATGGACTGTTGAATATGGCGTTATAGTGTTGGTGTAGTTTATAGTAATTAAGTGTAGCGTCTCTAGATTAACATGTTCTGCACTATTTCAAAGGTCTGTTCAATACACACAGCTATTATTTGCTCTGCAAATGATTTCTAAGACTTTTATGATCGCAGATCCCGAACTATTTGAGGTTAGGGTTAGGGTTGTGTGAACTTGTGATTAGGGTAAGGGTTAGGGTTTGTAATCTTGTTTTTTTCCTACATTCAATTTCAAAGTCCTTTATGATTACAGGTCCCGATGTATTTAAAGGCTACTACAACAGACAGACCAGTCCAGACCCGCAGACAGTGAAAGCTTTCACCTCAGACGGGTGGTTCAAGATGGAGGACTATGGTTACATCGATGAAGATGGAAACGTCTTCGTGTTTGGTCGAACTAAAGATATTATTATCTACGGAGCAGATTTGCTGTATCCGGGATGGATGGAGAAAAAGTTGATGGAACACTCTGACGTATTGGAGGCTGTTGTAGTTCCGGTCAGTACCGACATTAATTACAACTTTATTTGGGTGAGACGATCTTGCAGATTTTAAAAAGTAAATCTATTTGATTGGAAACGGGACGGCCATTACGTAAACGGCTCTAACGAGTCTCCTAGAAATTAGAAAATGTATGTATGTTTTTGGGAAATTCAATAGTTGGATAAAAGTAAATGCAGTTGGTCGTTGTTCTGGCCACATAACACTCTGGTTAACCGTGGGCCTAAAAAAAAACAGATTATCTTTACATCATATGCTCTCTAAGGATACCAAATAAAGAACGAATCAAATACTTTTAAAATATATTTTAAAAAATCCTGAGAAGTAAGTTCATCCACTAGAACAGGACTATTTGTGTAAAATCTCAACTTGATGCGAGATTATGTGTGGGAGAAATTGTAGATAAATGCATTCTTTTTACCAGGTGTCAGATCCACTGTTGTACCAAAACATCTGTGCTTGTGTTAAGATAAAGAGGGACAGCGAACTCAACGAAGATCAACTCAGAAAATATTGTGATCAAATTTTTCTACCAAATCTTGTCACTGAGGAAACACCAAAACCGCAATACTTTATTGTAAGTACAATCAACTTTTAATTGCAACACTTTATTGTAAGTACAAATCAACTTCTAACTGCAACACTTTATTGTAAGTACAATTAACTTCTAACTGCAACACTTTATTGTAAGTACAATTAACTTCTAACTGCAACACTTTATTGTAAGTACAATCAACTTTTAACTGCAACACTTTATTTTAAGTATAATCAACTTTTAACTGCAACACTTTATTGTAAGTACAATTAACTTCTAACTGCAACACTTTATTGTAAGTACAATCAACATTTAGGATAATTGGTTTCATAAAAAATTAACTCATTTTCACTCAATGGAAACAATGAAGAATTATCGATCTCTTAATTCCTACAAAAGTATGATAAAAGTTCATATTTCTTCACCTTTTTCACCTATACCTGAGTCTGTTTAACAGTTGGGGGCATCACACATGATCGATCTGTCAACTGTCTTTCTCCATTCCTGTCTTTTGTCTTGACTAGAGTCTCTTTCAGTGATAGTCTCGTCCAATCTTTGATGTCTTCCCATCGTACTCCCTACATGCCTTTCTTTCTTTTCTCTGGTTCTGTTCCCAGCAGGAAGGTGTTTTTGCAAGTTATTTTTTATAACAGAGTGATTGAAAATAGCGAAGAAATATTTTTGACAAATCCTTATATTAGAAGTATTGAAACAATTCACCATGGATACATAGGCACATTTATAGAGTTTCTCTTTATTTGCTTCTTTTGAGGGAAAAAATGTTTTAGGATCATAGTCGTTCATATTCTAAAAATAAGATTCCGAAGATTACAAAACGAGTCCAGTATTTCACATGACTAGGCAGACCCAGTTGCCACCTCTATATTTAGCCACACATGATGCAGACAAAGCCGATGTCTGTCGGGGGAGAGGCATTGTAATTTCTCTTTTCGTTCTCGCAAAGAATTTTTTTGGGGGGAGGGGTCACATATGCGTGAGAGTTCTCCGTTTTGAAAATTATAACTTCCATTGTGTGTAACAAATGTTTTAGGTGTAGATCTGATACCCAAGTTATAGAACAGTTGAGATAATAAGTAGATTATTTAGAAAAAAAATGTAAAGATGTTTTTGTTGTTTTCTCGAATTCTTCAGACTCAATGGCCAAGTGTCTTCTTTCAAAGTTAAAAAAGTTTTTTTTCTCTCTACAATAATTTAGATTACCAAAGGGGATTTCCCTGAGACCTCCACTGGAAAACCAAACAAGAAACGACTTAGAGAGATGGCCGAATCAATGTTTGGATACGATAAGAAAGTTATTTCATCAGAGGCGGAGCCAGAGTCAGAAACCTAGGACAGTACTATGAAGATACTTTTCGGTAGAAAAAAAAAAGTTAAACTCTGTTTGCTTGTAAAATGTGTAGCTAAGAGAACAATTATAAGAAAGAAGATATTACAAAATTTTAATTGCCAACTTATGCTCTCTCCTTTCCACTTTCTTTTTCTTTCTTTCTCTCCCGCTATTTCTCTCACACTCTTACTTTCTCTCTTCCGTTCTCCCGAGCTCTCGTTTCCCACCCCCCTTTCAATGTTCACAACTATCAAACTGTTAGTCACATTTATTTATTTCATTTTTTTTTTACAATCGTTTGTTGATAGTGAGTATTTTTTTTTTGTATATCAATGTCTACTGTTGAAAAAATAAATATTTTTCATCTCATTTTAAACGAAGCTTTTTTTAAAATACTTTATATTTTGTGTATTTCAAAGAGTACTATCAATTCTTATCTCGTCTGCAGCTGTTCTTAGTTGGATATCAAGAGAGAGAGGTCGGTTTATTATTTGACATTGTCCAGAAGCTTTTCTTAGAAAGACCTTTTTTTTTCCTGTTCCATCCGCTGTACTTTGAAGATTTATATAAATACAAGTTCGTTACTTTATCTAATAGAATATGCCTTAGATGTTGGAATGAATATATAGCTATGTACTAGTGTTGAAATATTAGATACAAACAGGGTCGGCAAAATTAGTCCCGCGCTTGGCAGTGGCCTCGCAATTACGTTTAGCATATCACTATCAGTCATGGTTCTAATCGCAGGATGTTGGACTTAGAGGGTTAACATATTTAGTGTATCGTACGATAGACGTAACTTTAATTAAGCAGCTGCCACCGACTGCATTTGAGTTGCTCCTTATGCATGTTTTATAATAAATGTTGATATAATGGTAAATTAATATTAATAGTTATAATTGCAATTAACTTGGCCACCGCAATTTGTAAAGCAGGCCTTGGATAAAAAAAAAAAGGAATTTTGCTACCGTAGCCACTACGTGGCACCTCGATGGAGAACGGAACATCAAAGTAGAACAAACCTGAAAAACAAACATTTTATTTTTTTAGCCTTACTAGCTAACGTCTATAGAATAATCATGGCATAATCAATCATGGAACCATACTAATGAATCAATCAATCAAAGGTGCGTATCTTAAGTTGCGCCGTAACCGGATATTCCCTGAGTTTAAACAGTGATGTGTGAAAAAACAAACAAACCCAATTACATTCGACAAATTAGTTTCCTGACATTTACAATAAACAAGGTTACAAAAGACAGTTTGTGTGAAAACACAAACTCAAAATCGGTCCCCGAAGGGGTCCACCCAGGCAGGCTTCAATATTTTCAGAAAAAACATCCAAATGAAATTATATCAAAGACAAATGAGAGATAAGAATGGAGAAAGAAGGTTAACAGATCTTGTGTAGTGCCCCAACGGTCAAGCAGATCAAAGGATAGGTGAAAGTGAATGTAAAGTTAGATGTGAACCTGGCCTAACTAGTTCCTCTTTCAGACCTTGTGGCTTATAGGGCAGATGATGTAAAGTTCATCTGTTTTTGTGGCTTACAGTTAACGAGTGTGTAAGTAGCCAGCACAACGACCAACCGCCTTTACTTTTCCCCAACTAATGTCAGGTACCCATTAGAGCTGAGTGGACGCCCAAATATTCCAAAGTTAAAAATCCCATTCTTCACCAGGATTCGAGCCCGGGACTCCTGGTTCGGAAGCGCTTTACCGCTCAGCCACCGCACCTCCCCTGGCCTAACTGATGTCTTATAATTGATCTAATTGTTTTGAAAAATGTTCAATCTCTTATTCGAATTCTCAAAAAAAAAAAAAAAATAAAATAATTTCCGCAATTAAAAAAAAAGTTCATGAAAATGAAGTTTACAAGATTACTATTCGTTTTTAATTAGGTCTATGTTATAATGCATACTAATTAGCTTTTTCTCTTAAAAAAACTGCTTACATAACTGATTTTAAAAATTAGATTTTTCGCTTTAAGAAAAAAAAGTAGCCGTTGCATCAGAACTTTGAATGGTCTAAAATATTGTGATGTCGGATTTTAAATATATTTTCTAGTTTACGAGATCTAAACGGGACGGACGGACAGACATTTCGCACAAAACTAATAGCGTCATTTCCCCTTTCGAGGGCCGCTAAAAATGACAAAAATACCTTAAGATGTATTTAATTGTTAAGCTTATGAGATATATAAGTTATGTTAATGAGTGACTTAAAATCTGTCGTTTGTTTTGCTGGCTGATTCAGGCAACCCATAAAACGAAATAGTGTAATGGGTAATGCAGATATCGTATATGGAGGAATGTTGAGGCGCTGTAAGGAAAAGTCAGGAGAATAATATCAAGGGATTGACTGGTTTGTCCGTGAAAGAGACCAATGATGGAGAGAGAAAAACGGATCACGCGTGGTGCCTCAAAGGTACAACAGATTCAAGGAACAGTGGGAAGTGAAGATTAAAGAGAAAAAAAAAAGTAAAGATTGGAAGAGAATTTGAAATACATAAATAACTTAAAATTAAAAGTCGATGGCGCTTAATGAAAGGATTACTGATACCAACTAAACATTTCAAAAGTAGAAGATATTTATATAAATAATACTACTATTATAGTAATACCATACGTAACAATAGTAATGAAACATTAGATAATCATAAAAAAACAAATGTACACAAAAAATACTTACATACCAGACAGATAGTTTCTTGGATCTACATGAAGAGCAAGAATAGTGGAAGGGAGATAAAATGCAGGTGGTGTAAACATTAAAAGGAGAAAGAAGGGTGAAAATGATGCCGTGTTTGGGGAGGACAGATGAACAACCAGTGACCGCAGTTGTGGCCTCTCCAGTCACACGAGAAGTGGCAAAGGGAAACGAATGCTTCTTAAGACGTAACACTCCACAGAGAAAGTGAAACATCAATTTGAATTTCTGAACTTGACTAGAACAGACGCAAAGTAGACCCGTGAGATTAATTAATAACAAATAAATATTCACATTTAATTAGAGTAAGACCATTAGTCAAATCACACATTTTGAAACACTTCAAGACAGAAGAATAAAAAGTAAAGTACCCTAAATCATGACTAAACAAGATTACAAAGAGAGTTTGTGTTACACAAACTCAGAGGCGGCCCCCGTCGAAGTCGGATCCCTGTCGGATCTGCATATTCGCAAATAATATTCAAGAGGTGATTTAATTTTGATGTAAAATGTTTTACACGTTTCGGATGTTCCTTCAGAGTTGAAGATAATTACTTCCTAGTCCAAACCTCCAGCAGGACGACGGGGGATGGGAGCGGGCAGGGTTTGAACCCTGGGCCATCCATAAATCTGAACGACAGTCCAGCGCGCAAACCGCACGACCAGGCAGCCATCCGATGGTCAAAAGTAATAATGTTTCAAAGATTCATTTGCCGTAAATTTAAATTTAAATTTAATAAAAAAATAGTAGATTAGTTTTAGTATATTAAAACATTACAATATTGATCAAAACGTTTGGAAATGAAAATCTACACTTTTTTTTTACACTTTAAGTTTAGAAATTGAAATTCTACATCTTAATCTAGTCTATTTTAGTCTAAACTAGATCTAGAAATTCTAGATCTAGACTCTAAAATAATTTTAATTAGAATATAAATCCAGATCTAGATATACTGTAATAAAAATCTAGATCTAGTTTAAAAAATCTAGATTAGATCTAAATCAAGATATCATTCCTTTTTTAAACGCGAGTCACATAACGAGGCTTAATAAACATTACCATACCGAGTTCTTTTTTCATTTCATTTGAAGAATTAATTCCATATAACGTCTGAGGAAAAAAAAACACTACGTCACACGGCCTAGCAAGAATAAAAATCGCCTTCATCTATAAGAGCCATTTATCGAGTGTTCATAGACTTTGGTGCACCGAGTGCGTTCTTTAAGCATTTCATTTAAAGAATTCATTCCATATGACGTCAAAGGAAAAAAAACACTACGTCACACGGCCTAGCTAGAATAAAAATCGCCTTCATCATTACGAGCCTTTTATCGAGTGTGCATAGACATTGGTGCACCGAGTGCGTTCTTTTAGCATTTCATTTAAAGAATTCATTCCATATGACGTCAAAGGAAAAAAAAACACTACGTCACAAGGCCTAGCTAGACTAAAAATCACCTTTATCAACACGAGCCATTTCTCGAGTGTTCATAGACATTGGTGCACCGAGTGCGTTCTTTTAGCATTTCATTTAAAGAATTCATTCCATGTGACGTCAAAGGAAAAAAAAACACTACGTCACACGGCTTAGTTAGACTAAAATATGTTTTCATTAATACAAGCAATTTTTTCGAGGGTTAATAGACATTGGTGCACCGAGTGCGTTATTTTAACATTACATTTAAAGAGTCCTTTCATATGACGTCAAAGAAAAAAAATTCCATTACCTCACAATAGGCTAGTACCGGTACCATAAAAAAAATGTCTTTATTTACACGAGATATTTAACGAGGGTTCATAGACATTGGTGCACTGAGTTCTAATAGATATTATTTAAAAAGGATCAAAGCCACATTGTTTTTGCGTTTTGTCTGTCAGTCGGTCTGTCCGTTATCTTGATATAAAAAAAAACAACTAAAAGTTATTAAAAATTGATTAACCTTTATTTTACGTTTCAAAACATCGCAATAATTTTTAGGTATGAACACAATTGAAAAGTTTATATAATAGATTGTTCCGGATGTTTGTATAAATAGTAAAAGAAAAAGAGAATTTCAGATAAATGTAATACCGTTAATTAAATTTTTTGGATGGTCTCGTATAAAAATTAGATGTACTACAGCCACGTGGAGAGATTTTCATACCTTACTTTGGTGTTTGGATTCTGTTTTCCTTAAAAATCGGAACATAATATTAACGATAATTAGATTTTTTAATGTTTTAGGTAGAAAGTTAAATGTACTGTAAGAGAGTAGTGAGTTAAAATATTTTTCATAAAAATCCGTAAAAACATTATTTCGTAAATGAGAAGATTATTTGTTTATTAATTAGAAGAGGGAGTTCAAACGATTATTTGGCGTTAGTAGATTTTTAAATAAATTCGGAATTTTCTGGCGACGATTTGTAAGAAACAAAATCCGGAACCTTCTTTATCGATTACAAAACTTCTATGTTATGTTTTACAAGAAAATTAAATGTCTAAAAAGTAATTTTCAGTAATCAATGCTAGTAAATTACTTTTTTTAAAAGCCTTATGCGATTTCAAACAATCATTAGGCATAATTCATGTTTTATAAAACAATATCCGGAACATTTTTACAATTAATGAAATATAAGTCAGTATAGAGATTATGATTTAGCATTAATATGCTATTTACATAAAAAACGGAACAACATATTATTGATAATGTGTTTTTGCAACGTTTAAGCATGGAAATTGAATGTAATATAAGTTAGAAGAGCAAACAAACATTTGTTGGCGTTGATTAGTTTTGCACAAAAAAATCCGGAACAATCAATTTTAGATACTTAAAACTATTGAGATGTTATGGCAGGAACATTAGAGGGTAAATCAGATTTTCAATAGCTTTTAGAGTTCTAGTTTTTTAAATCTAATCGTGACGGACAGACCGACCAACAGACAAAACGCACAAAAATAAGCTTCTTTTATTCGGATGGGGGCACTAAACAAAAAATAAATAAAAACCGTTTTTTTTAAAAAAGTTTAAGGAATTGGTTTAGCACCTGATCATGTTGCGACGTTACGCTACTGCACGAAAATCGCTGCATAAAAAGTCCATTTAAAAAAATGTGCGTGATATTTACATACAAAGTGCATTATTAGCCTTTATAAACAAACAGAAATGTTTTCTTTTAATTTTAGCAGCTAGTTGACCAGAAAAAACGTCTTTAACTATTATTTGTATTTGTTGTAAACATTTCCTGTACATTTTAAAAATATATTTGACTTAGTGATACTGAAAATACACAAAAATTGTCCATCTTTGTTAGCATATTGTAACATTGCCTCCCTTACATTTACGTAATTGTTTTAGAATTGGTGTATTTTTATGAAAAAATCGCTTGAATAATTAATTTTATAAATTAAACGGTTTGCTTTTAGAAAACCAAAAGTAGCCGTTGCACCTAAACTTTTCAAGCCGGATTTAATGATGAAATAATATTTTTCATATCTCTTCTAGTTTTCGAGATCTGAGTGTGACAGACGGACAGACGGACAGACGGACAGACGGACAGACGGACAGACGGACAGACGGACATTTTGCACAAACCTAATAGCGGCTTTTTCCCCTTACGGGGGCCGCTAAAAAAAAAGCAACCTGATAAAATAATGAGAACGTCACATAGATATAATATTATTTTCTATTCCATATAATAGGATAAATTCGTATAAATACTTCCTTCTTACCCAGTGCCCTTAGAGCATGGAACGGGATCTCCGAATCAACCAGGACAACCATGGATTTGGCATGCCCGATAGTCAAACACTGGAATATATTTAGGACGTAATTAATTATTTTGTAATTTGTGAGATTAAATAAAATTATGTCTATAGAAACATAGAAACAAAAACTTAAGTTCGCTGAGATTCCTAATCCAACTCCAATTGTGGTTTTGGTCAAACGAAAACAAACACAAAACTTTTATAGTTCAGGGGCCTGGAGGTTGAGTGGTACAGCGCTTGGCTTCCGAATGGGGGGTGCCGGGTTCAAATCAACTTGTTCTGCCTTTCGCTTTTAAAAGGTCACATTTTCTAACAGCCCCTTCACTCAGTGGCGTTTATAGGAATTAGCCATCATTTAGGGGCCGGGGGGGGGGGCTTGACCTCTTTGGAGGCCCCTGCATTTCGCATGATATTTAATATTTAATGTAAAAAACACTCATATGGGGGCCCCCCTCAAGTGTGGGCCCGGTGGGATTTTTGTAATTCTCCCCTTCCTCCCCTCACCCTAGCCACGCCTCTGCCTCCCCTGTGTACTATACCATTTCTTTGTGTCTACATGTAGGCCACGTTTGTTGGAAGACAACTTCATTAGTGGTTATAAACATCAGAAGTCGTGACTCGTAGTATAGAGGGACAGCTCTACTAACGATTATAAACATCAGAAGTCCTGATTCACTACAGGATGACATAGAACTTAAGTTTCTACACATTACATTTTAATGTCTCTGAGTTTTCTCTGTAAATCTTTGACCTATCAGTTTTCAATTATGTCCCTTTTTATGTGCCTGAGCGTTAATGTGAGATCAATCAGATCGATAATACAAGTGGTGTACACCAAGCCATGAGCAGGTCTGTGTCAATCATTCTGTGGAAAAGCTACAAACTATATGAAACAAAATGATACAACGCTGGTTGCTGTTCGTGGTTGTAGTAGGATTCATATCGGCTTCATCAGCACAAAGTAGACTTGATAAATGGTAGAATATAATGATATAATATTTATATTTCTGTTATTCTTTATGGCAATATTTGGTATTAGCATATCGTTACTTAAAACTATTAACTATTCGTTTATCTATATGGCGTATCATTTATGATTTAGTTGATTATTTTTATAGACATGTTTTTTTTTTTATTTGGAATTAACTCTTTCACTCCTAATTGACGCTGCCAACGTTGATTTGACCCTACTAAACTAAATTGATTTCTGGATTTATAAACTTAAATTTGTGTTCTGTAAAAAAGGGCAAAAAGACAGGGAAGAATGGAGAAAGACGGTCGACAAGTCTTGCTTGGTGCCCCAACGGTCCAACAGGCTAAGGGATAGGTAATTGTAACGTAAAAAAAAAGCATGCATTCCCTTATAATTTGATACAAAATAAAATATTTTCTGATAAACAAACAAAAAAGTTATTGAAGTTTAATCATAAAAGGATAGTGAAATACAAATGAGCAAAATGAATAATTCTATCGGAACGATGAAAATAATTACGCAGAGAAAGAGTTAAACAGCTAAACTTAAACTAAGTTTCAACTAAAATAAAGTAGTTAAACTAAAGGTTTATCATGAATTTCAAAATATAGCCCCACTAAATGTTTTAAATTTTTTTAGTGAACTTTTGCCCATCACTACAGAAAACTAAGAAAAGGATGAAAAACAATATTTATTTGATAACTAAAATAATATACTTTTTATAGCGAAATTTTTGAATAAGTTTTAAAATTATAAACAGAAGCAAACTCATTTATATTTCTACTATACTACATAGCGCTCCCAGCGAGGTCAATACAAGCGCTATAAAGACACTCTCAAGAGCTCCTTCAAGGAATGCGATATCGACATTCACAACTGGGAAGCACTAGCTCTCGATCGCTCCTTATGGCGTGAAGCTGTGAGTCTCGGATTCTCAAGATTTGAAGCAAGAAGAGTGCCCGGGGCGATAGAGCGCCGAACTAACAAAAAGCTGAGAGAAGAAAAAGGCCTATCTGCAACTGACCAAACCTACCCATGCCACGTATGCGGCCGGCTATTTAAAGCGAGGATTGGACTTTACAGTCATCTTCGAGTCCATAGGAAATGAGAAATGTGCTCATCTTCGACAACGAAGGAGGCGCTATATACTACATAATAGCATCATTATCAACAACATAGACTTTGTGAAAGAATATAAACACAAATAGCCTACAAAGTTCGACAAGATGAAACAACGTATTGTGAAAGATGTCCATAAAGTGAAGGGAAGTCCATGGTGTATACATTTTTAGAAACATTGAAAATCTATTTGCGCTTCTTTAGCAACGTAGAATCAAATAAAAGTAAAAATTTTAAACAAATAGCAGAATACTCTGAATAACAAATAGCAGAATACTCTGAATAACAAATAGCTGAATACTCTGAATAACAAATAGCTGAATACTCTGAATAACAAATAGCAGAATACTCTGAATAACAAAATGCAGAATACTCTGAATAACAAATAGCAGAATACTCTGAATAACAAATAGCAGAATACTCTGAATAACAAATAGCAGAATACTCTAAATAACGAATAGCAGAAAACTCTGAATAACAAATAGCAGAATACTTTGAATAACTTTTAGTATGAACATCTTCATTGGCATATTATTATGTACACAAATCACTTTTTTGTCCTTTTTTCTCATCCAGAGTTTAGGATACAGCTTTCATTTTTAGCATTCGACATCAATGATAATGATTATTCTTGTGTACTGATAAAAGTGGCGGAGGATCACGTATGGCTTGGTAACCCACTGGTGTTGAATTCGAAACTTTCCAGAGACATTAAATTCCGAAAATGAGGCTGGGATCGATTTCTCGCGAGACAGCAGTTAAAAAAAAACTTTTTTTTTTTACCCCAGATCTCTAGCTGCATGCCCTACTCTGCAGATCGTTTACTCTTAGTTTCAGTTGCCAACAACTGTCATGAATTCATTTAAAAGCCATTATTTATCTTAAATACGAAAATTGAATACTTACAAGCTTTCGGGATATATAATCTTTCATAAGTAAAGTTCCCCTTTCAGACTTTGCGATCTATATGACAGATGATATAAAGTTCATCTGTTTCTGTGGACCATGGTTAACTATGGTGTCATGTGGCCAGCACAACGACCAACCGACTTTACTATTTCCCAACTAATGTTAGGTACCCATCAAGTCACTCCTGCTCTAATATGATCTTATGGTGTTTTTTTTTAACGTGTCCCGATGTCTCAATGAGAGCGCTCAGTGTTTAATAATCTTTTTTTTTTTATTTAACTTCTATTTTCAATTCACTCACTACGACGTGGCTAAACAGCAAACCGAAAGACAGAGATTCCTACCCACGAAAGAATGAAACACAATGTCAGCTCCAGCAGCCAGCCTGCGGACTTTGTGGATGTCTCATCAATGTGACACTCATAGCCAAGAACATTCTCCAGCCGCCTTTCTTTCAGATCTCTGCCAACATCTACAACGAACCAATGAGGGCACTTCTGTCTTTCCTACAAAAAGCTGCTGATCTAGTTAATGGGTTTAAGTAAGTTTTTCAGGCCAGCTTCTATTTTTTATTCTAATTAGACCACAAATATCATTTTTTAAAAATGTTTTGTCAGATTCACATTTTTAGCACCACATTTATGTTAACCTTTTTCTTACTTCTCAATTGATTTTGTCAAGCGTACCTTTGATGAAACAAGCTTGCTAAATTGATGAAACTATCAAAAAATTAAACAAAGCATTAGGGTTTATTAAAAGAAATTTCTATAAACCAAATAAGAATAAAAAACTAAAATGTTATTTAACCTTGCATCCTCTGTTTGGGACCCCTTAACTCATGAGTACATTAAGAAACTGGAACAGACATAAAATAGAGCAGTGAGATTCATAACAAACGAATATTCACATTTGACTAGAGTAACACCTTTAGAAAAATCACTAAATATAGAAAGCCTTCAGGACAGAAGACTCAAAAGTAAAGTAGTAATTGTACATAAAACACTGAACCATAATCTTCAAAAACAAAAACAAAATTTAATAAAATACTCAGAAAGACACAAAGATAAAGGTACACTCCTCGTCCCATATTCTAGGACAAAATTGTACAAATGCTCCTTCTACCCTAGTGCTATTAGAGCGTGGAATGGGTTGCCTGAGCTAGCCAGGAAAACCAGTGACTTGGCAGAATTTAAGTCATTGGTTAATATGCATGACTAAATGCATGACGCATAGAAGGTAATCATCTTCTTTTTTGAAGTAACGTCTGTATTATATAAGATAAGAAATGCGCTCTGGACAATCTCTTTGTGGTCCTATGGAGGGAGGGGATATCTGGGAGTAGGTTTCCTTGCTACCTTTAGGCGCACGAGAGGGGATCGAAGCACCAGACCCTTTGCAGGGCCCAGATTTAGGCATAGGCAAAATAGGCAGCCGAATCGGGCCTCCAGTTGGTGGGGGACCTCACACAGGACTCAAAGAAATTTATTTTACAGACAAAAAAGATCTTTAAGAGTAGTTTGTAGAAAGAAATCCCTTGAAGAAATCGCGCTCCAACTTATTAATACCAATTGTATTTTAGTTCAATCTATAAAAAATATCTTCAGCAATAGCTAGTTTATGACATTTTGTATATTCTTCATTGGAAAAACAAAAGGTCAAATATAAATTTAAAAAACCTGTGTAAACACGCTTCTCGAAAAGGACTCTAGCGATTTTCCTAGAAATTTGACAGTTTATATATACCTTTGAAAAATAGTTTTTAGCTGGATTGACAGTTATAGTTTTTTAAAGTACTGGTTAGTATAATCTAGTAATTAAATTTGGCCTGGAAATCTGGACAATCTTTATCTTGAATACGCATATCTTCATTAAAGATTGAAATAAATAAATAGACCTTCAGGAATATTATAGACCTATCTCCAAACTAGAATCCTCTATATCATATATCTAGATCCAAAACTCTATTGGCGACTAGCATCTTTTAATGTTGCCTGGATCTGTATCACCAAACTAGGACATTCTATACTCTGATTAGATTTATACATGCGCTTTCTTTTTCGGTGAGGAAGGATTGGGGAGAATATTCCTCATTTTTTTAAAAGTACCATTCATTAATTATTGAAAGATAATCGCTCTTACAAAATGTCCTCAGCTTAATGGAGGAAGAATTGTCGTTAAAAAAAGCAACCTTTTTTAAGGCTATTCTTTTTTTTTGTCTTGATCTAATAGTTCATAATGTTTAATAATCTTATTTTAATACAAGTTTGTTTTGAAATTTAGATTCTCTATGCAATAAAATACAAGGAAATATTTGGTTCACTATTTTGTAAATTGTGTGCATTCTTCAGATTCAGATCAACGTACTTCGCAGGCCTGGGCTACTTTATAGACAGTATTAATGGCCTAGAAGGTTCGATACCTAACCAAACTTTTTGGCATTTTAGCAGCGACGGTGTAGCGTTACAGTGTGGTAAGGCGTCTTTCTGTTCTGTAACAATCTCTTAACATTTCTAATGCCATTGTTTTGTTTCTTTGTTTCAATTAGCATTACGCCACTAATCTAGGCTTATTGTATATTTGTTTGTGTGGGCAACTAATCCAGACTTACTGTGTATTTGGTTGAAATGGGCAAGAATCCTAAACTTATTGTAAATTTCTCCCTAATAGGTAACTAATTTTGTCGAGGTTTTTATTTGCTTTTAAGAGGCAGCTAATCTAGATTAATTGTATATTTATTGTATATTCTTTACAATCCGCAGCTAATCTAGACTCATTTTTTGTTTGTTTCTCTAATAGGCCACTGATCGTGATTCACTTTTTAAATTACAGTACCTCTATTATAGTCACACTTTCGGAGTGGAATCTGCTCCAAGGGATGGGTGGACGTGATGCTCAAAAAATGGCTCTAACGATTTTCCTAAATATTAGATAGTCAATGTTTATCGTTGGGTTTTTGGGAAAATAATTACTAGATCGTCATCCGCCCTTAGCAAAATCTAGTTTGACCGTTATAATTTTTGAACGCATGAAAAAATAGGAAGTTAAATTTGGTAAGAGAACTAGAAAATCTTTATCTTGAACTTAACAAAAAAAAAGAGTTTAATAAACTAATGCTGAAAAAAAATTTTGGCGCACCGTCTTCAAAGTCTAGATCTAGAGGGCTATCATGTTATAAAGTCTAGTCTATAAAGTCTAGTAAATTTATACATTCCTTTAACCATGATTTTTTATCGGGAGGGGGAATGGGCGGGGTAAAAAAAATAAATTAAATCTATTATTTATTTGTTATTCAGAGAAGAATAATCGCACTATAAGTTGTATAAAGGAGGTATTGTATTTTTTTTGTGTTTCTTGGTTGCTTCCAACAGACAAAAACTAATTTAGACTAACGATATATTTCAGGAGCCTCAAGCTACGTGCCAAGAAATGGGGAGACAATCTTGTTTAACTTTACAACTTATCAAGATGCCGGATTTGCAAATTAAAAGAAATAAAACTTATTTTTGTGGAGAATTTGTTTTAAATTGTCGTATATTGTAGTCAAATGTTTAAAATGAATAAAAATTTCTTCAGTTTTCGTGTGTTCAATTTCAAACAAGAATAAACTTTGCGTTACCAACTTACCAGACACCAATACGCCAGGAAAAAACACAAAATAGGAAGACAAGACCTATTTATAAACACAGCATCCATATTAGTAGAAATAGCATTTTTTCTATATGTGTTGGCCTCCTTCAGTCGTAGAACGACTATTGTTCACCTCAAACACTTTTTCATGTGGCTGTAGAGCCCTATGTTGGAGAGACACTCCCGTCCACATATATTGCAGGTCAAGGTGGCTTGCGCTGAGGCCCATGATTTTTCGTTGTCCACAGGTTTCTTGATCACTGTATCTCTCCATCTAGAGCGGTCTAGAGCTATGTCTTCCCAATGGTCAGTATTGATGTTCACTGATTTGAGGTCTCGTTTTATTACATCTATGTAACGGACGTGGGGGCGATCAGTTTTTCTTGAGCCAGTCGCGAGTTGTATTTAGAGATTGACTTTCGGGATGCGATTGTCTTCCATCCGGCGAACATGTCCAAGCCAGCACAATCTTCGTTGTCTGAGGACTGTAAAGATGCTGGGAATACCTGCTCGCGCAAGGATCTCAGATATGTAAACATATCATACAACTGAAAACTCAGTAAATTGATAATTATACAGCTGCACTACTAAATGTATATATTTTTCAGGCAGACTTTTCACAAGAAGCTCAGCCCACTATACAGGCATATCTTTGAAGTGAGTCAATAGTCCCTTTTTAAAACATACACTTTACGTTGATCTGCGAAAAAAAAAAAAAAAAAAGATATCTTCATAAGTGAGCTTCCAATCAATGTCAGGATACTTACACTTTATTTCAACTTGCTAGAAAAACGATCAAGTGTATGGGAGATGACCTTATGTCAAAGGTGTACACATTTTCCGACCTTAAAGGTAGTCGGCGTAACAGATCCACTCCCCCACTTAACACAAAGCGCTGTAAGTAATCTAATCTATTTCATTAAACAAATAGAATTTAAATTCTCTGATATGCGCAGAAGTTCTTACGTTTTTTCCCTACCACCTATGTTATTTATGGACGTACAAGCCCTCCCCCACCCAACAACCAAAAAATTAGGGGAATTTAGGTGACTGTAGTTTTGCTTTAATTTTGCTATAGGTCTACTCTTTAGGATCTTATTTTGAGGTTCAACTCAGAGTAGCCATGGAAGGGGGGGGGGGTGAGGTCGAATCCCCTCCAATAAAAATTTTACCTCCACCTCTAATAAAAATAATAAAAAAAACTAATGGTGACTGCATAGCGGCCTTAGCGGGACCCTGGGCAAGTGCCATATTGGGGCCACGAATATTTGTACGATGGGGGACAGGTTCGGTTGCCTCACAAGCCACCACATAAGGCCGCCTCTGAGTGACTTAATTCCATTAGCGTATCCGATGGGAATTTTGGAATTAAAACTCTACTTCTAGTTAAAAAAAAAAGCAAAACTACACTCTCCATACTCGCTTAGCATATTCCAGCGGGTTTATCCCTAGCCTATGCAATATGTAATAGATCCGAAGTGGCAATAAAAAAAAATAAAAAAGGGAACAACTGAATTCGAACTCATGGCTGAAGCCTTTTCAGGCTTCTCAAGCCATCACGATAACCACTCTGCTAGTGGAAAGCTTATGAACATAGAAGATTGTATAGTTATCTATTTTTTTTTTTTTTGTGGTCTCGACCAATTTTTCAGGTTTGTGTTCACTAAGACTCAGACGACGACATATAAGGTAGACTAATTCAGCTTGATAGGGTGTGGGAGAAATAACGTATACAAACTTTTTGCCTGACAGACAGTTAGGGTAAGTTGATATGAATTTTTTAAAAAGTACTGTCAACTAATTCCATGAGCGTAGCCAAGGAGGTTTTTGAGGTTAAAACCCCCCTTTAATAAATAAATTTAAAAAATCAGTCACTTAGCTGACATCGAGACTAGGGGTATGTATTTCACTAACTCCAGAAAAGCGAAAAGATTTCCAAATATATATTTTTAATTACCCCCCCCCCCCCCAAAAAAAAAAAAAAAAAAAAAAAACTGGCTACGTCCATTATGTTATCACATATCCTTCTAATACACACAGTGATCTGGCTCCAACTCTACACAAAGAATGACATATAGGCAGCGGGAATTTCCAATTGCATCAAATACTTGTAGGTAAAGTCCGTCCGAGTCAGCATCTTGTGATTCATCCTGCGACAGATGTGTAGTCCTGAACACTCCCAGATGACCATGTTTTGAAACTTAGATTTTAGCAAGCGTTCGGTTAAACGTTAGAAATTCGATCCGTCAATTAACGACAATTCTTTCTTCATTAAATGTAAGTAACTTTTACATGTAGTTAAGGCTATTACATACTGGGTAGTGCTACTGAGGGTACTTAGCGCATAATAACAACTTTATCCACTAGATTTAGACTCGGATCTATTTGAGTATAGTCTAGTACGTTTCATATGTAAGGAAAGCCATGTCATGAAAAAGTATTGGGCCAGTGGCGTAGGGGGGCCCGTTAGCTCGATCTATTTTAGGAGCTTTGCATTTTGACATTCGACATCATAACAAGAAATAATTGCGTAATATTTAATGTAAAAAAAAAAATTCGGACACTCATTTTGGGGGCCCCATCAAGTGGGGAGCCGGGAGGGATTATCATATTTGGCTCTCCCTTCCCCCACCCTAGATACGCTGCTGCAATCATTGGGCACCATTTCTACTCATCCATCTTAATAATACAATATTATTATTATCGTAGAAATGAACTACTTTGTATTCTCTGGCACTGCCAGGGTCGAGCTTCGTTAAAGGGGAAAACAAAATTAATTGTAGTCTCCTCTGTGCAATGTCTCGGAGGAATTTTCTGACGTGGCATGTGTAACCGTTAATGATGATGTTTGACGTGGTGTGAATGTGTGTTGATATTACACCTGGGACTGGTTACTATTAGTGTGTCGCGAATGTCGTAGAATGCTGGGTTCTTGCTTCCTGGAGTCACACTTAACACGTGACAAACATAGATACTACAGATTGACTTAAGTCCGTTTCAGCAGACAAAATATAAAGTTTATTTGATAACAATAATAATACTGCACTCCTTGTCGGTTACATAATCCAATAAGAAACACATCCGCATAACAGCGGTATCAAATATATCCAACATGCCAAACTCTTCAAAACAGACTTCAAGTAACGTACGCATCACAGAGGGTAACAAATACTTAATAATAATAGTAGTACTGAATAATAACTACTACAAATACATATCTCAAGTGACCACTGGCTTCGACTGCCCAAAAGATACTTCTTAACTCAAAATTACTACTTGACTCTCTAAGTCACTACTGTCCTACTGGACCAAAAGATACTACTTGACTGACTGGTCCACTTGACTGACTTAAAAGTCAATTTAGTCATTCTACTTCCTGTTTCTATATCAAGAGTTTCACGTGTCTTTTTACCCTCATGGTCTGAGGTGAACATATAACAGACAATGTCATCTGAGACTGTGACACATGTCTGCAGCAATACTGCCATATGGCAGACAATGATAATCTTCTTTTTCTTCTTCTTATTTTAATCATAATAATTATTATTTTTTATAGATCAAGGCCAGAGTGATTTCGCTCTAATATTGTAGACTGCATTACAAGAGATTATACTTCTTGTTGGCTGTGTGTGTATACAAATGGGTAAGTAGACTAAATTGGACAGCCTATTAGTGACACTTGTTTAATACTAATTTTAGTGTTAGCCGTTACTGAGGTTATAATTGAGAGCTTTCCCTTCTGTCTTTCTTCCAAATTTAGCATCCTCAGTGCCATCCATAAATCTGCTTATTCCTATAAAAAATTTTGTTTATTTCATTTTACTTAGCTGATCTAGATCGTGAGTACAGCGTGGCATTCAGAGCTCAGCACATGGTAGGAAATTGGAGAGGGGTCTTAACCAGATTTTACTACAGACTTTCTTTGTACCCATTTCTTATTACGCATGGGTGAAGCCTTTTTCTTTTTCTTGGGGTAATCTTTTTTTTTTTTTGCAATTACACACACGCGTCTAGATCCTGCACATATTTATATCGGTACTTGCCGGACATATTAGCTGCTTGGAGAGTGGGGAACTGCTGCGTGGGCGACTTTGTTCGAAAAGCAAATGCCCTGGCATTCCTCTCATTTCTGTGAGATGATTCATAGTTGTTTCGCGACTGAAGAAGGTCTTTAATCAAAACCGTTCTTTTTTTTTATTTTCGGTGCGACAAGCGCTTTTTCAATATTTGGAAGCTCCATATCCTGCTATATTTTTTTTTAATAAATCTGCTATTCACAGCACTTTATTAATGAAGCCTAGCAACTGATAGGGGGAGGTTTAACCACAAACTTTTCCTGGCTACGCCCGAGAATTCGATGTCTGTTGTTTTCTTCAGTTTTTCTCAGTCAATGACTTGAATTTTTGTAGATTTAATTTATTAATGGAACAAAGCGAATGTTAGGAAAACGGATCGGTGTGTAACATTTTTAAAAAAGGCAGGGAGGGGGAAATCTTGTCAGATGCTGGGGAGTTAAACCCCTTTCTACTCTACCCACCCTTCAGTCCCCACAAAAATATCTAGTAGCCATCCTTTGAACCCAACCCTCTATATAAACATTTTTATTTTCCGAGGCTAATACTATCCTTGCTGCTTAAATATAATCTATCATATAAGAAAAGCTTATTCTTTTTTTTTCTACAGGATAATTCTTTATAAGTAAATGATTTCTTACATTCAGACAGTATAACCCAAGAAGCAGTGAGTTAATACATGAATTGTAATAATTGAGATTTTCGTCGAAAGTAATCAGTTATCACTTTCATGTAACTTTCTACCTTAATTGATTACAGGTGAAATAGAAGTACAGTACAGTGAAGGTAGCGAATTGAATCTTCACGGTGAATTCAAAAACTGTTCCAAGAATCCGAATCATCTTAATTTTATCCCGATTGATCAATTTAGACTTGAGCATCTCCCAGAGAGATACAGAAACGATGACATCTTTAAATTCATTAACCTGACAGCTCAGCTGACAGTGAGAGTTGTCTGCACCTACGTCAGCAAGAAAAGACCGCCAACTTGGCCAGGAACGAGTCTTAAGTATTTATTTTCCGATATGAGAGGGGAAGAAATGAACTCCACCGGAACCGGAAGAGTGTGGGTGGTGACACTTGCGGAAGAAGGCGGGGGCAATGAAGAATCAGATGACGAGTTGTACCAAGACGGGAAAGAATACCATGAAGGACCTGACTATGATGCTGAACAAGAAGCAGCTCACGTGGCTAGAGAGGAAATGGAGCAAATAAACACTTGTGTTTGTGAAAATTGTAAAGACTCTGACTCACTCAGCTCAGAGTTTGGCTGGGTTAAAGTGATCACGGCTCGCCATGTCGTGTTCAACAACAAGGAGGCCAGAAGCGCATCATGTCGTCTGTTCTTCGACTCTGACAGAGGCGGAAATCCAAAGACTATCCTTACTGTGGTGAAGATGGCGACTCTAAACCCGAAACTGGATTGGTGCTGGCTTAAATGTGTCACCTGCGACAAAGGACTGCTGGAGAGGCTCTCTGAAATGTGCAAACGTCGGCATGAACTTTATTTAAAAATAAACGGAGACTTCGAGAAGTTCCGAGATGTCGCCAAGAACAACCCAGAGATCCGCGTGTCTCGCAATCTCAACGTGATAGTTTCCCACCCACACGGTTGTTCCAAGCAAGTCTCAGTCGGAGAGTGGACGCTGGCGACGCAGTACAAAGACAACCTGGACGATGTGTGGACGCGATACTTCTACACGACAGCAACCTGCAAGGGCAGCAGCGGGGCAACGACAATCATGCTGGGATATACAGGAACTGACGATCATGTCCACAGTGGATTCTACACCAAACTCAAACTGAATCACAGTGGATTAGGTGATGATTACTGGGAGCCCAAAGTGCAAGAGAAAATATTTGTTGGTGTTTAATTGATAGGCTACATATTTTCCTTTGAGATAGACAAGAACAAAAAAAAAACCATTTAGGCCGCTTGCAGACTGCACTGTCTTAACTGTAAGGCAAAAAAATGCACCCCTGATGTTGTGAAGAAAGGAGCTTTCACATTTTGCCGTAATGGTAGCCTACAACAGTTGTGTCTTGCCACTGAAATCAAGGTCCCTATTAAATTTATGCTTTTTTTTTTCAGTTTTACTGCTATGACAGAGTCCTGTTTAATTATTTTGTTGCCTAGGTATTCCTAGTCTGCTTTTTTTTTTTTCAGTATCTTGGAAGATTGAATTATGTTATTGATTCATCAAATCTACAAAGAGTGTGTGGAATAATTCTACTTCTCCCTTTTGATTCATGGGCTGCTTAAAAAATAACCGAATTTTTTAAAGACTTGTACCACAGCAGTAAAACTACCACACAGTTGACACTTATGTACTATTGATTATACACATGACTCACATCAAATACAATTATTCATATGTCGATGATTTGTATCGAAAATATCGAAATCCCGCCCAAAGTGAAGAGTACAACGTTAGGACAAAAACTCGTCCTTTTTTTGTGCACGGTCATAACCGTGTGGTGTGACAGCGGTCTTACGGTGGTATTAGAGAGCCGTGGGAAAGTATTTTTACAAAGCTTATATCAACTCACTCTGTCTGGTAAATCTTATATCAACTCACTCTGTCTGGTAAATCTTATATCAACTCACTCTGTCTGGTAAAACGTTTGAACACGTTATTCCTCCGACGTTCATTCTGGGATCAAGTGGAAATTTTGTAAAATTATTTCTTTTACCTGACAACACAAGAATCAATAAAATAAAATATTAACCAATTATTGGTGATTAATTATTTTGTTCGGTATTGAACTATGAAAAGAATTTGTACTTGACAGGTGTGGTGGTATGACTTGAACTAGTTTCCTTTATACTTTGTGTAGAGACTTAGGTCGCCAATTAAAAATTAAAACTAACAATAGATAACTATAAAACCTTCTTTTTATCATAAGCACTTCGCTGGCACAGTGGTTAGTGCATTGGCTTGAGCTCTCGAGTTCGAATTCAAGTCGTACAATTTTTAAAAATAAAATGCATTTAAAAAGCGATCACCTTCACACATTCAAACCTCCTTCTTCTCCCCCTTCCTCCTTTCCCAACTGGTCCACTCAAGGAATAGGATCAGAATAAGAAAGCTAAAAGCCTGAAATTGCGCTAAACTAAAACAATTGGTAAAAATATTTCTAATCGCACTGATTTATTATTGTTAGTCTAGATCTATTACAAATAAAAGCTGTGTTGTTTTTTTGTTAAAAGTATTTTGCATATTTTTCTTGTTAAAGAATGACGTTACAAGGCGACAAGATGTAGACGTTACCTTCTTACTGTTAGTGTCCATGCAGAAGTAAATTCCTTGTGTTGTTGAAGTCTGTTACAAAGTTTTTTTACGAGAGTCACTTGTTTGTACTCAAGTGGCAGGGCGACCAGAACTGAAGATATTTTTAGATTTTTAACTGAAACATGTCTACACATAGTTGTGCTGCGAGATTTGGTTATGACTTATGCACGTTATTGGAGGCTCGGTATCTGAGTGGTAGGCTACAGCGCTTGTGAATTTAAACCAAGGATCCCCTGTTCAAACGTTTGTGAAGTCTGGGATTCTAATTTCTGGATATTTGGGCGCCTCTGAGTTCATCCAGCTCGAAAGAGTACCTGACATTAGTTAAGGAAACGTAAAGGAGATTAGTCGTTGTGCTGGCCACATGACACCCTCGTTTACCGTGGGCCACAGAAACATAAGACCTTTTCATGATCTGCCCAGTAGATCGTAAGGTCTGAAAGGGGCATAAACGTTACTAAAGAAGAAGGAACGAAAACTCATAACTAATTTCATTTCAATAATCTTAGCCTAAGTATTTCTATTTAGTTTACTCGACTTTGCACACTGACCGTAACATAAACATTTTTTTCTTCACACATCTTGTAAATAAAAAAGGAATTAAAAATAAAAATTTGTTTATATCTCACATTACTTTTTGTTGTTCTTATTTTATAATAGCAACTCATTTCAGTTCATTTGAGCCCTTAGATGGTTCAGACGGATCTTAGGAGTCAGTTACAGAGTTATACTCTCGAATAAGTAAATCCTATGCCGAACAAAGACTCGACCACTGAAAGAGGTTGTGACAAGGCGTCACATTAGGGTTGCTGGACAAGTTCTCCGACAGAATGAACAGGGGCGTAGCTCTTTGGGGGCCTCTACATTTTGCATAATATATAATTTTTAATGTAAAAAGCAATCATTTGGGGGCCCCCATCAAGTGGGGGTCCGGGGGGGGATTTTCAAATTCTCCCTCTCCTCCCCCCAATGAATGAACTACGTAAACAAAGGGTTGCAATGAATGGAGGTCAATACGAGGAAAGCGCAAACAGAGACGTCCTCGTATAACCTGGCGCCACAGCTTCATTGAGGACTTCATAGCAGTGGAGATCAGTTGGGAAGAAGCTTCAGACATTGCCAGTGACAGATCGTTATGGAGACAGCTTCCTGCTCAACGATATTCGCTTTGAAAAGCCAATTACACACAAGGCACGGGTACTGCAATATCGTCTAGTTTTCTCTGAGTTTTTGGTGATGTCTTTTATCTTTGCGATTAGCAATCCTCTGAGCCATGTGGCTAATTTTAAAAAGCTTACTGTGTCCGGTAAAAATTTCAAACACGTTATTTCTCCCACTTCCCGTTCTAGGATGAAGTTGAAACTTTTGCAAAATTTTTCATTGTTCCAAACAAAACACGAATCAATTAAAAAAAAGGAATCAATTAGTTAAATAAATAGTAATATCGAAAGAATAAACAAATCTTTCAGTATTGCGATAATGACTGTAAACATGCTTTTTTTTTTTTTTGCTTGTCTTCCAATAGAGTTAGTAAAAATAATTGCGAATGTTTATTTAAGTGTTGTGATATTGGGTGTTGAAAGTATGGGAGAGTGTATTTCATTTGAAATATTCCGTTATTACAGTAGGACTTAAAAGGTTAACACATTAAGTTGGCGTAGCTATAATTAACTCAATGGCGCCTATTGCATTTGAGTTGCTTCCTATGCATGTTGTATAATAAATGTTTACATAATGATATAATTAGGCCTAATAGTAATAGTTATTATTGAAAAAACAACAACCCAGAGTGGCCTAGCAAGAGTCCATTTAATTGGGCCCGGCAATTTGTAAGGGCGAGCCCTGCAAGCAAATAGATTTGTGTGTGGCGAAAGTGTTGCAGACTTGATTGTTTTGCTTGACGGGATGACGTCGTTGTAGTTATTACTATTAGGCCTACCGGTAGCCTACATCTTTATATATTGATGGTTGATAAAGGGATTGGTGAATAGTCAATTTATAGTTCATAGCCTCTGGAATAGTCTGGAAGAAGTCCTTCCTTTTGGCGGCTTGGTCAAATTTTAAAGGGTTTTTGATATTGTAGTGATAATGTATAATAGTAATAAATAATAGCTGTCTGGTACAAGTAGAGGGATTCTGGATTACGGCGTACGCGAACTGTCACAGTACCCATACGTTTACGACCAAAGTCAAGTGACAGATGAGTCATGAGATAGATTACTCGTAGGCTATTCAGTAAATTATTACTTTAGATCTAGCTCGTACGGAAAAAAAACCCATAAATAAACTCGATTCAATCAAGCACAAACCATTTAACCACTTAATATTTTGATGAAAATAACTTAAAAAATAAATAAAAACTTATTCTTAGGTTTATTTACTTTTTGGCGAAATCATATAATAACGTTCGGAAAAGCAAGGGAGGCTATTCCAAACTTGTAAGCGTTATTATATATATGTAAATAGGTTGAGATAGGCTTATAATGTGCGATTGTTTACAAATAGATCTAGATCCTAGAATGTACATAATGAAAATCTAGATCGATTATCCATTCAGTTTAGAATCTAGCATCTAAATAGATAGATCTATAAACTAGATTCTACTTTAATAATTTATATATAGTTTAGATCTAATCACTTAAGTGACATTTTTTTTATAAAATGGACAGAAAAGAAAAACGGTTTGGTAAATAATCTTATTCTTTAACTTTAAATTTAACTTTAATTTTTTAAAAAATAATTAAGTTATCTAGTCTAGATCTAATCTTTAAAACTTTGACTTTATTAAATTTAAACTCACACTTTTCACAGTTAGATCTATAATTCTATATTATATATAGAGTCTAGATAATCATATTCTCAGTTTCTAATCTAAATTATTTCAACAATAATTTTTATAAATAAAAAAAAATGAATTATGATATAATTTATAAGAGACATTTTATATTATTATTTATTGTCAATATGATTTAGATCTATGATGAATATCATTTTTAGTCATTAGAATATTTAGATCTAGAATATTCTAGAATCTAGATCTTTTATTAATATATTGTTTTATTATATTTTTTATTTTAAAATTCTAGAATCTAGAAATTTAGGGGAAACATATAGTTTCAGATTATTTTAGATCTATATATAATATATATATTATATTTCTATATAAATCTAGATCTGCTGATCTAGATCTAGTCTAGATTAATTTGATTTAGATCTAGAATATTATAATTATATAGCTAGGTGAAAAAAACCTGGAAAAGTAAAAAAGGCCGATAATTTAGAGATTGCGTTTTGAATAAAATGTAAGAAGTTTTTTAGTTGTGTTATCGATTACTATAGACAAATTGGCCTTTCTAATTAATTCTTAATTACAATTTTTTTTAAAAAGTTATTTATCATTTTAAAATTTATTATCAAAAATACCCCTTTTTTGTTTTTAGCAATACAGGGTCCAGAAAAATGCCTGAACATTAATATTTCTTTTTTCATGCTAGATATCATGCCTGGCTATAATTCTACCAAGTTGTATCGTGATATCTTATGCGCATCATATTGAAAAGTTGAAAATACGGTTAGCATTGTTGTCTATATATGGGATTTACAGTTTTTGATAAAGAAATTTCGTCATAGACGTAAAACCACTTCGGGCCATGTAAGACCTAATATTTGGGATATATTCAAATAGTTTTTGTGTATTAAACACATGACATGAATTTTAAAGCGCATTTGGAAAAAAAATTGTTTCAGACGATTTTGATCCCACTTTTAAAATATTTTGTTATTTTCTGTTATCATTTTGTCCACACCCCTCTGACATTTCTCGTAGCTCTAGACCTGATAGTTTTTTTATTTCATCAATATTTACATTCTAAACAAGTGAAGTTCATAAATATAAATGAAATCAGATTTTTGAGCCAGAAATTTACTACTAATCTACTATTAATTTCCAACTTTTTAACTTTTGATCTGGGGGTGTGTCTCTTCCGGCTTAGCCAGCGAGACACTCTCATCTTACTTGTTTCATGTCAACCAATGTTAGGTCAAATATGACTTATGGATTAGGCTAGCGATTGTATAAAAAATTAT
This sequence comes from Biomphalaria glabrata, assembly GCF_947242115.1. Lineage (NCBI taxonomy): Eukaryota > Metazoa > Mollusca > Gastropoda > Planorbidae > Biomphalaria > Biomphalaria glabrata. Next base: position 10,517,422 of record NC_074728.1, read on the forward strand.
GCTATTAGCCTATACATATATAAATAAGTAGAGATAAAAATGGTGTTATCAAACTATTTTTAAGAACACACAATTAATGTTTACAAAATAACTTAACCCGTTTGATACGGCACGGCCAATCTATTGGCCCAGTCTAGTTTGTCGAAAAAGACGAAAGGCCTACCTATCGGCCACGATAGTTCCAACTACAGGATTGGCTAGCAAGTGTTTGTAACAGCCAGTCAGATTAATTCGTACTATTTTGCACATCCATAAACTTTAAGGGCGGCTTCCTTCGCTGTTTTTATAGGATAATTTGTTTGTAATTGATTTTTTTGAAGTTAGCTGGTGATAGGTGAAAATTTCAACATGTCAGACGGGGAAATTGATGAAAGCATACTCATTGACTTTGATAGCCCTAATAATAATGAGGGCAGTATTTAGGAGGGCTTTAGATCGATGACTTTAACTCTGCTAAGTCGTTGGTTTTCCTGGCTAATTCAACCAATTAAAAAATAGATTTAGACCTATGTTACAGTTATAAATCTTATAGAACAGTTTTCCTTAATGTATGTAAGTTGAACACTTTAACAGTCAATATCCAGTATTTTAGAATTGATAATTTCACTGAAATGCTGAACTGTTTTGTAAAGAGCAGGAAAAAGAAGTCTCAAATGCTATTAGCCCATACATATAAAAATGCTGTTATCAAACTAATAAATATGATGCCAACTTTCTGACCAACAAATAGCTCACAAGAAGATCCCTGGGTCATAAATTGGTGGCTGTCATTGTGGCCAAAATGAAGGGGTTTATTTCCATGATACTGTGAGGGGGGGGGGGCAGGGAGAGGAGAGAGAAAAGTTGTAGAATAATGTGACAGAAGTGTCTGAAGGTTTAGTTTCCCCAAACACAAGTATTAGGACTTATTCAAGCCTAAAACTTCTTTAAAAACTCTTAAATTTTTTATTCTATTCAGTTTTGAAAAATTTTGTTTGTAAATTTCTGTGCATAAATTATGTGAATTAGCTAGACTTTTAAATTAAAGGTTAATATTTCAGTTGGATTTTATGGGATTATATTAGATTATTAGCTCAGTCATTTCTCTTCAATATCTATGATATATAGTTTTGTCTATGTAAATTAATTAGTTTATTTATTTATTTGTTATGAATTTTTTGGTAATAGAAGTGTTCAGTTTGTAAAAAGTGCTCTGTCTTCTTGGCACCAAATGTGCACAAAGCCACCGCCTCAAAAGGGTTAATAACATCTATGCATATTTTTTAAAGTCTTATGTCCTACTCGATATGTATCCAAGTTTAATTTCAACTAGTTTATTTGTGTCCAACTTTAGAATCTGAAGAACAACAGAGAACAAGATTTCAAATTGAATTGGAATTTGTACAGTGTCTAGCAAATCCAAATTATTTGAATTGTAAGTTATGTTGTTTTTTAAAGAATGTATACTTACAATCAATTTTAATTAAATAAGAGGACTTTTTTACAATGTTAGGAATGATGTAATTGCTTTTTATTTTCTTAGTTCTGGCACAACGAGGTTATTTTAAGGACCAAAACTTTATTAACTACCTCAAATATCTGCTTTATTGGAAGGAACCAAAATATGCTAAATTTCTCAAGTAAGTAAACATGTTGCCATACTTTGTGCATTTACAAGGAAACATAAAATGCACAGTTTGCAATCTTAAAGTACACATATACCAAAATATATTGTTTTAACTCTGCCCCTGTACCACATTGTTGGTTAATATCATATGAAACAGGGACAAGACATCATTGTTTTGAAGAGAGACAAAAGTTTCTTTCTGGCTAATAGATAAGGCAACACTGTTAAATTGTATCGTTGGTGCTATAATGGCGAGGGGGCCCTTAAACAGAGAATAGCAGAAAGAACTGTAACAGCAATTAGGCATTTAACTTGAATGTGCATTGGTCTATCAAGTTAATTATTTATTTATTTTTTTTTATTGATTTTTGTTTTGTCAGGTACAAGAAATAATTGTGCAAAATTTCAACTTGATCCAAGATAGGGTGTGGGAAAAATAAAGTGTAAAATTTTTATCAGACAGACAGAGTAATATGATAAAATGCTTTATAAAAAACCCCTGTTATTGTTTCGTCTTAAGAATCCTCTACACATCATTCTCTGTTTTAAAAAGTATACTTTTATCTTACTTGACACTCATCGCTGAGTTGCCTCCCTAAAATTGACACTGATATCATGGTTTTGTTTGACCAGTTTAAACCTTTAATATCCTGATGGGTTAGTATAGGAATGAGATGTTTTTATTTCAGTCTTATACTATAATTATAAAAACTACAGAGTAGACCTTAGTGTGGCTTCTAAAAATATTCCTCAGACTACTATTATCTTGATGGTTAAGTGGCTAATTGAATCATAACGTGTGATGAAAGTGTGATCAATATTTATTCAATATCCTTTACTAACTCTATAGCCTCATACGAATCTCTCACAAACCTTTTTTTCAAATTAGATATCTGAATTTTAAGGATGCCCCAGAGTGTAGCCAACTAGGTTTCTTGACATATTCCCCTTTTATTATTATCAGCCATAGAAACAGATGAGCTTTAAATCATCTGCTCCCATCCTTATCCTTGTTTTAAGTCACGTCATTGTCACTAAGTAAAAACTTCCCCTATTAACCGAAACAAATAATTAATTCCTAGTCATGCTATAACAATAGTTACACAGGCCTAGCTGTGATCTAAATACTTTTTTTTTCACCCCAGATAAATCTGTTGAAAAAACTTGTTCTACATTTCAGATACCCCCAATGTCTTCATATGTTAGAGTTGCTTCAGTATGAACACTTCCGCAAAGAGCTGGTCAATTCTCAGTGTGCTAAGTTCATAGATGACCAGCAGCTTCTGCACTGGCAGCACTATCAGAGAAAGAGAAGTGCTTTGTTACAGGTATGTTATCATTGGGTTATAGTGTCATCTTAAATTATCTTAATATCAAACCTGCTCAAGGTTTAACGAGAAGTAAGAGAGTTGCTTTTGGCACGTAGGGCAATGATAAAGAGCTTTTGCTTCAATACTTTAATTATTCTCAACAAATTTAATTGAAGTTCCCCTTTCAGACCTTGCAATCTATAGGGCTGATGATGTAATGGCCATCTGTTTCTGTGGCCCTCCAAATTTAATAAGGTGTAAAAAGAATTTAATCCACTGAAAAAGATTTTATTTTTCCTTTTGCCTGATCAAAACTTTAAAAAAAAATGTAATGCTACAAGATTTTCATGCCTTTTGGATAAAATTTGTACAGATGATCAATTCATTGCAGTGAGGGGTCTCTTCTAAATTTTTATTTCAGAAAGAATTTTTAAGGACTTATGTGCACAAATCTTCAAGCAGACTAAGAAATAAAATTTGACTTAAGATGAGTTGTGCTTGCTTGCCTGTTTCACTTCATGGCAAGACCAAAACCAACCTGGTCCACACAAAAAATTGGACCACCGCACATTGAGCATGCTATTACGAGCATAGAAATTGTGCTATACAGAAGCAATAATAATAATAAGAGCTATCAGAATAGAAATAAATTATGTGTGGACAATTTTAACCCCGTGACCTTATTTCTTTATGCATTTTGTTTGTTTCTTGGTTAAGTGATGGCTGTAAAGTTTTAAATTGGTGATGACAGCCTACAAATAATACAGCAATGAAGCCTGTGATTGATGTTTACTTTGGGAAATTGTAATTACCTTTAAAAAGTTAAAACAATGAAGTGATTAGTTTAGGCTAAGTATTCTCTTTAGTTTATGCTTTCTTACAACAATTTTATAGCACATAAGGGTTAGTAAAACTATTCTGCTAACCCATTCAAAACAAAACAATACAGCTCATGCTGTTTACTTTGTACACATTTAGAATTCATCAAATGTCAACATCGTTTACATTCTTGTACCTTTTTTGTCCTAAGGAACAAGCAGAAAAATCCCAGACTAGCAAAGATGCCAAGGAACCCAAACAGATTTCAGCCCAGTCAGTGACGTGATTTAAAACAGATTACAGGAACATTGAATTTTTAATTATTGGTTGGCTGTATTTTTAACAAGACTGTTTATAAACATTTTGGTATACTGGTAAAATTGACTGCATTAAATGTGTAGTTTTGATATTTGTTTTATGGATGTAATAAAATGTCTTGTTTTAAAAACACATTTCTCTTCATTTTAATTAGGACTGAAAGTTAAGATAATCTCTTTTTATATTTTAATTTAGTGGATAATGAAACGATTTTAAATTGTTTTTTTTTTTTCAAATGATCTTTTTTTTTTTTGCAAGGTGTAAAACAGATGCATTAATCAAGTAATATTTATGATAATTAAAAAAAAAAAAAAAAAGCAGAGATAATAAAAATTAGAATACTTAAAAAAACATTTTATTTTCAAGGAAATGACCAAATATAATAATAAATAATCTGCTGTGCTATGATTTCATACTATTTCATTTTATGGTTATTGCAATCATCATACTACCTTTTCCATTCCTGCTATATCAACCCTTGTTTGTTAAATTCATTTTCTTGGCAAGTTCTAGCTACCTTTATTTAAAGTCTGATTGGCAAGAGGTATTTACATATGGTACTGAATTGTACAAAAACATGTAGACAACATGTGTAATAACTGGACATGAACAAAAATAGAACAAATTGACAGAAAGATCAGAACAAAAAGGAACTAATTGAAATAGACATTTTACATAATGCACTAGAATAAGTTTTGTTTGCTTTTATGCCCATCTTATAGAAAGATTAATAGACGGACTAGATATAAAATTTGAAAGATAGATAGCTGTCAATAAGGGTATATTAAATCTGCACATCATAAAAAAGTAGATTACCAGTGTTGCATTATCCACTGAGGATTGAAAAACAAAATAAAATAGTTTCCTTAACATAAAATAATGTACACAATTTGTTAAATTATATTTGACATTTTAGTTTTGGTGGCACAGAAATAAAAGCATCTAGAATATAAATTTTAAAATGTAATAAATAAGGCTTTTCTTTGAGTATATTTTAAAAATATAATCAATGTATGACAACTTCAAAAAACTCTTAACACAAATATGTATTCTAACCGTTACTCAGACTAGAATTAATAGCTTGTGAAGTTGCAATTATACCTAAAAGCATTTAATATTAACCCTATCCCTAATATATATATAGGTTTAAATGTTATATACATTAAACTCAAAAATACAATTCTTTAATAAATATATCTATTAATCTTGTTAGCACAGCCACAGAAAAATCCATATAAACATATAACAAAAATATACATAACACTAGAAGTATGATGCTGTTTGTCATAGAATAAAATAATATACATATTATAAGACATACTCCTTCAATTTTAAAATAATTAAAATGAAGCTAGTAAGTGTTAGTAGAATACAAGAACTAAATGGAACAACAAATGAACTTTCCAACAAACAAAAGTTCTTTGGCATTTCCTTGTCTAGTGTTAAACGAAAGGAAGACTTATAAAAATGTCAAAGGGATAAAAAAAGCTAAAATTGGAAGAACATTTGAAGATGGTAAAAAAAGTATGTATTGTCTGCAGGTTAACAAATAATGAGCTTCTTGAGTAATTAAAACAATGAACCTCAGAATCAACTCAAATTATAACCAAATACATAAGAACAAATATATGGATGTCAAAATGTATAGTGTTGACAGGACCAGGTTAAATTTACTGAGATCAGTGATGCTATAAACATACTCTGTCCAATGACTCCCATCTACATAATCTTTGGGACGGTGAAAATTCTTTGAGGTGCCCAAAAGACCTTTCTTGAGGAACAGTGCCAGGAAAGAAGAGGACGATAGAGAAAGTAAACTTGCCTCTCATTGAAAGAGATTCTATCCAAAGCAAAAGACAGGAATGGAGAAAGATGGTCAACAGATCAGATTTTCTGCCACAACAGTTCAACACACTAAGGGAGAATATTCAGGAGTAATGCTTTTTGTGTATAGACAATTCCACTGGGGTAAAAATGCTGCATTTTTCATGAGAAACATCTGACAACCCTTAGAATGGTATAAAACACTTCAGCTTTTTACATAGTTCTTACTACTAGGAAATGTAAGTTATGATTTTTTTTAACAAATATATTTATCATGCTTGACTAGCACAATTTCCATGCGATTCAAAAAAAAAAAAATCCATTTGGGATTACTGGTAAAAATTCAAGTTGAGACCCTAAAGAATCCTTATATAAATTTGCGAGCAAGAAAGAGCCTTCTAAGAAAGGGTAAATGGGATTTCTAGTAAAGTCTTTTTTATACTTAAAAGACAAGGTCAATTTTAATTAGTCAAGCTTCTTTCTTGTAAGTAAACTATTCTAATAAAATATAATTGCTACAAGAATTTCATATTCATTTCAAAATTATTGTTTTTCTGTGATCTAATTTAAAGGAATTAAACTTCAATGAAGTTAACGGTGTCTCACTTTAGTGTTTAACTTAATTAGTCATGTGGGTTACTTTATATTGAGAGAAATATAAAAACCTCACTAACAGAACGCTACAATATTGTAGAAAATTATTCATTAAAAAAAAACAACACTTTGTGCCCTTTTATTACATTACTTTGCTTGTTACTTTCAAACTTGTGTAACATTTTATGGGCAATTATCACAATGGACAAAACAAACAAAAAAGTAACTGGGATGACAGAAAACTTTTGCTGTTATTGGAATCAATAAAGGCTACACAATATCAAGACACACATATATATATATATATTTTAAACTGGGGAGACACAATTTTAATTTTGCTATCATGTTTTACACAACTATTGAAAATTTTACTGGAAACTAGAAAAGCATCCTTTGTTGCTTATTTTAATTCGGTTATGAAGACATAAAATTTTGATAGTATTCTTTTATTTGCACTTAACAATTTGTTTCCTAAAAATTTTTTTCTATTTAGCTACTCCAGAATCACTGTTGTCATAAATAAAAATACTGCATTCAAAGACTATTAGTTACACTTAAAGGCTGCCTGGTCATGCAGTATGTGCCCTGGACTGTCGATTGATTGTCTCAATGGTCCAGGTTTCATACCCTGCCTGCTGCTATTCCCCTCGTCCCGCGGGAGGTTTGAATTAGTAGTAGAAAATCTGAAACATGTACAACAAAATAAAAAACATTGAGTTGAAAATGATGGGAAACCATTTGGTGTTATAACTATAATCATTGCTTTTTTTGTAATAAAAATTGGTGCCGGTACTCAGTGATGGATTGCCTAACTTTTAACTACTAATAAATTAATAATGAACATTAAAATAGAAGAAAAGCAATAATTTTTTTCCCAAATTGAAAAAGGTGACGGTGCGTACCATCACAAAAAAAGTCCTGACTATAATCATAAAACATATGATAGTAATTTCAGTACAAGAATTTCGTTTGGGCATTCAATTCTACATTCTAATATTGTCCACATTATGGCAAACAATCAGGTACACTTTAATACTGGGTAAAGGGGCTGAGTATATTTTCATGCCCTCACATCTGGCTAGTGAAGCCTATTTTGATATGGAATGTTTGGCCACAAACTGGGCATGGACGTTTCTTTCTTATTGTCAAGTCTGTTCTGCCACAGCTTATCTAGTGTCTTTGTCAAGTTAACAAGCAGTTCTTACAGCCACTGTCATTTGGTGCAGTCTCCCAGAGAACACTACCATGCAAAACATCCAACATAGCAACAGTTCTTTCAACAAAAAAGAAAGGTAATATTTTTTTTTATGATACTGTTCACTTTTCATTAAGGGTTTTTAAGATATGATTCACTTATACAGATGTATACATCTATTTGGTAATGGTAGTTCTTAAATACTAACCAGACAAGAATACATAAATCTCCTAATGTAATAGGATTTAAACTAATATGGACTAAAAATGATTGCAACAGACAATTGATAAACATTTCCTTTTGTTAACAATAAAACTGCTATAAAAACTCACATGACAAAATTATACTATCTACCTCTGTCAATTGAACAATGTCTAGAATTTACTGAAACTAAAAAAAAAAGTAAAACCTTGCCCTTCTGGATAATTTCATGAAGTTCTTATACATTTTATGTCTTGCTCATCAACCAGAAATGAGATCACCAGTGGTTTGTAGCGAAACAATGATAAGGTTAATTAAGAAGTGCATTCTAGTGATGATGGTACAATCAATAGTTCAAGTGTTTCCAGTTTTTGTTTCTTAAAATTAAGATGAAAGAAGCAACTTAAAATATGTATTTACCAATGCTGACAGATGGTGACAGTTCTAAAAGTTGGGAGCAGTGTGTAAAGAAGTTTGGAATTAAACATGCATTCACAAGCCAGAGGCCTACAGGATATGATATAAAAATTGAACAAAATATAACAAATGTAAAAACTATTCATTTTGCTTAACAAACAGTATGTTTAAAAAGAATGAATTGATAAATGTCTTTCAAGCATGTCTAGCTTTGGAAAAGTGTCAGGGCACTTTTCACACTTGTAGGGTTTTTCTCTGAGATGAAGGAGTTCGTGCTTCTTGGCGCTGTAACTGTACTGGAATGTCTTATTACATCTGTAACAATGGTATGGCCTCACATCTGTATGAATTATTTTATGTTTTCTCAAGTGAGTGCGAAAAGAGAAAGACTTTTGGCAAACATCACAGGAGAACGGCTTCTGTCCAGTATGAATGAATTGGTGTTTCCTCAAATTTTTTTTGCAAGACAAAAACTTCCCACAGATAGTGCACTCAAAGAGCATCTTCCCAGTGTGAATGACATTGTGCTTCATGAGGCTTTGACTGGAGGTAAAGAGCTCAGAACAAATGTCACATCTGTAAGGACTCTCCTCAGTGTGAAAACGCATGTGATTCTTAAGAGACGTTGGGCAAGAGAACTCCTTGCTGCAGAGCTCACACTTATGTGGCTTCTCTTTTGTGTGGGTCGACATGTGTCGCTTGACCTCGCAGGAGCGGGAAAAGAGCTTGCCACAGATCTCGCACTTATGATCTTTGATACCAGTGTGGGTCAGCATGTGCCTCTTCATCCTGCTTTTAGCAGAGATGAACTTGCAGCAAATCTCACACATTTTGGATCTATTGGACCTGTGAACAGAGTCCCTGTGTCTTTTTAAGCTAACCTTGTTGGAGAAACAGCTATCACAGAGTGAGCAGCGAAATATACCCATCATACTTTTAGTGAAACTATTGGTCACATTCACAACGCTATTCTCTCCTTCCTTGAGATTAACTTTAGTACCAGTATCAAGAATAGGTTCAACAACAGTCAACAATGGCACTGATCGTTTGTTTGAAGATTTTCCATGAACAGCTACATGTGTCTGTAGCTGATCGTGTGTAAGAAACAGTTTACCACATTTAACACATTCAAAGTCATAAGACAAGTTTGGCTCACATTTGAAGTCTGCCCCAATCATGCCATCAGCTAAACCATCTGCACTGCCAGAAGCTATTTGGTTGGCTATAGCAGCATGCACAGTTTTAATATGCCTTTTGATGTGTGTAGCTCTAGTAAAGAACTTCAAACATATGTAGCACTGATGTGGCTTTAGCCCAGTGTGCCTTAACTTGTGTCTCCTATAAGATCCACTGTGAGAAAATGACATGCTGCAAACCTCACAATTGAATGGCTTCATTCCTATGTGAATGTACAAATGCTCTTTGAGATTTTTACTTTCGGCAAATAATTTATTGCACAAGCAACACCTTGAAGACATTTTTTTCAGCACAATGAGTTTTTTTTGCTTTTTCTCTTTAGTTTTATATTTACCTCTATTTTTCTTAGTCACATTGAGCATTAACAATTTTTTAACTTTTTTTTTAGATTTTCGTTTGCCAATGGAGCCATGAGTAAGATGTGAATTCATTAGTCTGTCTTTGACAAGATTATAACTATCAGCTTTCTCGGCAACCATAAAGTTAGAATCTTCCAGTTTAATTTCTGTTTCGGAATCCAAAGGTGTCTTTGTTAAAACATCCTCTTCCCCGTAAAACATTAGCTCTGCCATGCCTTGTTTGACTTTATTACTGAAGTCTACGTAATCTGAGCTTTTGTTCAATGCATCATTGATTTCATTAGCAGTTCTGGAAGACTTTTCCTTCTTTGATTTGAATCTCTGACTAGATCTTATAGGAACCCTTAAGTCTTTATGATCTGCCTCAAGGTTAGATTTATGGCATTCTTTTGATGAGTGATTCACTTTAACGCCACTGTTTACTTCCATTATCAAATGATATGATAACCTGTGAAATAAATTATACAACATCTATAAGTTTGTCAGCTTTAAAAAAAAAAAAAGTAGAGTACATAATTTAGTACATATCAATCAAATCAATGTAGTACCAGTGATAAAACTATTTGAACTTTTACATCCTTTCTTAAAGGTCAATTAATTCCTCACAGGTTAAAATGAAGCTGCAACAACAGAATGTAAGAAGCATCTCTATTAAATGCAGTACAGTGTGTGTCTCTCTATCTCTCTCTCTAGACTTAGATCGATCTATCTATCTATCTATCAAATCTATCTCTCTGTATATATATATATATATATATATATATCATGGCCGTAGCCTGGGGTGGGGGTGGGGGGGGGGGGGGGGGAAATTGGAATTTAGTGACTGATTTTTTGTTTTGATTTTATTTTAGGTGAGATTTTAATACTAAACTATCACTTGCCCCAGCACAGCAAAGGAGGTTTTGAGTTTAAAACCCCTACCAGGGGGGGTTTTGAGTTTAAAACCCCCTACCAGGGGTTTTCGCAGTTAATTCACCTCTTCTATAACACTAAACAAACAGAAATGCAAACGACAATCCCCCAAATTTTACTAGCACAGTTAAGGAAGATCTTGATTTTTAAACACCCATCAAAATTTACGATAAATCACCTCTTCAATATAAAAAAAAGAAAATTACACACTCAAAATTCTATGAGCGTAGCCAAAGGGGTTTTGAGTTAACCCCCACCCTCTCTTCTGTAGGGTTTGAAACTAAAAAATACCCGGTATAAAAAAACGCAAATTACGCACTTAAAATGTTATGAGCGTATCTAAATGGGTTTTGACTCAGTTTGAAATTTAAACCCAATTTCAGTGGGGTATGAAGCTAAAAATACCTCTGCAATATAAAAAAAGCAAATTATACACTCAACATGTTATGAGTGTATTCAAAGGGAGTGGAGTTTGAAGCTAAAAAATTCCTCTTCAATATAAAAAAAGGAAATTACACACTAAAATTATTTGAGTGTAGCCAAGACAATTGGGGACTTTGAGTTTAAATCCCTCTCCTACAGATGGCTTTTTTTTAAAGTTTAAAACCCCTCCAGATGGTTTTGAGTTAAAAATCCCCCTACAGAGCGTTTTGAGGTGGAAAACCTCTATCTTCAATATTATTCTAAAGCAGTTACTAAATTATATGACCGTAGCTAAATGGGGTTTTGATTTTTAAAAAAAACAGAACTCCAGAGTTTTTTAGTTTAAAACCCCCAACAGATTATTTTGATTATAAAACTTCCCTTTTCGATATAAATCTAAAGCAAACTACAGTCACTTACTTCCAAGAGCGTATTCAAGAGAGGTTACACATTTCTACCAGTGGCGGGGCTCAATTAATAAAGTGCAGTGAATAGTCATCTGCCGAAATTGAAAAACACTTAATGTGGCTCAACAAAGATGGCTAAGACCCCTTGCTGTCAATTGCGGGGAGTCTACAATTTTTCCACTAACTCCAGGAAGAACCTATTCTAGAGCACAATAAGCATCTTCCGAAAGAATGATGGGTCAGAATGTAATTTATAAAGATTATATACACACACACACATACATACATATAAATAAAAGTGGGAAGCGTGGTCGAGAGGCTAAGTGTGCTTGAGCTTGGCTTGTCTTGGCTACCTAGAAGGGGGCTTGAGGTTCGACACCTGACTCGGGCAGACTTTTACTGAGCGCCTAAAGGCAGCACGGAAAACTAACTCCTAGATACCTCCTCCCCCGACTGGTCCACAAATGAGATTGGACCAAAGCGCTCTGAGCATGCTATAAGCATGAAAGTAGCGCTATATAAAAGCTATAATAATAAATTTTTTTTTTGACGCGGGGGGGGGGGGGGGGGGGGATAAAAAATAAAAAAATCGGTAATAGGCGATATTATGCCGCCCACGCCCGATCCGGTTCTTTCTGTGGTCTTACTGTAGACAATAAGCTCCTAAACCTACCCTCCAAAGCTGTACCATCGCAAATTAATATTAAGCCGAAAAAAAAAAAATTTAGTTTTCAAGTTCTTTTATCATTGTTGTAATGAAAAATACGCCATTTTGTTTACTACGTTCTTAAGAGGATGTAACTCTCCATCCCAGAAGTTTAAAAAACAATAAACTAAGAGCAAGTATCACTGAACTATATATTATTTTGATGGAATTTAGTATGATCAAAATTTAGATTTAGTGCTAGCTTTAGGGTTAGGGTTAGAATTAGGTTTAGGGTTAGGTTTAGAATTAGGGTTAGGTTTAGAATTAGGTTTAGGTTAGGATTAAGTTTAGAATTAGGGTTAGGGTTAGAATTAGGGTTAGGTTTAGGATTAGGATTATTAGGTTTAGAATTAGGGTTAGGGTTAGAATTAGGTTTAGTGTTAGGTTTAGTGCTAGGTTTAAGATTAGGTTTAGAATTAGGGTTAGGTTTACTGCTAGGTTTAGGGTTAGGTTTAGAATTAGGGTTAGTTTTAGGATTAGGGTTAGGTTTAGAATAGGTTTAGTGAAACCTAACCCTAACCTTAAATCTAACCCTAAACCTAGCACTAACCCTAAACCTAACCCTAAACCTAGCACTAACCCTAAACCTAAATACTAAACCTAACCCTAAACCTAAATACTAAACCTAACCCTAAACTTAATTTCCTAAATCTAGTACTAAACCTAAACCTAAATACTAACCCTAAACCTAATCCTAATTCTATACCTAATTCTTATTCTAAACCTAACCCTAAACCTAGCAGTAAACCTTTTATTTTGATCCTACTAAACCTAATCCTAAACTATAATATAGTGCTCCAAACGATATATAGTTCAGTGACATTTTTTTCTTTACTTCCTCTTCAGAACATCATAACAATATGGCGTTGCCTCTATTACAGCAATAATAAGGAACCGTAAAAACTAAATATTTTTTTTTCGGCTTAATATTATTATTAATTTGCGATGGTACAGCTTTGGAGTGTAGGTTTATGAGCCTATGGTCTACGGTAGGACCACAGAAAGAACCGGATCAGGCGTGGGCGGCATAATATCGCCTATTACCAAAAAATCTAATTGTCCTTAGATAAAAAAAATCCCCCCCCCCCCCCAAAAAAAAATCCTGGCTACACCCATGATATATATATATATATAGAGAGAGAGAGAGTTTGAGGATGCTTTTCAAGATCTCTAACTCAATCAATAAGCTATCAACTAGAATGTCTGGCCATTCTAATATTAGGCTAATTACTAAATAATTTAAAATAAGCATGCATACAAATTACAATTGCATAACCCATAATTATAATATGATGGGCATGGGGCCTCATGGGCCATATCGGGAAGTGCATACGCAGCATCATCTATACTCTATAGTCTATAGACTCTCATAGTCTATCCTATAGTAATCTATGCACTAATAAATAAAATTATTTATAAGACTAATACTAATAGACTCTACACATTAGACATTATTATTATACAGATCTAGACATTTAAGTTTAACTTAGTAACTTAGTTTTTAAGAGACTAAAGTCAAGAGATCTAGACTATCTATTACTATTAATATTCTAATTTACTAGATTTGTCTTCAGTGTCTACACTCTAAGATCTAGATCTCTCTATATAGATCTATATCTACTATCTAGTTTACTAGATCTAAATTAGGTATGATCATCTAGATTATTCTAGATCTATGTCTATATAGATCTAGAACTAGATTCTAGATCATACTAGACTAGAATAGATGTGGACTATATAAATCATTTTCCCATAATTCTTTAAGTTTACAACGGGAGTTGTCTTCTCATAACGCTTTTTGTTTACATTTTGTTTACCTGCCAACTCTCTTTCTATTTCTATTCCACAGAACGTCTCTCGAGATATAGGATAACCACACAAACCAAGTAAACGTTTACCTAATCCATTGGTCGGCAACCTTTTGAGTCGGAAGAGCAAAAAAGTTAAAATTGACAAATTTTAAAGTTTTTAAATAGCCACAAAAATGTTTTTTTCTTGCCAACAATAAATATAACTCGCGTAATTGATTTTTTTATGAAAGAAAAAAATATTCATTCATAAGAAAATATACATATTGAATATACATATTGTAACTCCGCTCCCGAGCCACACTGACGGTGCGCATCAGAACGCCATTGAACACACGTAGTGGAAGACATGTTTAGATAGGAAGAAGTACTGTGGGTGATCTGGCTAAAAGTCATGGGAGTTTGAACAGTCTGGTAGGGTAACGTGGGGCAAAAAGCCCTTCGGGGTAAAAGGCCTTTCTTAATTTTTGTGCGAATGGCTTATTGGATGATTCAAATTAAGACTTCCTGAGATAGCTTACTTCCGTTCTTTTAATGCACATTGAGCTTGATGTAGTAGCTTTTCAATTTATCGTCACAGATCACTTTGAATTTTTCTACCTATCTCACTATAAGGTAAGGGCTCATTTTATTTGTCTGTATTTTTATTATGTGTTATTTTATCCTTAATTGTAAATATTCTTTGCAAAGGATTTTCAATTGAAATCCTTATAGATGTTGCTATACTCTAAAAGCGCCATGGTGAAAGTTAATATTATCGATCGTTTCAACATCACCTATGTTGGGGTAAAATGCCCATTAGAGTTGGGGGCAGGAAGCCTTTATCGAAATCTGGTCATAAAGGATCTAGATGTATAATGTATAAAATCTAGAAATCTCTATAAATTTTAGACTTCATTGTCGCTAGATTTAAGATTATTCTAGATTTATATTTAACTAGATCTATAATATACAAATAATCTACAAAATTCTAGATTCTAGACTGGAATCTAAGAATAAATTATATAAATACAAGTTCAATAGGTCTAAAATGTAAATTAGAAAAATATATCTAAATCTAGATCTATTATAAATAAATCTAATAAAATATCTAGTCTAGATCTAGTAGATCTATTTCTATAACTATATGTCTTTATCATTATATAATATTATTATATAAATCTATAATAATAGATTTTTATTCTGTACGTAATAGTGATTTGGCCTTTTTTTTTGGGTATTCTAGTCAATCCAGATGAGACAGCAATTAGTATGCGTATTTGTGATACTTAGATTAGAAAGTAATAGTAAGATCTAGTAGGGCTGTAGATCTAATCTATAAATTATACCATATTAGTAAGTTTAACTATAGATTTATATTTTCTGTTTGTAAAATGTTTCAGATGTTCCTTCAGAGTTGAAGATTATTACTTCCTAGTCCAAACCTCCCGCAGGACGACAGGGGATGGGAGCGGGCAGGGTTTAAACTCTGGACCACTGACAAATCTGAACGACAGTCCAGCGCGCAAACCGCACGACCAAAATATCTAGTCTAGATCTAGTAGATCTATTTCTATATGTCAGTATCATTATATTATTATATAAATCTATAATAATAGATTTTTATTCTGTACGCGATAGTGATTTGGGGTATTCTAGTCAATCCAGATGAGACAGCAATTAGTATGCGTATTTGTGATACTTAGATTAGAAAGTAATAGTAAGATCTAGTAGGGCTGTAGATCTAGTCTATAAATTATACCATATTAGTAAGTTTAACTATAGATTTATATTTTCTGTTTGTAAAATGTTTCAGATGTTCCTTCAGAGTTGAAGATTATTACTTCCTAGTCCAAACCTCCCACAGGGCGACAGGGAATGGGAGCGGGCAGGGTTTAAACCCTGGACCACTGACAAATCTGAACGACAGTCCAGCACGCAAACCGCACGACCAAGTAGCCATCCATTTTCTAGATCGTTATTATTTATTCTACTTTTGCCTGCTATGTTTGGAATTATATATATTTATCTTTTGAGATCCATAAGCTTTTAAAGTTTAAAATGTGCACAATTTAATTTAAAAAAAAAAATTTTTTTTATTTTTTTTTTTCATTTCAGAAAATGTTAATATATTACCAGAGAAAAACACAAGGCTCGTATGGTCAACATTCTTGACAGAAGATTTAAAAGCTATCGCTGATGGGATGCCACTTAACAATGTCTCCGAAAAAATTACATTTATAATTATTAAATATTTCACTTATACTTTTTAAATTTGTTTGTCAAAATTTATTATTTATGTTTGTGTATACCAAATATCGCAAGCTAAAATTATTTAAAAACAAATTCATGTGTTTATATAATTACATACTGGTACACTAATACATACAACTAAGAGCTGAAAAACGTAAAAATAATTTTTAAAGTTTTTAGTTTTCATTACTTTTGCTTCTGCATTTTAATCAATTTTCTTTTTTATCTTGTTTACAAACTAAAATTGAAAACAAAATTACCAGCCTAAATTTATACACAAAAACAAACATCTACGAAGAAAAGAAAATCCTTATTTGCTTGAACATAATTAATAATCAATTATCATTATTATTCTTGTGTGCAAGGATAAAAAAAAAATTATTTGAAAACAAAATTACACATACAAATATATATACACAATAATATATACACCTAAGAGATTTAAAAAGCAATTAAATTCTTTATTTACCACAATTTTTGCTTTGGGGTAAGTGGCCCTTGGAAGGGCTTTTTGCCCCAAGTGTGGGGTAAAATGTCCCTTAAAATTTTTTTTAAATTTCATGCAATAATTTTTAGATGCATTGAAATAAATTTATTTTAAAAACTAATTTGTAAATTAGACATGTAACACTAAATGAAAACCAAATTTAAGATAAAATTATATTAATAAGCTAGCTTGTATAGGCCATAGAAGCTTAAGGGGGGCTTTTTGCCCCACGTTTCTACTGAGTGCTGTCCTGTATGCTACTAGGAAACTGTTTGGGAGACCTGGAGCGACGCTGGGAAGTATGTCGGTGGTCTGTTCTGTGTTCTGGTAGGACTCTTAGAACTTAAGACATATTACTCCCTGTGACTTTATAGCAGAATTCCAAGTCTAACTAGTAACTATTACTATTTGTTGATGCTTATATAAACAAATAGGCTACATCGTTTACTATTGCCGACCTGCCTTCCGTTGAGTGCCTGCCTTAGAGTTAAAACAATTGGTGTCAGAAGTGGGATTTTGGCAGCTCAACGAAAGGAAAGAATGACAACGCTTAGGAAGCTAGATGAACTTAGCTGTAAACAGTTAAAAGAGGAGCTCCGAGCCAGGCAGCTGAGGATCTTCTGTTCCAAAGAAAAGATGAGAGCCAGTCTTCGACAGAACCTGGTTGATGAAGGGGACATCTACCTGTTTGAAGTCGAATCAGATATGGAAGATATGCAACAACAGATGGCAGTTCTACTTTGAAAGATGAGTTCTCAGCAAAAATAGTAATTAGAAAAACAAGACAAGATTCTGCTACTACGCTCTTGCGCACGCTCCATTGGCTTCCCGTGATAGCGAGAATCAATTACAAGGTCGCCACACTTTGTCATCAGTGTATATATAACAATGAGATGCCCTTGTACCTTAGAGAACTGATTACTCCATATGTCCCCCAGAGAGCCCTGCGCTTTTAGTGGTGCCACGTTTCTCCCTCAAAAGCTACGGTCTGCGGGCTTTTTAGAGCACGGACCAAAGGTTTGGAACTCAGTCCCCATTGATCTCAGACAGACAACATGCTATACCACTTTTAAGAAGAACATTAAGACCTACTTGTTTAAAACTTTTTTAGATTAGTTTTTGATTTCTATTGTCGTGTTTGTGTTTGTAATGTTATTACAGCACCTTGAGCCTATATTTTGTTGTTTGTTAACAGCGCTTTACAAATAAAATTATTATTATTATTATAAATTATTATTAAGAACAGATGGGAGCTGTGCTCGAAAATATTGGGTCTATGCGAGAACAGTTGAACTCAGGGCTAGGAAACGCCAATGACAAGATAGATGCCATGGACACCAAGATAGATGTCATGGAATCGGTAATCAAAACCGAGTTATTGGCTATGAACCAACGCGTACATGCTGCGGAGGAGAGAATCACCAACACTGACGAACAGATGAATCAGAGGGTCGACGCAGTGAAAGAAAGAGAAGAAGTTTGCTTTGTGGTTGAAGCTACTGCTGTACCTGTTATGAATACCACTACGAGCAAGACAGGTGAATCAATGTGTACCATGCTCGGCAAGACTGATGAACCGATATATGATCTGCTGAACCAGACAGACGAACAGATGGCTATTATGTCCAGAAGAATAAGCAATCCGTTACTCATCGGAGACGCTGATAATGGTAGCGCTGTCAGTGACTGTGGTAACGAGTTTTGCAAGATTTGCTCTCACGATAAGAAGCCTGGCGATTGCTGCGAATATCACAACGATGAGCACATACCTGATCATGTCCACGTGATTTCTGCTGCCTAAACTCAGGCATTTTCCTGACAATTAGTAGGCCTAATATGTTGCAGTTAAATTGAATAAGTTGATAAATTCTAATGTCATTTGTAATATATTCTTATTACTGAGTACATTTTATTTATTATATTACTAGCAGCGATCATGAAAGACCATTTAAATTTAAAAAAAAAAAAAAAATTCAGGCCAAACCAATTACAGAGTTTAAAATTACTCCGTTTTGAACAGAACATCTCAATAAAATCAAAAGAAAAAAAACAACAACAAAAGAAAAAAAACAAAAAAAAAAAACAAACGAAAAAGGGACGATAGAAGACAAATTAAAATAAAAAAAAATTCAGACCAAACCAATTACAGAGTTTAAAATTACTCCGTTTTGAGCAGAACATCTCAATAAAATCAAAAGAAAAAAACAAAAACAAAAGAAGAAAAAAAAAAACTAACAATAAAAAAACAACAACAAGCAAACAATTCCAGAGCAGAAACAATTATAAAAGACCAATGATTCAACGAAAAAGGGACGATAGAAGACAAGCTAAAATACACAAACTAAAAGGTATCAATGTTTGAAATACCTTATCTCGTGAAAATGAAAGAGCCTATGCCTACAAGAAAAGAGGAAATCGTAAAGACCAATTGAATGACCAAAGAAAAAAAGGTCTACCCATTCCGCCCCCTACTAATCCTTATTTAAAGCAGGAAATAACAAATTTCCACCAACCTCCAAGAAATCACAATAGAAATAGTTATCACCTATCTCCAAGAAAGCACAATCAAAATTGATCTGGTTAGAGGTTAGAGTAAATAAGAAATAAATTAGTTTAAAATAAGACTTGTCTTCGAGTCCGAAGTGTAGTGTAGATATACAGTGTAGAGCCAAAACGTTAATAAGATTTGATAAAAAAGACATTTTAGTTAGAGATTAATGAGTAACTAATAGAGTGAATTGAAGATTTTTATAGGCCCTTCATAAAGGAAAAACTATAAATCGCAATGTTTTAGTGTATCCCCTGTCGGAAAAAAAGGACATGGTCTCCTTTAGACGCGAAGTAACTATGGATTTTTTAAAATTTATTCAGTACTCAATAGTATTCCTATAGCCGCAGAAATAAAAGAGTGATCTTTCCTTTACTTCTTCTCGTCCAAACTCTTGAGCGATGAAGAGAATTATATATATATAGAAAGATTATGTGTTGTTTTTGGAAAGTTGGGATAGGGGATATAAATTGCGTGCACAGTGCGCCAGCTATGTTTAATATGCCTCTGATAGACAAATAAAATAATTATAGGTTATGAACTTTTATAGGTAAAATGATAAATATGCAGACTTATTTATTAATTTAGTTTGTTAACTTGACCAAAAGCTACGAGATGGTTGTGTGATCTGTGCAGCGACCAACATCTTCTGCTTTCACTAAATCAGACTTGTAAGACTGTAAGTCTACGTGAACTTTGGTCCGTGTCTCCGATTCTGGTTTCAAAAGAGAAACTTGGATCAGGCGTAGATTTTTCTTGCGGCTTGAAATATGCATTCAATTTGGCAAGGTAACTGCGTAGTTAATATATCTAGATGTCAAGATTACGGTAGAAACTTATAAATTCAAACAGGGGGTACGAGCTAGGACATAATAATTTTTATTTCTGAATGAAATCCCGAAACGAATACAGTAATAGAAAACAATTATTTTTAACTCATTCTCTCCTTATTAACGATACCATCGTTGATTTAACCTCATAAAAATTAATTTTTGGTTTTATAAACTTTAATTTGGACTATATAAGAAGAGCATGCATCCTCCAATAATTGTATACCAAAAGTAATGTTTTCTGATAACAAACAAAGATGTTATTGAAGTTCAATCATAACGGAGTATAATGTACAAATGTGAAAAATGAACAATTCTTTCAAAACGTGTGAAAATAATTACGGAGATAAAGAGTTAAGATTAAAGTAATAACTGACTGGAATCGGTTTGCGACGTTTTGGCTCAGCCGAATCAGCTCTAGGCTTCTGACCAGAATGACGTGGCTATAACTACGGCCTACATCAAAACTGTTAAAGGTTCACAATGGTGATAGTCAAATCGATGACAGCTGATACGTTGTTCCCGAAGAAGAACTTGACGGCAAATACAAGAACTTTATACATAACTATTGGTAATTAATTATTTGTATTGTATAGAACAAGGGAAAGAAATGGCACTTGACAGATGTGGTGGTATAAGTTGAGTTTGCTCCCCCCCCTCCCTGAGTTCTAATTCAAGTCGTACAACTTAAAAAAAAATTGCATTACAAAAGCGATCACGGTAACACTCACACAGATACCCCCCTTCTTCCCCCACCCTTTCCTTACTGGCTCAGACAAATGATAGGATCATAGCGTATTGAGAAAGCTATAAGCATGCAATTGCGCTAAACAAAAACAATTAGTAACAAGGTTACAAAGACAGTTTGTGTAGAAACAGAAACTCAAAAATCGGCCCCCGAAGTGGTCCACCCAGGCATGTAAAAAGGCAGGTTTCAATATTTTCAGATAGAATATCATAATAAAATTATATCAAAGGCAAATGAAAGAGAAGAATGGAGAAAGAAGGTTGACAGATCCTGTGTGGTGGTCCAACGGTTTAGAAGACCAAGGGATAGGTGAAAGAGAAGGTGAAGCTAGATGTGAACCTGGCCTAACTGATGCCATATAATGAATATCCAATTGATCTATCAGTTTTGTAAAGGGTCAATCAATCTCTTATTCAAAGTCTCAAGAAAAACAATAACAACGTTTCCGTAAAAAAATTCCTTTTTTCTTGTGTATGCAGTAACCTGTTACAGTTCACGCGACAATATGAAAAACTGCTTATTAATTGTTTTTTTTTATTTCTGTTGCACTTTTGTTAAACTAAAACTCAGTTTCAACTAAAATAAGGTAATTAAACTAAATGTTAATTATGAATATAAAAATATAGTTAAACAAAACTAATGAAAATTAATAAAACTATAACAAACTTTTTCATAACGTTTTTTTTTTTTGGGGGGGGGGGGATGTAAACTAGACATAAACTATAATCATTCGACGCTATGCCTACGTTTGATATAGGCCTAATTCTTTTAACATTGTAGAAATATTTATCCATTATAAAATCAATAATAAAGAAGATGTTTCTAACATAAACGTTAAGGCACAATAAAAGTTGAAAAAAAAAATGTCTAAATAAATATGTGGGCTTGTATTTTTGCCTTGAATTTAAACCTTTACCTGGTACTTTAAAAAAACAACAACATTATATTCTAAAGTTGGTTATCCTAATGCTTTGAGATCGGAACAACCCCATTCATGATATTGGATAGAAGCTTTTGGCAAAAATGTTTAACAACATTTTATAATACTGCTACTTTCAATTGCACATATTGACTCCCATAACTTCTACTTTACCCTCTTCAAATGCAGAATGACAAAATAGTTGATAACTGCTATAATTTTTTTGATAATCAAAGTTGTTTATGTCACATGACCAGAAAGCAGGAATGTCTTCAAACGCTACCACATGTTGAAAAGTTTACACATTTTAATTAAACTTTATAGTTTTGTAACTAGAAAAAAAACAACAACTACGATTTAAACTAAACTATTTTTTTTTCTAGTTAAACTTTGGCCTTAATTTTTTTTTTACTTAAACTAAAAGTTTCTCACTAGTTAGTAGGACAGAACTTACTTAACTTAGATACGCTATACATTTGTAAAAGAATATGAAAAAGAAATCTAAAAGCGTTTGCATAAATGTGTTAAAAATATGGTAAAAACTAATCTTCCATACAAAAAAGCCTCCCGTGTTTGTTACTATTAATAGTGAATAGTTGAAAAAATGGTGACATTTTATGAAAAAACTGCTTGCATTGTTGATTTAAAAAATTAATTTTTTCCCTTTCAGAAAAGAAAAAGTAGACGTTGTATCAGAACTTTGATTGGTCTAAAATATCATGATGTTGGAGTTTCAATATCTTTTCTAGTTTACGAGATCTAAACGGGACGGACCACATAAAACTAATAGCATCTTTTCTCCTCTCGGGAGCCACTAAAAATATTTATAATCGCATTCAATTAAAAACGACATTTAAGATAACTCTGTAATGTACAAGGTAAGATCACTATATGCGTTTTTTTAATACAACTAAATTGTGTATCTTATCTTATAAAATGTTACTTCAAAAAAAAAAGATGATTCCGTCCTACGCGTGTCCCTAAGTCAATCTAGTCACGCATGTTAATCAATGATCTAAACTCTGCCAAGTCATTTTGTTTTCCTGGCTGACTCAGGCAACCCATTTCCATGCTCCATGTTTTAATTTACTCATGGATTTTATTATCTCTTCGTCCATAGCTTTAGCCATGTCAACCAAAGAATGCTTCTTCAGGCTGCTCTGATCTTTGTAATATGTTGCTACCAAGTCTGTAAGTCTACAAATATGTGTGCATTGATTGACAAATGGGTGAATCGTTGTTGTTGTTTTTCTATGCCATTCGTGGGTTACGGCTGTTGTTTTTTTTAATATGGACAGTCTTTTGACGAAACACAAAGATATAGTATACTATAGTTTTAAGGTACGTTTATATATTTTTACTGTTATTTGGGAATTATACCTAGGCAGGGCCGGCATTTGATAATTGGAGGCCTTAGGCGAAGTGTATATATTGGCCCCCAAAATTGACCAAAAAAATTAAAATCAAGCAATTTATTAAAAACATATCTATATCTATATCTATATCTATATCGAAATCAAGCAATACATGTTTGGGACGTTCGTATTGCTAATATGAAGATGACTAGATGACTATATGACTAGATCCTTCCAATCGAAGACGATATGCTGATGTTCCTCTGCATTGATTGAGCCTGCATCTTCCGTGACCGTGTTCATGAATTTTCTTCTGCCCATGAGCCGATTCGTTGACCACTTCTTCTAAAGCCATACCGCTTTTCGTTTGCCCCTTTGATGCAGCAGACTCGAAATAACCTCTCGACATTTTCATAAAAAGGTCTTCCAACGTATTGATAGTCTAAAAAGAAAATCTAAATATGTGTTAGTAAACCCAGAGTCATGGTAAAAATTTAAAGCTAGTCTAGTAGACGTAGAGCAATAGAGCTTTGCTCTCTTTAAGATGGGATCCAAGAAACGCAGTTTTATTTTTTTCTCTAAAAATGTTTTTTTTTGTCCTATGACATTTGCAATGTTCCCACCAATTGGTGGCCTTGGGCGCCTGCCTAGTTTGCCTATGCCTAAGGTAGATCCTGACTTAGAGTTAGGGGAATTTTTTTTTACTACTATTAACTTTCTGCCCCAATTGTACATTAAAGCGGCTTGATTTGATTAGATATTTTATTTCCAAGATATTTTGAGACCCATGGACACGTGTATCGGAAATTGATAAAGTCCCAGGACGATAAAAGGTTGGGTACTGAGCGTTATTGAAGGCGCGGTGGATGAGCGGTAAAGCGCTTGGCTTTTGAACCGGGGTCCCGGGTTCGAATCCTGGGGAAGACTGTAGTTGTTAATTTCGGTATCTTTGTGCGCCTCTGAGCTCTAATTTATCTCAAAGTTTCTAACGACGATGTGAACAGATTCTTCATAGTTGTATCAATGTTATCAGTGTTGTCATTTTTTCTTTATCTAGAAGAGACTTTGACAGAAAAAAAGGAAGTAACCTGCTTTCTTTGACCTAATTTGGTTTTACATCATCAGTTTATGATTGTTGAATACAAATGTTGCAATTCAACTACATTTTTAATATTTTGTAACACCTTCCCAAAGGCTATAAGGTAAAGCGTTTTGAAATGTTCTAAAATTTCTAAAAATTAATGAAAATGATCTTTACTGCAGGTGTGAAGGTGAACATAGATACATTAATAAAAATTTGTCATCATGGAACAGTGTGTACTTACATTACAAGTACTGGTCATATTTCAAATATTATAATTTCAATTTAGTTCAAGTAACTTTGCATAATTGCGTGCCAATTTTTTTTATTAATTTAACGTAATATAAATGTAACGTAACGGTTTCTAAAAGTATAGTTTTTAATATACAGCTGATACTTCATTTTTTTTAAAATGTCCATATTTATAGTTAATGTTTGATTTCATTGGGCATTATGTCTGTACTTCTACTTTTTTTAGCGGCCTCCGAAAGGGGAAAAGACGCTATCAATTTTGTGTGGAATGTCTGTCCGTCCGTTCGTCCCGTTTAGATCTCGCTAACTAGAAAAGATCGTGAAAATCCGACATCATAATATTTTTAAAATATTCAAAGTTCTGATGCAACGGCTACTTTTTCTTTTCTGAAAGCGAGAATAATAATTTCTTAAATCACTTATGCAAGCAGTTTTTTCATAAAAATACACCACTTTTACAACTACTCACTATTAATAGTAGCGCATACGGGAGGCTTTTTGTTCTGTAGTCACAGATTAATAATAAATTACTGTAGACGTTACTATTTAATAATGATAATAACGAGACTGTCTTGATCAAGGTAGACATATATAACTAACTTTTTATTTCCGTCCGATTCTTTGCTTTCGCATAAAACATAAACAACAAACAATGACGTAATATCTCTAATATTAGCACATCCTTCCTTTTGAAGCTATAATCACATCCTTCCTTTAAAGTTCTTAATACTTATATTTACAAGGAATTTTGACAACTCGACCACTTCTGGTTGTCTTGACCGGCACAGCAAATTCTCTAGATGTTGGTTTATAATTGTCTGTTTCTTTTGTTCTAACAGTTTGCTGTTCATTGTCTTCGTCGGTGTCATAGTACCCAGAGATGTCTTCTTCGTAGCTCTTGTTTAAAAACTTTTGATTTCGTCTGTATGTTTTCCCATCATTTGTCTTTATGATGTAAGATCTGGGTGATGGATGTTTCTTAATGACGACTGCTTTCTGCCATGTTTGTCCTAGACGAACTCTCACCTTCTCCCCGACAGAGTAGTCTTTAGGTAACCTTGCTTTTGCATCGTACCTCACTTTGCTTTTCCTCTGTCGTTCGTTGAGTAATGTCTCTGCATTTTCAGCTACCGATGGTTTCAATAGTTTGGGATCAGTTGGAATGATGTCCCTGAGTCTTCTACTCATCAGCAGTTGTGATGGCGAATAAAGCAGTCCGCTTATCGGAGTATTTCTATACTTGAGCATAGCGAGATATGGATCTTTCCCACTTTTGTATGCTTTGTTGAATATCTGCTTTACGATACCAAAATACACTTCACTTTGTCCATTTGATTGAGGGTACCTGGGACTTGATGTTGTTATCTTGAAACCCCATTCAGAAGCAAACTCTCTATATTGATAGCTATTGAATGGCATATTGTCGCTCACTATTTCTTCTGGTATGCCATGTCTAGCAAAAATACCTTTCATTGCCCTGATAACACATTCTGCTGTTTTGTTCTGTAGTCACAGATTAATAATAAATTACTGTAGACGTTACTATTTAATAATGATAATAACGAGACTGTCTTGATCAAGGTAGACAATATTCCATTCTCTTCATGAATACTGTCTTTAAATGACCAATACACTTTCACTGTTTCATGAACTTGAGTTTTTATCTTTGGCCAACCTTCTCTGACATAATTCATTACAAGTTTTAATTTAGCATCAGAATCAGTTTTCCTTCTAATTTCAATAATCATCTGACACCATGTTCTGTAGTCACAGATTAATAATAAATTACTGTAGACGTTACTATTTAATAATGATAATAACGAGACTGTCTTGATCAAGGTAGACATATATAACTAACTTTTTATTTCCGTCCGATTCTTTGCTTTCGCATAAAATATAAACAACAAACAATGACGTAATATCTCTAATATTAGCACACTTTTTAGTAGGAGAGATAAGCATTTAACATATTTTTAATACATTTATGCAAATAGTTTTAGATATTTTGTAAAAAAAAATTACATTTGTGTTGCTAAGTTATATAAGTTCTGTCATACTAACTACTATATTTACACAAAATATGTTTCCTTTTTTTTTTAAAGAAACAAAATCTCTTTAGTATACATATAATTTGGACATAATTTAAAACAACAATTAATAGTTTATTTTTCATATTATTCCGTGAAGTGCAGGCCACTATATCAACTATAAAACACTGTTCTAAATTATTTTTTTATTAAGGAAATGTTTTAAATTTTCTCGAGGATTTGAATAAGAAATTGAGCCTTTACAAAACAATTATATCAATTAGATATTCATTATAAGATATCAGTTAGGCCAGGTTCACACCGCGCCAGGAGGCAAGGCAAAAAGGGGTTTTGGTACACCCCCACCCGGTTACGACCGTAGCAAACAGCTTCGGATAATCCAACTTAACCTGAATCGTCAGTTCTCGCTGAAACGGGTCGAGGTCCATACAGTTGTGGAGCGGTACGAGGAAGATATCCTCATGTGCCAGGAAACTCAACGCCCGGACGACAAACCATCCCTTCTTTATGGCTTTACGGCTTAACGGTGTTCCTGCTCGCGGTGCCAGGTACTCATTACGTTTGTAATGAATTCGTTAACGGCCCGTGATGTGGAATCCTGCGGGACACGGGCAGACGGATAGGCTGATAGTCGAGGTGTTCAAATTGGGTCGTCGATTCACATGCCTAAACCTTTACAACCCACCCAACTGGGGGTGTCCGTAGAAACACGGCCACGCCAAAGGGCGGCAACTGCTCGAGATATGCGACGAAACAAATCTGGTTGTTTTGCAGGGTAGAGACTCCCCCCCCCCCCGACCTTCTTGCACACTGGCAATAGGGGGGGGGGGTGTCGCGACTAGACTTGTCACTAGTGTCAGCTGATTTAAAGTTGCAATAAAGAGTGGACATGCTCGAAGACATCGGTAGCGACCACCTGCCCTAAAATCAAGCAAAACATCAGCCATTAAATTCCGACACCCTTCATCCGCCTGGGGGGGGGGGGATTTCATTGGGGGTGGTGGTTTTGAACCCCAAACTTCCCCCCCTGGCTACGCCCATGTTTGCCTGTGTTATTTGGTGCTACCTCTGTTAAGGCACAAGGCACAAGCGCGAAGGTGCAAAAGTAAGTTTATCGAAGATAAAAAAAAATTTTCTAGCAATAACTCTAATAACAAACAGGCCTGAAAAATAGAACATGTACCTTTATTAAAGCTGCTGTAAGCTAAAATTGTATCTATCTTTGACAGGTGAACCAAATAATAGTGGAGACTGTGAGAACTGTGTCCACTATCACTTTGACAACTTCAGTCTGAACGATAACTACTGCGGTCACAGCTTTAATTTTATCTGTGAAAAACCAGTTGCTGGGTTATTAATTTTGGACCTTAAAAAATGTTTGCTTGTATTATTCGTACGAAGATAAAGCTGTTAAATGTATTAATGTTCACTGTTAAATAATTTTACAAATTGTTTCCCATGGTAGTCCCTCCAGTTGGTGGCTAGGAACGGTTAATAAGCATAAGTATGATGGCAACATTTAGAAAAGTCAATCTAATTAGTGCGTATGCCCCACTTATGTTGACTTCAGGAGGACAAAGATAAGTTCTATGAAGACGTCATGGAAGCCATTGAGATCATTCCTCAAAAAGAACACATTGTCATTCTACAGTAGGATCAGATCGCAGTACCCGGCCAGACTGCCTTGGGCTTTTTGGAATCGGCAGGATTCATTTTTCATTTGAAGATGGTTACGGCCAATAAGATCGTAAAAATGTTACAATTTTCTTCGATTTTTTAAATAACTAAAAGCTTAATTAATAACATTAAAAATTGCCAACAACTAACGCAATCAACCAGCTCACGTGTGTGCACAATATAAATAATAATAAAAAAACTGTTTTCATGCATTTCGTTTGATCTGATTTGTTTTATAAACATGTCGATCAACTTTGGCGTCGTAGTAGCTAGTCAAATCGTTTTTGATTTTTTTTTCTAGAAATTGGTTATAACTATTTTTGCAAGCATGCTTTTCCGGATTTTTTTTAATCGGGGTTACGATGCACCATATGTAAGTGTACAAGGCACGACTTTTGACACATGCGTCATAAGTCTGCCACCCCTGAGTTAGCGTATTGATCTTATGGCTTTAACTGTATTGTAAATCTTATAGTTAATTTTTAATGCGATAGCCCCATTTTAAAATGCACAAATATCATTGTGCGACTACTAGTTCACTGTCTTTCTGACAGAAAATCAATACCATTTGTAAACTTGTAACCATGTTATGGTTTATGGAGTATAATGTCTGACTATGTAGTTAAACAATGTATTATCGTAAAATGCAGCCACTGAAGAGCAAATGGTATCCAGTAGGCCTAGTTGTTTTTTAATCCTTCAGACATAACACAGAAAAGTCCCAAGTAAAACATTGTTTGGACTGTGTATAGTTGTGATGATTGAAAGTAAAATAAGCAATAGTATGATGATGTAATGAGCTGACAGTTTTAGGGAAAATAATTTGCTTTACAAACTTTTAGAAAAGAGAAAATGATTTCAGTACGACGTTTTGTAATCAACATTTTGAAAGTTGAGCTTTTCATTCAACTAGGTAAGAACATTAAAAAATTCTAAAAATACATTGTTTAAAGAGACAACTCCATTATGCAACTTAATATAAAATAACAAAATAATGAAATATATATATATATATATATATATATATATATATATATATATATATATATATATATATATATTTCGTTCAAGCCGTGTATCGAAACCATAATTTTGAAACCTATCTCTGCGTGATAGTGTGTATTTACCAACTGAGCCACCGGGGTCCGGAAATTCGTACATTTAGAGATTATTTATTGATATTAGCATTATATTAGCATTATATAGACATCTAGATCTAATACTAGACCTAGATCTCTGATTAAGATCTACCAAGATCTAGTCTAGTCAAGATCTAGACTCTAGAAAAAAAGAAAAAAAGTTCCCCTTTCAGACCTTGTGGTCTATAGGGTAGATGATGTAAAGGTCATCTGTTTCTGTGGCCTACGGTTAACGAGGGTGTCATGTGGCCAGCACTACATCCAGCCGGCTTTACTTTTCCCCAACTAATGTCAGGTACCCATTAGATCTGGGTGGACTCAGAGGATTCTAGACTCTAGATGTAATCTATATTAAATTTACAAAAAAATAAATGTCTAACACTTGGATATTCTTTCAATAAAATTGAAACTTTAAACTTTAAATTGATCGTATAATTTCGGTACACTAAGGCTGACTAAGCCTGGTACTGTATGCCATGATTGTTTTTTTTTTTTTGTAAGTGTAGTCAAGCCAAATTTAGATTTATTTTTTCTTTGAAAAATTATAACGGTCAAACTAGAGTCTCCCCCGTGCGACTAACGAGATAGCCATTCTTTTCTTGACTGTTAAATTTATCGGAAAATTGTTAGAGCTGTTTCTGAGATCAGCTGTCAAGGTTCCTGCTGGGTCCAAGTTCTGACGAATACAGGCATTGTAAATAAAATAGCTTGTGTTTTGTGTGCGTCTGGTTTGATTTGAGTAGCATGATACCTGGTTTCCTTCTACAACTTCTCAGTTCCATTGCCAGAATCCTCCTCTCTAGTTTGCAGCTTCAAAGATTCGCAAGCATTCAAGAAAGTGGCTATGACCAGGGATCGCATCAGTCTGATTTTAGTGTTTAGGGTTATGCTTTTGTCGGTCCAGATTATTTTGAGTTTTGCAATTGCTGCTGTGGACTGTGCAATTCTGGTCAGAAATTCAGATTTGGTTCCTTCATCTGAGACGATAGGCCCAAAGTATTGAAAACCTCTTACCCTTACAGGTTTTTGTCTTCATATTAAATCCCTTAAAATGGTCTCCAAAGTTTACTATGTCTTCGTAACCTTCAAATGCGTTCTCCATTATCCTTTCAAGGGAGATATTGAAAAGTATTGGTGAAAGTAGGCAGCTTTGTCTCACTCAAACTGTTAAACCAGTCCCTGATGTTACTGATAAAATACACAGCTCTAGTGGTCTGATTTGAAAGGTTGACTTTAATCATGTTTTTTTTATTGTACTTTTCCATTGTCGCCAAGAGTGCTCCATGCCAGACTGTTAAAAGCCTTCATGAAATCAATTAAGACAAGAAAGAGATTCTGTTTTTTGTTGAAAGTATTTTTCGCAGAGTATCCTGAAGTTTAGGATTTTTTCTGTTGTGATGTGGTCCTGTTTAAAATCCGAATGTTCCTCTGATATATATTTTTCTGGGGACATGGTGGCTTAGTGTTAAAGCGCTTGGCTACCAAACCGATGAGTTCAGGTTCGAATCTTGGTAAAGACTGCGATTTTCAATTTTGGGAATTTCAGGCCCCCATCCAACACGAATGTGTATATGACTTTAGTTGGGAGGAGGAAGGCGGTGGGTGGTTGTGTTGGCTGTGACGATACGAAACTTGCATGCAAAAGTTCATTTGAGTTTTTCCCAGCAAACCGTGATAAACTTTATTTTTAACTTAAAACAATTATTTTCCTGTCCACCCACAGCTAATTTCTTGTAGGATTTATCCCCCCTCGCACGTTTCTCACGGGACGAATCTCCACGTAAAACATTAATTAGCCTCTCTAGGGCTAACTTTTAATTTTGACTGCCGTGCAGGTGACCGGACACACTAGTCCCTTCACGCTGCGTCCTAATAACTTTTCACACCTATCTCCCCCCCCCCCCCCCCCGCAGGATACACATCGCTCTAAGAATAGCATTGCACTCGGGCTGGACAGATACATATTCGCTTAAGACTTTACTCTCACGGTAGGCAACGAATATTGACCATAAATCTGAACTGACGTCTGACATCTCCGGTACATCGATACATGTGAGAAAATCAGCTAGCTTTCTTCCCCACCCGTTAAACGAAAAGTCCCATCTATATATAGAGAGAGACCCAAACATTCTAAGTTAGGCCCGCTAGTATTCATACAGTCTCCTCTGTTAGGAAGTTTAGTTGTGAGGTTTCATTAGGGACAAACGGGTAAGTGTAAACATTTTACTATACTCATTTTATCTTATAGGAATGTGTGAGTACACATTAGTACACAACCACGTTCCCCGTCATTACATTATAACTTTATTATGTATGTATCTTGCACTATTTTATGTCAATGCTATATCTTCATATAGTATTATTAATGCCGCTATGGTTGTCTACATTTGAAACTATAGTCATTATATTTTATTTGTTATGTTTCATCCATTCCTGTATTTTAGTGATTGATGTAAACAATACCCTTTAGTGAATCTAAGTACTGTCTAAGAACTTAGATCGCAGTGCTCTAAACTTACAGAGCCCATGTGAAATTAGTTATTTCACAGTTCTGTTGTATATCCCTCATACATGTTATTATGTCTCCCACCCTTGTGAACTTATAGTTCCTTGGATGAATGTAATTTTGATTAACTATATCAAACCCTTATACTGTATCTCGATCCTAGTATTTTATTTTCATCTTATCCTTTAGTATATAATATGCTCATTCCCCATTTTACTGTAACTGATTACTTATCGCCGTAATCTCATTTAATGGATGAATCTTAGCTAGTATCATCCTACATTATATGATGACACATTTACTGTAGTTATCTTACCTGTATTTTGTTTGCTATTGAGTTATACGCATGCTTTAAGATTTTATACATGATTGTCTTAAATGCCTTATTGGGATTGATACCAATGCCTACATCTGAATGATTGCAAGGCATTTGGGAATCCCTACTCAATGCCTTTAGGAGGTTCTTAATTGTCTGTCTTATCCCCAGCCTGGTTGCTACCCCCGATTGCTACCCCTGATTGCTACCCCGATTGCTACACACGATTGCTATAACTACCAGATCTCCATAGGAAGCTGTAACCGGAGCGGACCGCACCAGATACCCCCCCCCCCTCAATTATATACCTGTTAGCAAGAAGGCTTTGCCTACTGTCCTTGGCCTTAACATATTGTCCAGTGTCCACAGTGCCCTATACTGCCCAGTATCATCTGCCCAGTACCCGGCCCAAACTGTCCACTGCCCAATAGCTATTGCCTAATGCCGACAGATTAGAGCAACCTTCGCAGCAGAAGATAAACTGGTGTTGAGTTAGCACGGCTCTCTACGAGCTAGAGACCACAGCTGAGAGATCACCCCACTACAACTTAGTCTGCAACACCAACCCTCTCTACTGCTAAACAGGCAGCGGCCTCACCCTAGAGCCAGTTTGCCTACAGCATAGAGACTACCCCGAGCCGACGTACTAAGACAGAGCCGGATGACTCATCCTTCTGAGTGCCAGTCCTACGACCGCCAGAAGACGACCCACGGGCTAGCAGCTAAGAAAATAAGTAGCAGACATAGGAACATTCTTCTTCTCCAATCACTCAATAATTAGCAATCCATGATGAGCAGTTATTTTAGATATTAGCACCTTCATTTCATTTCTTAATTATAATTTTATTTGATCATTTATCTTTGTAATCTTTCATTTATTAAATTTTATTTATTTATAAACGTATAATATTGGTCTGTTCTTACTGTTAGTTGCGGTGTGCCTGTACAAAATCTTATATGTGAGCGGGATAAAATTAATAAAATTTCCCCTAGACATAAATAAACAAGCCAAATATTAATTAATTAACATCTCGTCACATTGGCCTCATGACAACCCTCGTTAACCGTCGACTATAGAAACAGATGACATTTACATTTTTCTGCACTATAGATCGCATGGTCTTAAAGGCCTTACTTTTTTTTCTGTGCGTGTCTAAAAGCCCTTGCATTGTAACACTGACACAAAATTTATAAAGACAATATGTAGCCTATACTGTTTGACGGACTATTGAAATCTGTACTTCATCTGCTAATGTAACAAAAAAAAAAAAGGAATATACTTCTTAGAAATTGCCATCAATCGCGGATAACATTAATAGTTTGATTTTTGGTGCTTCTGGTGTGAAACGTTCCTAAGAATTGCATTTTAAAAGTGAACGCTATTTTCTTTTGCTTTGATTTTTTTTATCACTGTAGAATCTTATTTCAAAACCTTGTAGCACATTGTAACTGCATTACTTAGTTGGCGGCTGTTACTTTTTAATATAAAAGTAGTTGTTCCTTTCAGACCTTGCTATCTATGGGGCAGATGACGTTAATTTAAGTTCATCTGTTTCTATGGCCAGCGGTTAACCAATAGGGTGTCATGTGGCCAGCACAACGACTAACCGCCTTTACTTTACCCAACTAAAGTCAGGTTAGATTTAGGTGGACGCCCTAAAAATCCCAATACTCAAAATACAATTCTTCTGAGATTCGAACCCAGGACCCCAGGTTAAGAAGCCGGGCGCTTAATTACTCAGCTACCACGCGTTTTACCTTTTAATATGATGATGTTGTTTAGTTGGCTTAATTATTGTAACTTCTTATACAACTTTACCTTTTATATTTTTTTGTCTTTGGTCTTTTTTATATCTTCCTACCTAACATGTCTCCATATCACTTTCTCTACTTTGTCTTTTATTGTTTGATGAATGTAAACCGAATCTTAAAAACAAAAGAACAGATGACGGTATTGAACATAATATAATATAATATAATATATATATATATATATATAATATAATAATAATGGCAATGTCTTCGATTCCAAAGATTAAGAATGAGTGCAGTGTTTCACATGGCTATGCAAACCCAGTTGCAACTTGCTTATTTTTTTCCACATCTGATACAGACGAGGCTGATGTTCACTGGATGGTCTATTTAAGCTTTCTTGTCTAACTTTATTTTATCACATTAATAAGTCGATACCGAAAAAAAAGTTTTCGGTATGTCTTTATACACAAAAATAATAAAACATCATATCTTCTTCCCCCTCTCCCTCTCTCACACTCTCTCTGCC
Organism: Biomphalaria glabrata; assembly: GCF_947242115.1. NCBI lineage: Eukaryota > Metazoa > Mollusca > Gastropoda > Planorbidae > Biomphalaria > Biomphalaria glabrata. The sequence continues at coordinate 10,551,937 of NC_074728.1, forward strand.
TCTCTCACACTCTCTCCGCCTCTCTTACTATAAGACTTCAATTGTTTTCTAAGCACAATTTTTAAATCGAGTGACACCCATTGTATAATACTATGCCCAGGTCTTACGCTGAAAATTAAAACTGCTAGTTTCTACAAAGTCGAGAAATCCCAGCCGATAATCCAACAACAAATGACTCTAATCTCTGCTACAAGTAAGTCATTTTGTTCGAAGTTGTGCATTGCGCAAGACTGTTCCTGTTTTTCTTTCAATAAGACCCAGCAAACATGTGAGATTGGTTAAGTCCTGAGTTATAACTATGATTAATACGCATACAAATAATTATTCTATAGAGTATCTTCCTTAATAGGATAAAACGTGTAAAGGAATTTAATGTAGAAAATGTGGAATGCAGATTTCTCTCTTCTAGTAGATGTAAAGTTCCCCTTTTATACCTTGGGATCTATGGTGCAGGGTAGATGTGCTGCTGCATAAAGACATCAGCAACTGGATAGCCACTGGGCACCATTTCACGCTCTAGAAAAAAAGTGTGGGGCAATATCTTGCTGTCTATGAAGACTAACAATATCGAAACCCTAGTCAACCCTCGCCTGTGTGAGGAGCACTCTGCTATGCGGTATTAAAACATAATCCACTTTCTCTTGGCAGGAAAAAAAAATGAATATTGTCCATCTCCATTGCCTAAGGCGGATTTTTATAATGAGGTGGAAAGGTAAAATAACCAATGAAGAAGTGCTGTGCTGCGACAAGCACCGTGCAAGGACAACCGCATTGTTTTCAGTATTAGACGCCTTGGCTTGGACATGTTCACGGAGTGTCCCAAGTTAGACTTCCGCAAGACATTCTCTTTAGTGACGTACTAGAAGGTCGGCAGGTTGACCAATTTTAAGGTATACAGATGTATTCTCAGATGCATGCTCTCCAAATCGACACTGACAGTTGAAATAATTATGCACTGGAGAGCAAATATAAAGGAAGGGTCTATCTCGGACTGCAGTTGGCATACCCACAAGAATTAGTAAGAACGGTTGAAATGCTGCAGCGTCTGGTAATGTTGAAACTGTGAATACTGTTGTGCACAGCTAAGAATTTCAAAAATGTGAAAAAAAAAAAAAAAAACAACTACACTGTAGAAAACAATATCATAATTTAACCAACATAAATACAAAGAGTTTTGCATTAAAGACCATGCCGTTTCAAACAATTATAAAATCGAGCCGACCCGCGGCGTAGCATACACTCCCCTTTTTTTCTGAGTCTCGCTCTCCGTTACCGCAAAATTTACGTGGGGTAACTCTAGTCCGACTTGTAGAAATAAAAGAGTTATCTTTCCATGACTTTTTCATCGTCGTGTCCTGCATGGTTAAACCACCAAGAGAACTATATATATATATATATATATATATATATATATATATATATATAGAGAGAGAGAGAGAGAGCGAGAGAGAGAGAGAGAGAGAGAAAGAGATGAACAATAACACAATGGAGATGCAAAAATAATGAAGATTTTCAAGATAAACTAAAGAAAACAAGGTCAAGGACAATAAATTGAAGTAATTAAACATCCCTGTAGCTAAATAAATTTAAAACAATAATTGAGCTGTAATTTAACAATACCTCAATGACTTCGTATCACATCTCCTGTATGACCTCTAGTTAGACTATTTAGTATTTACCATATTTTAAACACATTTACGCAAATGGTTTTAGTTTTTTTGTCATCAATAATATTTTTAAAAAATTGTATTATTAAGTTAAGTAATCAGTCCTACAAACTAAAAAATTTACCCAAAAAATGTAAAAACGATTTAGTATGCACACTTGTGGACTTCAATTTAAAACAACAATTATTAGGCAGTTTTATATTGTAGACGTTAACTTTAGTGTACTATCACATACTCGGAACACTTAACTTCACTCGTGATGCGGTCTTTGTAAGTAACACCTAGAAGTCAACTATATCTTTATAACCATCAGTTCATTGAAGACATATGCATATTAACAATGCAATAATAATAGCATTAATAAATCTCCATATCCTGTGATATCAAGTCGTTAATTGAACACTACAACTGTAGTTCTAACACTCTCGACACGAGCACGTCTCTTCTTTTTTCTTTTTAACTTTTTGTAGTTGTTGATAGTTTATAATTTATAGCTTTTTATATTCTTTATAAACATATTGAGGACTGCCTTTTTAACTGTCTGAGCGGATCTTTTCAGGGGCCGATTGTGAGTTTAAGTTTCCACACTAACTGTCTTTGAAGCCTTGTTTTTTTTTTACTGTTACTGACCTAATGTTGTTCAATTTTACTTTAAAAAATGTCTTTTTCAGGTACTTGTAAATCAAGCCAATTCAACGCAACGATGAACAGAGAGAAAGAGGTGTATGTTGCATGCGATCTGAGTGACGGCTTTCAACTTGTCACCAGTGGTACGACTAGTGCATGCGTTTGGGTCTCCACCAACATGACAAACTACTTTTTTGCTAGAAACTCATGCAGAGGTATTTTAAGTTTGCAATATCCTATTCAATCTTATATAATACAGACGCTACTTCTAAAAAGAAGATGACAACGTCCTACGCGTCATGCATTTAGTCATGCATGTTATCTAATGACTTAAATTCTGCCAAGTCACTGGTTTTCCTGGCTAGCTCAGGTAACCCATTCCATGCTATAATACCACTCTAATACCACTAGGGAAGATGTAGGATTTCATGCTCTAATAGCACTAGGAAAGAAGGAGCATTTTTACAAATTTGTCCTAGCATATGGGACGAGGAATACGCCTTTGTCATTGTGTCTTTCAGAGTATTTTATTGGATTTTGTTATTGTATTTGAAGATTATGGTCCAGTATTTTATATATAATTGCTACCTTACTTTTGAGTCTTCTCTCCTGAAGGATTTCTAAATTTAGTGATTTTACTAAAGGTGTTACTCTAGTCAAATGTGAATATTCGTTTGTTATGAATCTCACTGTTATGAATCTCACTGCTCTGTTCCAGTTTCTTAATGTTGAGTTTAGGGGTCCCAAAAAATAGGGTGCATATTCTATTATTGGCCTAACCAAGGTTAAATAAAATGTAGTTTTATGTTCTTATTTGATTTATAGAAATTTCTTTTAATAAACCCTGTTGATTTGTTTTTTGATAGTTTCATGAATATTGGTATTCCATAAGAATTTTTCATTTATTATAGCACCTAGGTATTTTGCGTTTTTAGTCTGTGTATTACTGTGTAACTGGTTTACCATGAATAAGATAAGTGGAGTTTATTTGTTTTAGTTTTTTTTTGTTACTCTTAATAACTGAAATTTTCCTGGGTGGAAAGACAGGCTCCAATTTCATTCCCATATTTCTGCAATATCGGAAACATAGTCTTATAAAATACTAGAAGAATAAAAAGATAAAAGCAAATTCGCGCATTTTTGTTTTTTTTTATGCTTGCTAGATACCATTCTTATAAGTAGTCTTTCATCCCTAGCGCAATTATAGCGTTGAGCGGTTTGCATGAATCAGGCAGCGAATCCAATGACTTCGAATGAGTAAGAACGTAATCATATTATTCTTTAAAAAAACGTCTGGAATATATAAGATGATACAATTATTTATGTTAATATTAGAAATATGAGAATCGGCAGCATTCTGGATGGTACAATAACAGAAATGATAATAACCTAAAGTATTACTCATCATTTGACTGCTAATGTTTGGGTGTACTGTTTGACGAATTAACCCAATTGTTCCAGTGTCCAGTTTTTGTTCTCTCAGAGGTGGATCCTTCCGCCCTGAGTGCTTATATGTTGGTCCAGCCAGTTAGCATGAGTCCGAGTTTTTGGAGGGATCAACTTTGATGACAACTTGAGTCTGTAGCTGAAAGATTCGTCTCGTTTGTAGAGTTCTCGCCCCCTTTGTTACACGCCCATGTGGTGCAGTATGGAAGCAGTAGTGGCAAGGATGCGCCCATGTGGTGCAGTAGGGAAGCAGTAGTGGCAAGGATGCGCCCATGTGGTGCAGTAGGGAAACAGTAGTGGCAAGGATGAAATCATCTTCTCCCATGTCCAGGTTAAGATTATATTATTACTAGCATGTAACTCCAGATACACCGTTGATTTGTTGTTTTTTTTATACCAGTTCCCAAACTCCGACTCTTTTTTTTTCTTTTCCACTTTAAACAGTAAAAAAAAACCTTTTTACAAAACCTCCATTTAAGTCACTTAATCATGGAGAGTGGGCGGACGCTGATCTAAAAAAGGCTGTCGCTGTAGATTGCTGCGAAAAGAATGACTAGCTCGTTGACTAACTCTAGTTTGACCGTTATAATTTTCATAGTGAAAATATTTTTTAAAATGTTGCTGGAAATGTTTTCAGGGAAATCAGCTTATCTGTACACAGTGAAAACGATTGGAAAGCTGGAGATTCTTCAGAAGAACTATGACAGCACAAGCCTCTGGGTGGGTCTGAATGACATCGATGTTGAAAACGTTTTCAGATGGGAGGATGATAACACTATTTGTGACAGCACATGTAGGGGGCAAGTGTTTGCTCAAGGTAACGTACAATGAGCAAATATAAAAAAGTACTTTTAACTCTTTCTCTCCTAATCAACGATACAACCGTTGATTTGACCTCATTAAATTAAATTAATGTTTAACTTTATAAACTTGAACTTGTGTTATATAAAAAGAGCATGCATTTTTTCGTTAATCCTCTACCAAGTAAAATACTTTTTTGATAACAAACAACAAAGCTATTGAAGCTTAATCATAACAGGGTAGTGAGATGGTAATGAGCAAAATGAAGAATTCCCTGGAAAGGTGGAAAATAATAACGGAGAGAAAGAGTTAAAAAACAAAGTACTGTATTGAGTAAGAATTGCATTATTATTTTGAATGAATCCAGTAAGTAATTGTTAGTAGATCTAGATTCTAGACTAATAGAATACATTTGTGCAACTGGAAATATATTATATATTTTTTTTGTTTAAAGATATTTTCATGATTATAGCCTGCTCGTTGCACTAAGTATAAATCCCTTTTGTAGATCAAAATAAAAAACTAAACTCTGCTATTTTCCCGTCTAATTCATGAAACCCAACCCATACTCTAATGACAGTAGGAAACAAGGAGCACTTTCACAAATTTGTCCTAGTCAATGGAATAAGAACTGTGTCTTTATTTTGTCTCTTTCTGAGTACTTTATAAGGTTTTATTTTATTTTTGATAAAATTTGTAAATTATGATTCAATGTTGTATGGTTTATCGCTACTTCACTTGTTACTACTCTGTCCTCAAGTGTCTCTTCATTTAGTGATTCTACTGAAGATGTTACTCACATCAAGTGTGAATATTTGTATTTTGTAAATGACATCGCTTTTTTTTTGTTTTTGACTTCGTCGTTCTAGTATAGAACAGCATGAAATTAATATTTCGTTCTTTTTCTCCAGGTGAACCTAATAATGAATACGACGAAGAAGACTGCGTACACTATTACAACTCATATAGACCGTCTCCATTTTTAAATGATAAGAATTGTTTTACTAACCTAGCTTATATTTGTGAAAAACCTTTATTTAACATGTATTGAACACAAAATATTTATATATTTATGTTATACGTAAGCACTAGAAGGATGACTGTAAAGAAACTACTAATTATTAGTTCACTTTCTTATGAATACATTATTAATATTATTGTGTCAAACTAGACTGTTTAATACTTATGCTACTAATACCTAAACTACACGTCCGGCTTAAAAGTGGACGACCTGTACTCTCCTGCGCTCTAAGGCGTCTACTATTGATGTACTGGCACCGTGCTATTTGTAGTACTTCCACGTTGGTCATATATCTTACCTCCTCACTGTGATAATTGAAGTGTAGAATGAGTACTAGTCCGTTTTATTTGTATTTTGTTTTATTTTTATCTATGCCTGCTTTTGTATTGTTTGTAAGTAGTTCCCCCTTTCAGACTTTGCAATCTATAGGGCATATGATAATGAGTGTCACGTGGCCAGCACAACGACCAACCGCCTTTACTTTCCCCAACTTAAGTCAGGTACCATCAGAGTTGGGTGGACACAGGGGCGCCCAAAAAATCCTGAAATTCAAAATCCCAGTCTTCACTGAGTTTCGAACCCAGAATCCCAGGTTTCGGAAGCCAAGCGCGTAATCACTCAGCCACTGCGCCTTGTGTGGCATTAGTGCCATGTGGAAAATCAGAAGATCTATTTAAATTGTTTTAAAGGTTAAAAATTTAACCCGCGGGCCATATATGACCATTGACTCAACTTTCTCTGGCCCCACGGAACTGCAGTCCAACAGTATATAATGCAACGTAAGAGGCTCAGTTCGGTTGGACGCGACAACTTTTTCCCCATAATGCACAAGGTGACAAGACCTATTTGGTCTCTTGGCCGGAAAAGATTTGGTCTTAATGACTCGCACAAGGAAGATTGTTGAATTTCTAGATTTTTATTTTTTACTATAAATGAACGTCTGAAAAAATGCAGAGGCGTAGCTAGGGTGGGGGGAAGGAGGGGGAGAATTTGAAAATCCCCCCTGGGCCTCAAATGAGTGTTTTTTTTTCATTGAATATTAAATATTACGAAAAAAATGCAGGGGCTCCCAAAGAGGTCAAGCCCCTCTCCCTGGCCTCCAAATGATGGCGAATTCCTAACTACGCCACTTGTGTAACGGAAATAAAAGTCTAAGTAACGCTACATGAAGTATTACTGAAGTTCATTCCTAAATGTCATTAGTGATTTTCTTTAAAAATATACTTTAATAAAACTTTTAAACATTTGCAAATCCCCTATTCTACTAGTTGACCAAATATGAATGTACATTTCATTTGCACTGCTGTGATGTTTCTTAGGAGTCATAAACTATGATAAAAACTAGTCAATAATAAAGATACTATTATTATTAATATTGGTTGTTATTTTCTTTATTTTCAAAATACAAGTGTTTGTGTATTGTTTCAATTTTCTCAATCAAGCCTAAACAGAACTAACTAACTAATCACCACAAGTCTCTCTTGCTCGTACAGCTACATTCTCGAGGACTCTCAAGGTACCATATGGTACCGCCTTGCTGTCATGGACTCAACTGTCCTTTCTTACACACTGTCTCTCGACCGTCAAGGTTCTCTGTCACATGACCACAACACGGGTCATACTTGCGTGTGCTAGTAGTACTGTTTCTTGTCTATCGACAGCCCTTGACCTGTGTGATTGGCCTGAGTCATGTGTGTCAGTAGGCCGCATACATTAACCCTTTCAGTCCGCCTTTGGGGCTACTACAGTATTATTGAAGGGAGAAAGGCTTATGTTAATAGTGCATCTGTTTCTTGCCTATTAAATAATGCTGGAGTAAAGGTAAGTCAAGTTCCCCTTTCAGACCTGGCGATCTATGGGGCAGACAATGTTAAGGTCATCTGTTTCCATGGCCAACGGTTAACGAGGGTGTCATATGGCCAGCACAACGACCAACCACCTTTAGTTTTCCCCAACTAAAGTCAGGTACCTATTAGAGTTGCGTTGACTCAGGGGCGCCCTAAAAATACCGAAATTCAAAATCCCAGTCTTCACTGAGATTCAAACCCAGGACTCCAGGTTCGGAAGCCAAGCGATTAACCACACACAATTCGCCCCTTCTTTTAATGCTGGAAAGCCACCAGAAAGGCTGCATACAATTGACGTGACCAAACAAGTTTAAATGTGTCGGTCTATTTAAGGAGCTGTTGAAGACAAGGACTACATGTATAGCTAGATCTGGAACTGATGACAAACCAAACAGGAAAGTCATTTGTCGGAGATTCGGTACACACTAATTGTAGAAAGATTTCTTTCAATAAATGATGTTAATGGAGAGCTGTCCATCTGATTTATATGAACATGTTCGTATCTAAAACAAAATGGAACTGTTTTTATTTTCTGCTTCTTCATGTTCTTCACTGATTTAAATTCATGCATCATAGTGCTAGATTTTTTGTTGAACAGAACAGTATCGACGGACCTGGGGCTATAAGCAAAAATATTGGGGAATGGGGTTTGTAAGGCTGATCCTCATTTCAAGCCAGAAACTTTTCAAAAGAAAATATTGCGCCTTTGTAAAAACAAAAAATAGTAGCCTGTCTGTTCCCTCCTAATGAAAAATAAATGCAACTGTGTTTTAAATAAAAACAATGTCAAGCCAAAATAACCGCATTAAATGTTCATAAATAATTCACTTTTTTCAACCTTCTCAAATACCAAATAAACACTTAATGTATGACATGTACCGTTACTTCCAGTCGGCCATCTACTGTCACATTAATCTTCAGCCTTCATTAAGTAAAAAAAAACTTTCTATGGCAGGTTAACATTATTTTTGTTTGTTTGTTGCCAAATGATTAAAGATTTAATGTCGTTATTGAATACTAGTTTTTGCAAAAAGCTCATTCTGCCTGTTTGTTTATTAATCTATAATGTAAAAAAATATTTCTTTTGTCTGGGAAAATTTCAACACCATTGTGACGAGTGACGTCCCTTTTTCTGTTCCCACTCGTCACTACCTCATTTTACTTATACTATATAACAGTATATGTATTAGTATAATTAACTTGGCTCTTTTCTTCTAGTGGTGATTCTCACTCTCGGTGCTTGTAATTACTTTGTCTGCATACTTTTTTTTTTAATGTATAAAAATTAAACTAATGAAAACAATGTCACAATATCAACGACCACATAATGAATACTCGTGCAATCAATCTCTCTAATTAAAACTAATATTTAATATTTTAAATGGGGCATTGATAACATCTTTAAAATCATGTAATAAATGTAATAATTGATTAATTAATAAATTTATAACTGCAGATATGTCTTATTAATAACATAACATAATAACATAAAACAAGTGGCTTCAATACAATATACAAATGAAACTATTGTATCTGTTAAGATAATATAGATAAACAATAAAGACATAATCAACAAAACAGCAATTAGTCACCCATGCCAATTAGACCACAACGGCTACTCCCTCCTCCATGCACTGGACCCAGACGGCATTTGAGTTCAGTACCTCTGTCCATGTCATCTGATGCCAATCATTGTATGTTCATCGTCTTACTAAATGGTCTTCGTCACTGTCGCCAATATTTATTTTGACTATCATTCTGTGACTCAAGCCTGCCATCTACCGACTCAGACTGTCGCTGACTCGGACTCTAAGGGATGTCACTGACTTTGACTCACGGACTGTCACTTTAAATAATCAAATAACCAAAATATCGCTAACAACTAGCTAAAGCGCAATTCTATTTATTCATAATCAACTAACATCTAAAGCTAGATCTATAACTAGTAAAAACTTTTGTTCTAACCCGGTCCCTTAGAACTAATTCCTACATGTCTCTGGTAAACAACTCACACCGCTTGGAGCCAAGATCGCGAGCCAGCCTCGGCGACTTGCTCCCAATGTTTGTATGTGTCGTTCACGAGAATACATCTAGCACACGACACACGCCCTCGGCGTTGACTGACACCCTAACTCACGCATAACTTAACTCTACTAAATCTTCCGTGTTTGTTCCGTCCTACGGGCATCGAGTCGCCCTACAAGGTATAGGCTTAAATCTAAGTGTCACAAGAGTCCTACCCTTTGTCTGTACTCTGTCAAGCCTGTCGGTGAGCCGTGAAAACTAATTACAAAATAATTAACTTTGCTCACACACATACACTGCACTATTATTCATTGGCATTGACAATAAACAAATGATTAAAATAAAAAAACAACAAATAGTTAAATAATTACTAGTAATTTAGTTATTTTGTTTGATATCAAAAAAGAAAATAAACACTCAGCATTTAGAGATATGTCTAAATATCTGGGTTGTGTCCCCTTAGATAACTGAACATGTTATTTCTCTCACTCCCATTCCTGGATCAAAGTAAAAATTTAAACAGTAATTTATTGAAACTATTAAAAATATTATTAGTATAGCTTTTATATAGCGCTACTTTCATGCTTATAGCATGCTCAGAGCGCTTTGGTCCAATCTCATTAGTGGACCAGTTGGGGGGAGGGGGTATCTAGGAGTTGGTTTTCCGAACCTCGAGCCCCCTTCTCGGTAGCCAAAGACAAGCCAAGTTCAAGCGCACTTAGCCTCTCGACCACGCTTCCCACTATGAATGAATTTAAAAAAAAATTAACCAATTGGTCTATTAATTATTGGTAATTAATTATTTTGTCTAATATCGAAAAAGAAAACCCTACATTATTGAGATATATAGTTGAAAATGTGGAGATCCTCTGCATCAATTAGCTTTTTTTTATTCTAAGAAAATGTATGTTTATATTTTGCTTGTCTAGAGAATGACCTAACTGTGTGCCACTACATTAAGTAATTTCATTGAAGTCACTGATTATATGTCATTTTCCATTTTTTCTTCTGGTGTGGTTTTCGACGGGGTGAAAACGCCGGCTGGGCCCCATGACATAATTAATATAAATACTAATATAAATATATTTAGGAAATACAAATAAATATACCTATACTAGAAAAGATATTTTCATATGATATGGTTTTGCTATTGATCTAGATCAGTGTTTCCCAAACTGTGTTACGCGGAACCGTAGTATTCTGCGAAGATTTAATAGGTGTTCGACGAAATACTAGAATAATTAATTAGTAGGCCACCACGTGAATTAATCTCCATAAAAAACATAAGCAAAGTTTTCCGCTAAATACTTAGAATGTGCGAAATGTTCCGTTAAGGAAAACGTTTGAGAAACACTGATCTAGATAGAGATGAACATAGAAAAGCTCCATAAAAGCCATTAAAAAAGGACGTGTCGAGCATATTGTTCTTCTACAAACTGTGGATTAAAGCTTATATAATATTACAAAAATAGATAAAGAAACATTTAATGCTCATATAGTGCATGGCTATTTAAACAAATCTCTTTTAAAGGACTTGTCATTTGTTAGCAAAAATAAATTCCAGTGGGTATAAAAAGAGTTATGAACCAGCTCAAAAAAAATAAATTATAAGAATTTAAAGATAGTTATGGAGTGAGAAGCTCAATATCTCAGTTACAAACTCAGACCAAAAAGTGACCTATATTTTTAGCCACATCCAATGCAGATAGCTATTGTAAACAAACAAAAAATGTACATAATCTTTGCTTTGAAAGAATTCTCAAATGTCTTGAGTATCTACAAATAATGTCTTTGTTGTGATAGAACAATTATGAAATGTTTGTTTCACAGATAAACAAACATTTCCCATAACACTGGATGTCGTTCATAAGTTGGGAAAAAGAAAAGTAGCCAACACAATCTTCGTCAGACGAAATATCATTTGGCTCACCTGAAATCAAGAAATTGAATTACGGTTTTGTGTGCTGTTTAAAGTGAAGTTTATGTACTCATTTTTTCTTATACAATTTTATCTTTGACTTTTCAAAATTAAAACTATTTTCTTGAATATCAATTGCATTGAATTCGGTTTGGCATTAACACTTAAAGTGCTTAGCATTTTTTGTGCATACAAAAAATGGAATTACAATTCTAGTGTTTTGAGGCTTAACAATCACACACGTTTAAAGGGTTAAAAGGTGAGACTGATTTTCTAAATAGAGTTACCAGAGGATTAGATACATCTTTATAAAATAAAGCCATATTTACATAATCAATAATTAAATTATAGTAAAATCTTAAGTGTATGTACTGATGGAGCAGTCTGATTGGTTGGTAGAGTTTGTGGCATTGTAACCCTGCTTGAAATGGTTATATACGTCGACGTCTTCTGAAATATCCTTCGCATCAACAGGCGTTGTGTGGACAAGAAAAATGTTTGATTTACATCAGCTTAGGATAACAGTTGTGGGATATGGAAATACAATTAGAGCAGGGGGGATAAAAAAGACTTGAATTCAGTAAATATTGTAAACTGTTAAATAAGAACAGGATGATCCCTTTCTTCTTCATTGTGGTAACTGGGAGCACAATGAAAACTCCTGTTTTACTATTATAATCTATCAAAATATATAATCATCCTAATAGTAAATTTAAAATATTTTGAACACACACACACAGTTGGTATTTCGCATGTATCAAGTAGAGAATTATTTAAATACATAGAAAATCTGAGACATTTCGTGAACCAAAATATTTGTAGAAATTAGAAATTAGTTGTTCTGCTAGAATTAATTAGTGACAATGTATATTAAAATTAAATATAATACTTAACAATTTTTCAATACACAATATTAAAACAAGATCTCTATTTAGATGCGTTAATATTATTGGAATATTTCATACATGTATGAGAACCTATAATAAGCGTTATTATTTTTGTTTGCATTTTTTACAAAACTTTTATTAACTCATTCTGTCTGTCTGTCTGATAAAAAGCATTTACACGTTATTTCTCCCACACCCAATCTCGGATCAAACGGAAATTTTTCACAATCATTTCTTTTACCCGACAACACAAGAATCATTTTAAAAATTAACCACTTAGTTAATTAACTGTTGGTAATTCATTTTTTTGTTTGGACTTAGTTAATTAACCGTTGGTAATTCATTTTTTTGTTTGGTATCTCGAACAAGGGAAAGACATTGTATAAGACTTAGGTGGTGGTAGAAGCTTTACATATATATATTGTTTTTCTTCTTAGGCATGCAGAATCAAACTTTCTTAACTCCTCTGTTTGTAGCACACATACACACACACGTACCCACACACGTACACACACACGTACACACACACGTACCCACACACGTACCCACACACGTACCCACACACGTACCCACACACGTACCCACACACGTACCCACACACGTACCCACACACGTACCCACACACGTACCCACACACATACACAAAATCAATAAGAAGAAAGTATTTTATTTGTTACTCTGTACCTTCAAACTGTATTTAACAAGCATTAGGAAAAAAAAAATAATACTTTAAAAAAATAAACCTTTTCAAAGGGAAAGAACTGCTAATTATTACCATTTATCTAAAAATCACAGGGTTTAGCTCCTTTACTGCTCTAAAAAACAAAATTAATTAATTAGTACTAATTGGTTAATTTTTAGATTGATCGTGTATAGTCATCGACTACGAATAATTAAGTAAAATTTCAACTTCAAACTGATAGATTTACTGTTATCTTTTAATACTTAAATAGACAAATCTATAACACTTTAATACTGAATCTGAATAGGACTGAGAACATTACACACAAATGATTACCTGCTTGAAAAATCATAGATATGCAGGTTTGGTTACAGATGGTGTTATCATCGACCCACCTGAAAACGCTTTCTGTAGCCATGTCATTCAAACCAACCCATACTACACTATCCAGTCTAAAATTCTCTTGTAAAATCATCAATTTCTCTAAAGTCTTAACGGTATAGAGATGAGATGACTTGGCTGAGGAAACAGAGTGATCGTCATTAATCTTATCTTATCTTATATAATACAGACGTTACTTCAAAAAAGGAAGATGATTACGTCTTACGCGTCATGCGTTCAGTCATGCATATTAACCAATGACTTAAATTCTGCCAAGTCACTGGTTTTCCTGGCTAGTTCAGGGAACCCATTCCATGCTCTATTAGCACTAGGGAAGAAGGAATATTTGTATAAATTTGTTCTAGCACATGGGACGAGGAATGTGCCTTTATCTTTGCTAGATATATAGATATCTAGATATGTTAGATATATAATTCTTTATAATCGAAAGTAGCTAATTAGAAATGATCACAAACCATGAGATTATAGACAGATATATATAAGACAGGGTTACTGCAGCGATTGGACCCCATTATGACTTGGTAACTATTGTAAAAAAGCAAGCTAAAATCTATGTTTATATTACAAGGTCTTCGGGGTCTCGCAAAAAACTTCCTTCAGTGAACAGTACCAGGAATAGGGAGAAGAGGCAGAAAGCGATAGGAAGACAACGTAAATGTTTGGGACGGGCCTGCCACTGAAAGAGGATTCTAACTAAGGTGAAAGACAGAGAGGAATGGAGAAAGGCGGTCGCAAAATCTTGCATGGTGCCCCAGCAGTCCAACAGGCTAAGGGATAGGTAAAGGCAGTGATTTTTGTGGTAAAATGATAGGTGCCGGTACTCAGTGATGGATTGACGAACTTTTAACTACTAATAAATTAATAATAAACGTTAAAATTCAAGAAAAGTAATAATTTTTTTCCCCACATTGAAAGAGGTGCCAGTACACCGTACAGGTGCGTGCGTGCCTTCACAAAAAAAAAAAAAGCCAGCACCGGATAAAGGTAAGGGCAAACCCCCCCCCCCCCCCCCCCCCGTAATTATAACATTGTCTACAGACGGATGTGTGTGTAAGTTACATAAAAAACATGGCTACCTATCATGAGGGCTAGAGTTTAAATCCCGATATGCTGAGCGCCTAAAGGCAGCATTGAAGCATTCTCCCAGGCAAACCTCCCCCCCCCCCCCCAAACCCCTAAAGATCTACACAAGAGCGCACTGAATATGCTTATTTAATGAAAAGTACGCTATACAAAAGTAAGTTAAACAAGCAAGACGTAAAAATCTAAATAATGTAGACGTTATTTCCCTTTTTGATAATTAATTAATTACCAATAATTAATTGACTAATTAAATGTAAGTTGATATAATCCTTGCAAAATCTCACCTATTTCTATATAAGTATCTCTTTTGTTTAGCTCTATACCATTTTTGTTTTAAACTTGTAAATTGTTTGTATCATGTCTTAATTGTATTTATAATTCATAAAATCAAATTAATTATGTTACGAATTGTATGAACAGTTTCATTATTTTAATTTGTTCATTGGCTTTATTAGTTTGAATGCTTTGACTGTTTGCGTAACCAAATCTTACACCCCTCTTACCAGTCAGCAGCTGTTATTAGAATATCAAGAACACCAATGAAATGTCCGTTCTTTCCCATTGTCCAGCCAGCTTTGACCTATCATTTCCTCGTGCTTCTTCTACTGTATCTTGAAGGATGACCATTAAAGTTGAGTCATGCCTTACAATAAGTCCGAAACAGCTCAGATTTCATCTCTTCACAGTGAAGAGGACTTTCTTCTTTTCTAAAAGGGGTAGACTATGTAACTAATTAATGTCAGGTATCTAACAGAGTCGGCACAGGGGCGTCTTACAAATCCCGAAATTCAAAATCACAGACTTATCTAGGATTAGAACCCGATACCCCACGGTTAGGACGCCAAGCGCATTACAAGTCAGCCACCACGCCTAGGAGTAACTTACCTTTACACACATCCCTGGCAGTTGGGTAGTTAACCAAGTTGTTCGACTGCCAGACACAGGCGACGACAGAGCCTTTAACTAAAATTTGAAATCCATCGTTTGTGTTGCATGAAATAAAAATGTCTCTGCTAGTATCACCTGTGCCTTTCCCAATCGAAACTCGTCCTAGAAATAGTTTTAGAAATATAGTTCTTATTGATAGCGTGCATATTGCTTGTGTTTCATTTCCAAAAATGACATGTAATTGAGTTTTGATGAATAACACCGAATGCTGGAAATTAACAAGCAATAGAAAAAAAAGGGATATTTAAAAAAAAAAAAATCAAAACTAATCTAAGGGAAATGACCGTTAATTACTGTCATTTATCTGAAAATTGCTTGGTTTAACTCCCTTTCTGACATATAAAACAACAAACAAATAATTAGCACTTCGAATACCTAATAGCTTAATTTTTTAAATTTATTCGTGTATTGTTCTGGACGATGAATGCTTATGCAAATTCTAATTTGATCCAAGAATGAGAAGTGGGAGAAAACTGAGCAAAAACTTAATCATGGAATTAAATTCATATATACATCCGTATTAAGCAGCATTTATTCTCCTATTTTGATATCTAACAAAATGATTAATCACCAACAATTAATGAACTAATTGGTTTATTAGTTATCTTGTAATTGTCAGGTACAGTGATTGAGTGTGCACATTTTTAACTTGATCCGAGAATGTAAAATCGGAGAAATAACTTGTTCAAACTTTTTACCAGACAGACAGAGTTGATATAAGCTTTGTAAAAAAAAAACTTTTCACTAGTCTCCATAGAGAAAAGACACTACAAGTCTTGTGGTATCTATCTGACCGTAAGTCTGTCTCTATCAGCAAAACTAAAAACGCTTATCTCCTATTTCTTTTAATCATCACATTTAGTGTGGTCTAGTTGTAAGATTGTGTCAAAATTAAATAATATAGTTTCTTTTTGTTATCATTTTTGTCTATATATTCCCATGGTTTCAATGTGAACTGCATGCACTTCATAAAAACTGTTTGTTTCTATTTTTACAAAGCTTATATCAACTCACTCTGTCTTTTGTCTGTCTGTCTGCCTGTCTGGTCAAAAGTTTGTTCACTCTATTTCCCCGACACCCAATCTCGGATCATGCTAAAACGTCGCACAATTATTTCTTGTACCTGAAAAAACAGGTTCAGATTGTCTTTTACCTTGTTCAGATCAATACATTTTTCTTTTTCATTTATTGATTATTTCATACCATTGTTAGTTTCAAAGGATATTTGATCGCTGTACATGATAAATATAATTTTCTTGACATATACTGATAAATAGTTTGAAGTACAGCTAACCTTTTGTAATCCGTAATTCGACGCACTCGATAATCCGAATCCCGCGACGGTCGGACTATCATCCATTTTTGTTTTTGTAAGCACTAGTGCAGATTAAGTGTTGTAACGGTAAGTAAGTAAAGGTACCTCCCTTCGGCCCTTGCAATCTATGGGTGCAGATAATGTAAAGCTTTTTTTCTATGGTAAACGGTTAACGATAATAACATGTAGCGTGCACAACGCCAGACGTCTTTACTTTCCCAAAATATGTCAGATACCTATAAGATTTGGATGCACTTAGAGGCGTCCTTAAAATCACGAACTTCAAAATCCCAGTCTTTACATGGATTTAGACTTGAGCGATCGTGCGCTGCAAATGGAACGATAGGTAGAACACTATGCAGAACTCTACCAGATTGAAAACGCCATCTCACCAAATGCTGTTTCCAACTTCCCATCACTTCCAGTTTTGACGGAATTAGACGAAACGCCCTCAGTAAAGGAGCTGAGCATTGCCATTGACATGCTTGCACATGGGAAAACACCCGGAGGAGATGGCATTCCTGCTGAAGTAATTCAGGCTGGAAAACATGCCCTAATCAAACCACTCCATGAACTGCTAAGCTTGTGCTGGGAACAAGGAATGGTCCCCCAGGAATTGAAAGACTCCAACATTGTTACAATTTATAAAAATAAATAAAGGCGACCGCTCTGATTGTAACAATTACAGAGGCATCTCACTGCTTAGCATAGTCGGAAAGGCTTTTGCTAGAGTATTACTAAAGCGATTACAGATCCTGGCAGATCGTGTTTATCCAGAGTCGCAGTGTTGCTTTAGGGCAGGTAGATCTACAACAGATATGATTTTCTCTCTGCGGCAGCTACAGGAGAAGAGCAGAGAACAAAAGCAGCCCCTCTTCATAGCTTTTATTGATTTGACCAAGGCCTTTGACCTTGTTAGCAGAAGCGGTCTGTTTGCTGTACTAGAGAGAATCGGCTGCCCAAATAAGTTAAGAAAACTAGTGTCAGCTTTTCACGAAAATATGCAGGGCACCGTTCAGTTTGAAAGTTCTTCCTCCAGGCCATTCTCCATTAAGAGCGGTGTAAAACAAGGATGTTTACTGGCCCCTACACTATTTGGCATCTTCTTCTCAGTCGTACTATCCAGTGCTTTTAAATCCCTGGAAGACGGAATATACATCCATAGCAGATCCGATGGAAGGCTCTTTAACCTGGCACGTCTTAAAGCCAAAACGAAAAGGCGTCGTATCTTGATAAGGGAGCTGCTGTTTGCCGATGACGCGGCACTCGTATCTCACTCACAAGGAGGTCTACAGAAGCTAGTGAACGCCTTAGCAGCTGCTTGTCAAGAGTTTAGCCTTACTATAAGTCTCTCCAAGACCGAAATCCTGGCACAAGACGTCGCAGAAATACCTATAATACAAATTGGGAACCACACCCTTTCAGTGGTGCAGGAATTTACCTACTTGGGTTCAACAATTGTCAGTAACCTAGACTTAGACATCGAGCTGACAAAAAGGATAGGAAAAGCTACCACAGCATTGGCAAAACTCTCCAAGCGCGTCTGGGAAAATGGTAAATTGACCACAGCGACCAAAATCCTAGTCTACAACGCCTGTGAGCACTCTCCTTTATGGCAGTGAAAGCTGGTCAACATACATGTACCAAGAGCACAGATTGAATAGTTTCCACTTGCGCTGCCTGAGACGCATAATGGGCATCTCTTGGAGGGACCATGTCTCCAATCAGGAAGTTTTGAGATTGGTCAATATGAACAGCATGTATGCTCTCCTGACACAAAGAAGATTACGCTGGCTCGGACATGTCACCCGCATGCCAGATGGTAGAATCCCGAAAGATATCTTATATGCTGAGCTTGTGGAAGGAGTCAGACCCAAGTGCCGCCCAAGACTAACATATAGAGATGTCTGCAAGCGAGACATGAGAGCCTCAGGCATCAGTGAAAGTATGTGGGAAAACATAGCCGAAGACCGGAGTGCATGGAGACAGACTGTGCGTGCTGGGACAACCCTTGCTGAGAACAAAAGAATTGAAGCGGCTTTAATCAAGAGGGAAAAAAAGAAAGCTGCCCTGTCTGCTAGCCCTAAATCAGAGGCATACACATGTACGAATTGTGGCAAAGTCTGCCGTTCTAGAATTGGCTTGATTAGCCACACCAGATTCTGCCCCGTCTCAAGATTAAGCCAAAACCAGTGACTCACTTGGGCGCATCCATTGCCTTTCGAGACAAAAGGAGCCATATATAGACTTGAGACCAAACAAGTAACCACTGGTTCACACCCTTATATACATGCACGTACACTTTACTTAAGCACAGCAACATCATGCACTACACAAGTCAAATTATTATAGTTAACCTAAGCAGAGTTAAGATACTTTAAGCATAATGTCTAACTTACCAATATCACATGACTGAGACTGTTTTGTGTATGAAAAACTGCTACAGTTGCTTGCTAGACATTTCTTTCCACACTCGACTCGACTTCTGGCGTGGACAGTAAACAAAGTATTTAGGACTAAGTTCAGATTTTTGTCTGTTTTGTGGAAACCCATCAACTTGTTATCAAATGTGTACACTGCAAAGAAGTGTACAGAAATACAAAGAAAATGTGAAAATAGAAATAAGAACACATTTTCTTTCAATGTCAGCAATACTAGAGAAAATTGCATTGATTGTTATAGTGACGATGAATAGACAACTTTAGTAAATTATGGCTTCTTTCATGATTATAGCATGCTCAGAGCGCTTTGGTCCAATCTTATTTGTGGACCAGTGGGTGGAGGGGGTATCTGGGAGAAAGTTTTCCGTGCTCAAGTTGGGTGTCGAACCTCGAGCCCCCATCAAAAGTAGCTAAGCCAAGCCAAGTTCAAGCGTATTAGGCCTCTTAACTACGCTTCCCACAATAGACATTATAAGGACAACGGCATTGTCTGCGTAAGGGGAGACAAAATATGCAGATCAGAACCAGGTTAGCCGGGTCATGTGAAATATTTTTGGAATCGACAACAATGGCTATAAAGTGTTTATAATTTATAGTCTAGATTCTAGATAGCTGATTGTAAATTCTTCTTACCAACACCAAGAAAACAAAAAAAGGTTGAAAAAACTTTTCGACGCAAGCCATACATCCTGTCGTTGTAATAAAAGAACAATGATCAAATAGAACTGTTGAAGAAGTCTGAACCGACGTGTAATTTCACATACGTGTATCATGTATCACCGACCCAAAGGAATGAAGTTCAAACCAGCTCCATGTAAATTTAAAAATACGTCCAACGTCGACGATATTTTTAACAAAATAATGTGGTATGATAGTTCTCAACTTTAGGTTCTACATACCCTAGAAAATAAATAATTATGCGGTTTTTAAGAAACAGGAAAGAATGCAAGAAAGTGATCAAAACCTGTTAAAGGTAAACACTAGAGTTGGTCTTTATTGTGCCTATGTAGGAAGTGTTGGGAAATAAACGTTTGCCTTATTAGCATTTAGTAACAAGAACAGTATTTGAAAATCCTTCACTTGGGGTGAAGACAGGACACTGGGTCGCCAGAGGCCCTAACAATCTGAATGCATTTAACTGTAACCAGAAGTAGACTGTTTGGGTGTTTTACCATTTAAGCAAAGTGCAATGCTGTACCTCAGTGAGCAGTACAAACATGATTTAAGATGATATTAGACTCAATAAATAAAACGAAATCTATAAACTCTCCTCATTAAAATAGCGAATCAATTTGTGGAACTGAATTTTAAAGTTCTGTTTTATTTAATGCCATTGCTCTACCTTGGACAAGTGAGTCATCTGTTTTTGGTAGCTAAAACAAATAGTTTAGTGCTCAAGCTAATTACAGCACTTTAAAATTGTTTTAGAATATATGCCTCGTATCCTTAAGGAATGTAGTATAGATTATACGCAATCGCAGTCAAGACATTGTTTATCTTTACAAAGCTTACATTAAATCACTTCGTCAGTCTTACTGTCTGGTACACATTTTGTTATACGTTATTAAAACTATGCACATATTCATTGTCCCTAACAAAACATGAATCAATAAAAAACATAACCAAATAATTAATTGATTGATTACATAATTTTGATTAATATAAAAGAGAAATAAGTATGATAGTATTAGACATTTGGCAATATGCAGTTCTTTCCCTTCTATAACCTTTTTTTTTTCTTTTAAGTATTTTTTGGTATTTTTAAGAGAAATTTTAAAGCAAGTAAAATACATCTTTTTTTTCCAATTATCAAGTTTATTTTACTAATTGTAAATATATAGATTACTTTGTATTTCTTACTGTTAGTTTGCTCAATGCGGTGACGTCCAATCACTTGTGTGGACCAGTTGGGAGAAAGAGGAAGAGAAGTCGGGAAGATGGTTTCTGTAGTGACTTTTTAAAAAGCATTTTTTTTAAAGGTGAGTTCGAACTGTAGGGCTTAGGCTTCCCCACAAACCAACCCACTAGCCACTGAGATAACCAAGTGCTTATAAAAAATAGGTTTTTTAGTTATTTATAGTTATAGTTATCTAATTTTTAGGCGACGAGCTAATTCTCTATACAAGATCTCATCTCACTATGAAATTGATAAAATTTTTCGATTAATTCAAGTTTTGTTACGGGCAATAAATCATTGTGCAAAGTTTCAACTTGATTCTGAGAATAGGAAGTGGGAGAAATAACATTTTCATTAGTGGGAAGCGTGGTCGAGAGGCTTGAACTTGGCTTGGCTAACTATGAAGTGGGATCGACGTTCGACACCCGACTCGGGCAGAGTTGTATTTACTGAGCGCCTGAAGGCAGCACAGAAAAACTTCTCCTAGATACCCCCTCCACCCCCACAGGTCCACAACTGAAATTGGACCAAAGCGCTCTGAGCATGCTATAAGCATGAATGTAACGCTATATAAAAGCCATAATTTATAATTTATTTATTATTTTATACTGTCTTTAGTGGTTTTTGATGGATTGTGAATTGTGTTTTGCAAAAATAACAAAAAAATGTGAATGGAACCTTTGCCATGTTGGACAAGAAGTTCTTAATCCAATTCACTTGATCAGTAATACCAAAACCAGGGCCCGCAGGCCAAGGGTCATATCGGGCTAGTTTTAAATAAAATGCACCTCGCTTCAACTGCACGAGAAACGTCGCGTAGATTTCGTTTAATTGTCTTCTGAAACCAAAGCGACTCCGTTGTTACAGTGTATGACTGTATTGGTGAACAATGTTTTGCTGAGACATTCAGCCACTGATGAGAAATACGATCCAGCGTTTTCTTACATTCTTAGCCCACAAAGCCAGTAGTAGAACGCTGATTGTTCGCTTGATTGTTGTGTTGATTGACACTACAATGAGCACTATGATTAGGATTTAATGATCTGACAAACTTAAGTAGAATCATTTTTAAAAGCTGATTTCAGTACGAGGTTTTCTAATCCAAATTTTGAAAGTATTAAATTTCATTTAACTTGGTAAGAAAAGCAAGAAAAACAAAACAAAAATACTAAAAAAAAAAAAAAAAACAAAGCCTATACAAAGGATATTTGTATCAATTAGTTTGGATCAGTCGTGTAATGGTCGATATTGCTAGAGCTTTTCGTTTCTTTGTTCAAAACTAAATTGGGCAGGAAGTACTTTTTTCAGATAAACAATTTCATATAAAAAATATTTGATATCTGCATCTGTTCCTCCATGGTTGTCTAGGATACAGCCGAGATTGGTGAAGCTTTCTACTTTTTCCAGAGCCGCACCTTGGACTGTAAAGGGTGTATTGTTGGACGCCTTCATCTTGAACACCCTGCTCTTCCCTCTGTTGATAGTAAGACCCATTCTAGCTGAATGTCCGCTACGACGCTTATCTCTTCCTGCATCTGCTGTTGTGTTTAAGAAAGAAGAGCCAGGTCATCTGCAACCTCAAGGTGATCTAGCTGTTTCCAGTGTCCACTGTATACCGTTCCGCTTCTGTTCTGTTGCTGTTTTCATGACCCAATCTATGGCTAGCAGAAATAAGAAGGTAGAAAGCCTTGTCCCACTCCTGTGTGCACTTCAAATGCGTCTGTCAGTTATCTGCCATGCACTATTCTACAAGTCATTTTCTCATGATGATATTTGTATTTTTTTTTCAGGCACTCCATAGTGTCTCATAAGTCTCCAGGGGGTCTGTCTGTCTGTCTGTCTGTCCAAGTTGTCAAACGCCTTCTTATTATTTATAAAACTGAAGTAAATAGGAGTGTTTTTCCTTTTCCGTGGACTGTTAAAAAATTAAGCATAGCATCGCTATCTGATCTGTGCATGATCTCTCATTTCGAAAGCCGGCTTGTTAGTCACGGTGATGTGGATCTACAACATATTTCATTCGGTTTAACAAAATGCAGTTAAACACTTTTCCTGAAATGGACAGCAGAAACTAAGATCACCTTCCTTTGGAGAGTTTGATGCCACTCTTGTGGCACTTCTTCTTTTTCCCATATCTTGCAGAAGAGAGGGTGGAGTAACATTACAATGGTATCAATGTGAATTCGACCTCCTCGGTTCAAGCATCTTCAAGTCAATACACTAAGTACTGTGCCAGCAAAGTGCTTATAAAAATTTTTTGTAGTGATGAATTGTTAGTTTTAAACTTTTGAGCAACGACAAAATTCTCTACACAAAGTATAAAGTGGACTCATTCAACTCACAAAGTATAAAGTGGACTCATTCAACTCACAAAGTATAAAGTGGACTCATTCAACTCACAAAGTATAAAGTGGACTCATTCAACTCACAAAGTATAAAGTGGACTCATTCAACTCACAAAGTATAAAGTGGACTCATTCAACTCACAAAGTATAAAGTGGACTCATTCAACTCACAAAGTATAAAGTGGACTCATTCAACTCACAAAGTATAAAGTGGACTCATTCAACTCACAAAGTATAAAGTGGACTCATTCAACTCACAAAGTATAAAGTGGACTCATTCAACTCACAAAGTATAAAGTGGACTCATTCAACTCACAAAGTATAAAGTGGACTCATTCAACTCACAAAGTATAAAGTGGACTCATTCAACTCACAAAGTATAAAGTGGACTCATTCAACTCACAAAGTATAAAGTGGACTCATTCAACTCACAAAGTATAAAGTGGACTCATTCAACTCACAAAGTATAAAGTGGACTCATTCAACTCACAAAGTATAAAGTGGACTCATTCAACTCACAAAGTATAAAGTGGACTCATTCAACTCACAAAGTATAAAGTGGACTCATTCAACTCACAAAGTATAAAGTGGACTCATTCAACTCACAAAGTATAAAGTGGACTCATTCAACTCACAAAGTATAAAGTGGACTCATTCAACTCACAAAGTATAAAGTGGACTCATTCAACTCACAAAGTATAAAGTGGACTCATTCAACTCACAAAGTATAAAGTGGACTCATTCAACTCACAAAGTATAAAGTGGACTCATTCAACTCACAAAGTATAAAGTGGACTCATTCAACTCACAAAGTATAAAGTGGACTCATTCAACTCACAAAGTATAAAGTGGACTAATTCAACTCACAAAGTATAAAGTGGACTCATTCAACTCACAAAGTAAAAATTGGACTCATTCAACTCACAAAGTATAAAGTGGACTCATTCAACTCACAAAGTATAATGTGAACTTTTTCAACTTATACCGCAATATCTGTCAAGTGCAATATTTTTTCCCTTTTTCGATATCAAACAAAATAATTAATTATCAATAAATAACTACTGGTATTTTTATAAGCACTTGCTGGCACAGTAGTTAGTGAATTGGCTTGAAGATGCTTGAACCGACGAGGTAAAATTCAAGTAGTACACTTCAAGAATTAATAGAAAGATCAGTTGGTATATCTGGCTTAATTGATGCTATGGAATGATTATTTAATTGATAATTTTGTAAAGGTTCAAGCCCTGTGTTGCCCACGCTCAAAAGTAATTAATTACCAATAGTTAATTAATAGTTAATAATTAGTTATTATTTTATAAATTGATTCTTATTTTGTCAGGTATAATTGTACGAAATTTTTACCTGATCCGAGATTGAGCGTGGGAGAAATAACGTGCACAACATTTTACCAGACAGACAGACAGACAGGTTCAGCTGATATAAGCACTGTAAAAAAAACCCAACACAAAAATATTTTTTTTATACTCTTTGGCGACTACAATAGTGAACTAAACCTTCTCCAAGACAACAACGAAGAGGCATGTAGGTATCGAAAGTGTCTCCAATACTGTTGTATTGTTAGTCTGACTTACGACATACGGAGAGGTATTCATTTTATTATTACATTGTTAATATTTATATTATACAATAAATGAACGATAAGTACAGTGTAAATGTAAATCTGGCTTAATTGATGTTATCGAATGATTTTTTAATGCATGATTTTGTAAAAAGCTATTCCCTCGCTCATGGCATCAAGGAGGAAACATTTTCCTTTGCTTGTACATATATTATTGGGCGAATGAACATTCGCATTGATAGTATTGAGTATAAAACTACTTATTAAATGTTGTTTTCAATTATATTCGACTTATTTACATACTTATAGCACTCTTTCTATTTAAAATAAAAGTAGACTGTAGAACAAAAAATACTTAATTTAGTAATAAAATATATCAATAACATTATTTTTTTTTAAATCGTTTAAATAAATGTTTACAAATGTATGGAAAATGTATGGCCTTTTAAACATAGTCCCCCTTGTTTAGTTTTCTAACTATTAATAGTGAATAGTTGTATAAATGGTGTGTTTTTAAAATAACTGATTTCATAGTTGATTTTCAAATTACTTTTTCCTTTTAGAAAAGACAAAAAGTAGACATTGCACCAGAAATGTCAAAGATTTAAAATGTGATGATATCGGATTTTCAAGAATATCTTTTCTACTCTTTTGCGATGTAAGCGGGACGGACAGACGAACAGACAGACGAAATAATAAAACACACACACTCACTCACAAGCGTAACAGAGAACAACGATTTCTTCATTTTATATGAAATAGTGTGTAAGTTTAATTTTAAAAAAAAAGGTTCTCATTATATTTACACTCTTAAGGTTTGTTAAAAAAAGGTTTTTCACAAAGAAACCGTAAGTTAAGCTGACATGGAAAGTCATTTAATTTTGTTTCCACATCAAAGTTAAAAATAACACAGTCCTCGTTTCCGCCATAATCATCTGGTTTACCTGTAACATAAACATTAATAATAAATACTGACATGATCAAATATCTTTCTATAGGATCATTCTCTCCTTGTCATTCTGTGTAATTATCTCTGTGTCATTCTCTCTATGCCATTTTCTCTCTGTCACTCTGTCTGTCATTATCTAACTATAACCGTGTCTGTTATTCTCTCTCTGTCATTGTAACATTCTCTCTCTTTAACTCTGTCATTCTCTCTCAGTCACTCTGTCATTCTCTCTCTGTCACTCTATATGTCATTCTCTCTCTCTTTAACTCTGCCACTCTCTAACTGTCACTCTGTCTGTCATTCTCTCTTTGTCACTCTGACATTCTCTCTCTGTCACTCTGTCATTCTCTCTGTCGTTTTCATCTCTTTCTCTCTTTCTCTCTCTTTCTTTCTCTCTCTTTCTCTCTTTCTCTCTCTTCCTCTCTTTCTCTCCCTCCCTTTCTCTCTCTCTACCTCTATTTCTCTCTCTCCCTCTCTTTCTCTCTCTCCCTCTCTTTCTCTCTCTCTCCCTCTCTTTCTCTCTCTCCCTCTTTTTCTCTCTCTCCCTCTCTCTCCCTCTCTTTCTCTCTCTCTCCCTCTGTTTCTCCTTTCTCCCTCTTTTTCTCTCTCTCCATCTCTTTCTCTCTCTCCCTCTCTCTCCCTCTCTTTCTCTCTCTCCCTCTCTTTCTCTCTCTCTTCTCTTTCTCTCTCTCCTTCTCTCCCCCTCTCTTTCTCTTTCTCTCTCTCCCTCTTTCTCTCTCTCCCTCCTTTCTCTCTCTCCCTCTTTTTCTCTCTCTCCCTCTCTTTCTCTATCTCTCTCCCTCTCTTTCTCTCTCTCTCCCTCTCTCTCCCTCTCTCTCCCTCTCTCTCTCCCTCTTTCTCTCTCTCCCTCTCTTTCTCTCTCTCTATCTCTCATTCTCTCTCTTCCTCTTTTTCTCTCTCTCCCTCTCTTTCTCTCTCTCCCTTTCTTTCTCTCTCGATCTGTCTTTCTTGTTTTTCTATTATTTTATCCCTTTCTACTTTCTTTCTCTGTAAAATACATCAGATAGTTGGTCTACCTTTTCA
Source organism: Biomphalaria glabrata (assembly GCF_947242115.1). Taxonomy (NCBI): domain Eukaryota; kingdom Metazoa; phylum Mollusca; class Gastropoda; family Planorbidae; genus Biomphalaria; species Biomphalaria glabrata. Next base: position 10,578,861 of record NC_074728.1, read on the forward strand.
AGTATTCTATTTTAACAACCATTATTATTAAGTCGTATGATTTGTTCTATCACCAATCTCCTTTCCTTTTCAAGATAACATCTTTCTATCACTCTAGACACTAGCCCTTTTATTTAGTGCACTGATGTCCAGGATACGGACTTCGGCCATGTCCCCTTCATGGCGCAGTTTTCGCCAGTATTGGAAACTTCTGTCTACAGTGCCTGGCATCTAGTCCATTGGTGTCTATCTATGATATATATGAGCGCAAGGGCCGGAAATGTTAGTACAACTAACAGCTTTTTTTGCTATAATACCTGCTTGTGTAAAATTAATACATGCCTGTGATAAATAATACCTGCTTGTATTAAATAATATCTGCTTATGTTAAATAATACCTGCCTGTGATAAATAATGCAAACCAGTGTTAAATATAAAACGCTAAATAATACATGCCTGTGTTAAATAGTATCTGCCATTGTCTATGTTATCTAATGCCTGCTTGTGTTAAATAATACACGCCTGTATTAAGTAATACATGCGTGTGTTAAATTATACCTACATGTGCTATGTAATACCTTCCCGTGTTAATTTATCACTACCTGTGGAAAAGCATGCCTATGTAAGTTAATATCTGCCTGTGTTAAGAATGGCCTGCCTGTGTAGATTAATACCTGCCTATGTTAAGTAATTCATGCCTGTGTAAGTTAATACCTGCCTATGTTAAGTAATTCATGCCTGTGTACGTTAATACCTGCCTGATTCAAAAACCATTGGCCTGCAAGTGGTGTCACAGACACTGTTGTCATCCTCCCATCTGAAGACGTTCTCGACTTCGATGTCATTGAGGCCAATCCAGATTTGTTTTATGCTCTTGTAATTGTCTTGCAGCATCTGCAGCTTGTCCAAAGTTTTGACTGTTAGAAGGTGAGAAGACATGGCTGCAGAAGAACGTATAAAGTAGAATTCGAGCACTTCATTTAAAATTGATGTTATCAATGACAAACAATGTAACTTTACAAATATGTTTCACAATTAAGAATATTCTAATTACGTTTTTTTTTGTTCTCCAGTAGTAAAACAAACATCACCAATTCTTCAGTACGCCTTTATTAAAAGCTGATTATCGTATTGTTTCCCGTATAAAATAATTTGTATTTACAAAATCTAGTAATTTTAAAGAAATGTTATAGTACTCTGGACCATAAGAATTTTTTTTGGACATTCCGATGGTCTAGCGTTATAGAGGGACTTCTTATGGTCCAACAGTTACGCTGGAGAAAGCACTCTCCCGTATGGGGGAAGGGGACGAACGTTTGCAGTCTTTTTTGGTGAGCTAAAAGGTGGTCAACGTAACAGGGGCGCCCCACGGAAACGCTTCAAAGATCAGTTAGGCGCCAACTTGCCTTAGAAGCTGGCATAGAAAAAGAGTATCTGGTTGCATGCGTTCTCTGAACGCGACAGCTGGAGGTGACTCACAAAGGCTAAAAAAGTAATGTTAGGTTTATCGTTTTTTTTTTAATTAAAAAAGAAAAGAATCGCGGGTTCCGACAATAATAAACAATATAAAGCCCAGGAACTAATTAACGGGCGTAGGGCCTATATGGTGGGACATATGGACACTTCGTTTTAAGCCGGATTTGGTCTGCGGGTCGATGGGTCCAATAGCCCGCGTCATGGACAGGCTATGAACGGTGGTCGTAGATTAGGCACCACTAAGAAAAGCATGTATCGCTGCATGGCCGTCAGCACTGCACTATCGTATTTTTAGACCAGGGTTTGTACTTTACTTTCCGCCCCCTCCCCCAAGCCATATTGAGGGAGGTTTGGGCTTGGGTAAGAATGTAATACTACTTAATTCTTACGAACAAACATGTTACCGCAAACTAAACTAGACTATTACCTTTACAGTTTTCTCTTGCCGATATGTAATCCACTTGGTTGTTGGACAGATAAACACAAGCGATGACTGAACCTTTGATAAGAAGTTTGAAGCCGTCATTCGCATTGCAAGAGATGTACATGTTAGTCAGTGGAGATGTAGCGACATTGCTAACTGTAATATTACCTGAAAGCGAAGCAAAAACATTCTTTGTGCCTTAAAACTCATTTGAATCCAAACGCCGAGAAAGATATAAGATTTAGGAGTCAAGTTTTAATATGTGGGCAATGAAGGTAATCATACGAGAGCTCAATTTTGTGACTTACCATGGGAAGCTTGTCTCATATTCCTATACTATAACCGTCACTGTCCCGTGCGGGAGCGGCCACTCCATTTAATCAGATCGCTGATGACGGCCCCCTTTGTGGAACGGCGTGGCGGACGTTTGGGCTGGGGTGCGGGCTACTTGTTCCATCCCCACCCCGAGTGAGAGAAAAAAAAACAACAAAAGCTCACATAGGGAGTCCCGCAATGGCCTGGTTCGCTACTCGTACTTAGCCTTTCTAGTTCCGCTACTAGACGTTTCCACCGTTCCTCCGCAACTCAACTCCAGAATGGTTCAGTGATATTCCGTCGGGTTCAAGAGGGTCTTCGGGTGCCCTACATAAATAGCAAAGGTGTCGTCACAGTCAGGACGATTCAGTGCCGTGTTAAGTCATTCAAGAACAGAGCTTCAAGTACTAGAGCAGATACGGCGGTATGGCTTTCAACAGTGAAACATTTGTACAGTCAGCGTTACGCGTTGCCAATTGTACAGTATTGGCTGTGATTTAATGACGTGTAATGTTATTTTTTAGCCCTGAGTTGTCACGTTCTTTGAGTTGCTTGTTTTGTATGTTGCGGTTTGCAGATCCTACATAGTGAGATTCGTTATAATAGTTTATCATTTTTGAAATAATAGTTACCTCTGATGTAGACCAATTATAATAAACACCAAGGCTACTGTTAGTTAAAATATGTATGAAATTTTTTGGAATCCCCATTAATATATGTATTAGTTAATATTTTTTGTTACTTTTTTCATGAACTGATGGTATACTAAAACAATGTCATGTAATAACAATTAATTTAATTAATTGTATGTGCGTATCATTCAGTTGTGACTTTTGAGGTAACAATCTCCTGGACCGCCTTTGGGCTTTCCAGCAACAGTGTCACACATGACCTAAGTAATAACAGTTACTTCCATTACTGGGCGCTGTTTTCTTGGCGTTACTCGGTGCATTATTTAGACTTGAAAAGGCTATATGTTAAATGAGATATAAGACCCCTTTGTGGCACTTTATAAGTCCAGATATGTCAGTTCTTAATATTTCTTAGGGGTCATAAGCTAAAGCTTGTGTTCCTTATATCCTCATCTAAATGCTAATCTGTCCCTAGCGTTACAAGTCCATTCTTTTCTACCAGAAGAAATGTTGTACAAGATTCATCAAACAATAAAGTACTGTTAGACTTATTTAAAATATAAATATGCAATATTGAATTTTATCATATTAATTGTAAGTAGAAGTATGTTAAAATAATGATACAGCAAAATATATTCTTGTCAATTTCTTTAGTACAAGAAGTCTATGCTATAAACATTGCTGTTGTTGTTTTTGTCATGAAATATTTTCTTTCTAAATGACTTAAACTTCTATTATTATTTAGTCTGTTAGACGGCTGGAGCACCACACAGGATCCGCTGATCGTCTTGCTTTGCTAGGATAAGATTCTTTGTTCAATGCCCGTCCATTCCATTATGTTGTCATTCCATCTCTTTCTCTTCATTTCCCTGATACTGCTCAATATAGAAAATGTTTGCGAGTCTTAAAAATCTTATAATATGCATGTTTTGTACTGTTTGACTACGGTCAAAAAATATTGATGGACCCGATCTAAATGACATGGTTACAATTTAGGCTTTGATTTGATGGAATATTACTTTTTAATAAACTGCACTTACCTATGTCACACGTGTCCTGCTGGTCATCAAAAGAGAAAGAAGTGCAGTTAGTGGATAAACAAGTCAGAGCACAATCCAAGACACTTCTGGCCTGTACTGTTGTTACAGTACTTTGACTGACCGCCAGAGTGTCCTCTCTCTTGTGGAAAAAAGACAGTTTTAGTTCAGTGCAAACCAACCTGACTTGACCTGTAAAGAACAGACACATCGTAAAGTGTGGTACATATAATTAGTTCATCCCAATAGTATTTACTAGACGTTATAAGTTGCTTGATTATTTATCTGATGAATATATATCTATTAAAGATTTTGAAATTATATTTGTTATAATTCCTCAATATTATGATTATTTCGAAGAGTGTGAATCCCATAATAGATCGAACTTTACTGTTCAAATAAAGTTTTAACCATATGAATATTATTCAAAGTGACCTTTACTTTCTTTGTAAAACAAATAAAACTTGCATCTTTAGTCCAGTTTAACTTTTATTGTCAGACACAGTATGTGCAATCGATAAATTGAACTGGGAGATACAGCGAGGGGAGCGAACCGGATAATACAGAGTGGATATTTTTAATCAGGAAATCTAGTCAGTAATGTAAGGTGCAAATATAATCAGGAAAAAAAAAGTAGGTTACAAAGAAAGTTTGTGTGGAGACAATAACTCAAAATCGGCCCCCGAAGTGGTCCACCCAGGCAGGTAAAAAGGCAGGTTTCACTATTTTCAGAAAGAATATCAGAATGAAATTCTGTTAAAGACAAATAAAAGAGAAGAAAAGAGAAAGAAGTTTGACGGATCTTGCGTGGTGCCCTAACGGTCCACAGACCAAACAATAGGTGAAAGTTAATGTGAAGTTAGATGTAAACATTTGTTTGTGTAAACGTAGTAGTTAGTATAACAGAACTTACTTAATTTACAATACAAAGGTAAAAAAAAATAATTTTGGACACAAATCTTAAACTTTTTTTTTCAAAGTTAATAGGATACCTAAGTTTTTATTTAGCTTTTGAAGTCAGGAGTCGAGCTGTTTACATCCTAGGACAAAAAATATGTGTAAAAAATATTGTAAATAACTATCTCCCCTACTAAGAGGCCTCCAGTATTTGTTACTATTAATAGTGAATAATTATAAATGTGGCGTATTTTTATGAAAAAAACTTGTTGCATAAGTAACTTAAAAAATTAGAATTTTCCTTTCAGAAGAGAAAAAAGTAGCCGTTGCATCAGAACTTTGAATGGTCTAAAATATCATGATTTCGGATTTTCACTTTTTTTTCTTGTTAACGAGATCTAAACGGGCCGGATGGACAGACGGAGAGACGTTCCACACACAACTAATAACGTCTTTTCCCCTTTTAGGGGCCGCCAAAAAAGGGATTAAGCCTTGTTAGAAAATATTTATTGCTTTTGGAAGCCTTCATAAGCAAAAAAATACAGTTTTTAACCGAACGTAGCCTGCCCCTCCTTGGGTTAGGGTTAGGAATAGGGTTTAGGGTTAGGGTTAGGGTTAAGGGTTAGTGTTAGGATTAAGGGTTAGGGTTAAGGGTTAGGGTTAGGGTTAGTGTTAGAAATAGAGTTAGGGTTAGGGTTTGGGGTTAGGGATAGGGGTTGGGGTCATTATTTTGATCGCACCCAATCTATACTCATGGCCCGTTGGCGTATATTATATAGCAATTCATATAAAGAAAAAAAAACACTGTGATTTTCACTAAGAAGTACCTTTACAAAGAACCAGCCAATGAAATTCTTTGATTCTACTTTAATTTCTGAGCGAATTTCCAACATTTAACCACAATTTACTATTTATTACGCTAACCCTAGCCCTTACCCTAACTCTAACCCTAACTCTAACCCTAACCCTATCCCTAATCATTGTGTCAGATCTATTTTCAAAGCTCTATACCAGTGGTTCCCAAACTTTTTTGTCTCTTAGACCCCTTGCCATGATTTTAAGTTTTCGGTAGACCCCCCAGCATTTTTTTGAAAATTCATTAACTTCAGATGTGCTTTTCTCACTGATTACTATGCGATATATATTTATTGATGACATTTAAAGCAAAACAAAATTTAATATGCATTACAAGAAGTAACTAAACAACAACAACAACAAAAACGCCTATTGGTGGGCAGCTTTGATAATAAAATGTCAATCTTGGGCTTCAATTTAGTTCGGGTTAACATTCTGTCTTCTCGATTAGATGATGTCTGACTGATTTAAATTTGGAAAGTAAGAAAATTTATCATTGTCATTGTATGCTTCATTAATTTAATCCTCACATGAAACACTGAGATTATGCCTTCGTGTTGATCAAATTTAGGTTATCACATTGTAGCTGCAAGTTAACTTCATTCAATTTATAAAACAAGTTTGTGAAATAGACTATGTCTGATTCCCGTTTAATTTCTGTGTTTTAAAATAGGATCTTAGCAACCAAGAACTCAGAAAAAATAGTGTCAAAGATAAGTCTTTCGAAAACTATCATACTTCAGTGTGAAGGAGCAATTGATCAAAATTTCAGGGAAAAAAGCAATTCTTTATGAATTTCTTGATTCATAACGAAAATATAATAATACCACTACATTATCAGGCAAAGTTAACTAGTCAAGCTTTTTTAAAAAGTAAATCGTAATAACACGATAACCATTCATTGTCCAAAACTAATTGTACCATTACACCTTTGAACTGTATTGTTTGCTTAGAGGAATTTTTAATGATATCAGATATAGGATTGTGTAAAACAGATTGTGTAAAACCTCTTCAATGGTTGGCAAAGTCATTATTTTGCTTATAGTGTGCAGTTTTTTAGAGTTTGATATAAGCCTAAGTAATTATATTGTAAGACGCTCACAAACCTATTCTCTTCTATGATGTTTAATCAACATTTTTCTACTGTGGCTTAATTCTAAATTTAAGTTTTCAAAAGTATTTCAAATCTTAATCTATTTTATTTCATGTTGACGTTTCTCGATGTTCCAGCTTCGATGGTTTCATAGCGACGTAGCTTCAAACTTTGTTACATAAAAATAAAGAACAAATGCAATAGTTTATCAACAAAGAAAGAATGAAGCCAAATTTTTAATAACCAACAATTTACGGTCAACATTTTATTTTATAGACTCGGCCATGTAAATTATTACTTTCATGTAGACACAATTAAGGTATTTAAAATAATACGTTAAAATCTTTAAATAAAAAAAATCATTCCACTAACAGGGTTGAAATTCAAAGGATTAACTAAGGTACAAATCATGTGTGAATGAGTCAATTTCAGGAATGGTCATGCTTCAATGAGATCCGCCTTCGTAAACCCCCATTAACAGGCCATAGACCCCCAATTTATTTTTTCACTTCCGTAGACCCCTTGGAAGTCCTCGTAGACCCCTGGGGGTCTATATAGACCACTTTGGGAATCACTGCTCTATACCTATTGTCCATCTTTACTAAATGGAAATTAACTGCCATGAATGGAATGCAAAAGTGGTAAATGCGTTTAAAAAAAACAAACTTTGAGACTTGAGAAAATAATGAACATTTTACTTTAAAAGTATTAACAAATGCAATATGAGCATACAAAATATAACAAAAAAATACAGTTTACAAAAAAAATACTTTTTACTTAGACAAATACAGAACCTTAATCAACGCACTTCATTATTCTTATTAATTAACGTATATTATTTAAACAAACTATATGCGTATAAACTTACCCAGCCAATTAATGACCATTATAGTACAATAAATAGTGAATATATTTTTTAACATATTATCATTAGAAACACTATAAACTGAGTAGCACATAAACTAGTACTAATTAAGAACAGCACCAATGAATCCCAAAGGCATTTAGTGTAAAAACAAAACAAAAAAAAATCAAAAACAAAAAATATCCAGGTCACAGTCCAATGAGTTGAGAGTAAAGCCTGTGATAGAGTACGCTGCATAATTCAATGTGAAGGGCGTGCTTTAGGACAGGAGACAATTAATATTTGAGGAGAGATCTGCCAAGAACCGTCTTCACTTCAATAAACTCTGTATAACATTAACTATTCATTTTAGCAAGAAAACAAGAATAACAATTAAATTAAAAATTTCATTTGTATACACTTTAAAATATAATGAGATACAAAAAAAATATTGAAAAAAAAATAGTTTGGTTTCAACAGAGTATCGAACCCATGGTTTTGACAACGTCAGCTGCTTGAACGAACGATGTTACCCATTCGACCAGCGGGCAATTATAATTTATTGGAACATTTATTATACGGATATAAAAATAGATTGCGTGTTACATGTATTCCTAATATGTCAAGAGACGCTTTCATTGGTGCTCTATATATAAAAGAAAAAGGTATATATATATAAATAGCGGAGTCGGTCAATTAATCCAAAAAAAAAAAGTATTTTATGTCTTCATTATGTGAATCTACTATTGAAATTAAATTACAGTGTGTGTTATAATGTGTGCTCAATACTTTCATGATTTCAATTTGACATTAAACGTTTTGTTTAAGTTTGCTAAAAGTATCGCTCTTCTGTTTCATCACTTCAACACGTATATTCTTCAATACCGTGTAACTGGCGGTACTTGAATATTGTTTTGGAAACTATCCAGTTTGCCCAACCACACAATCCCCATCGTAGCACAATTACTCAATTTGAAATCCACTTTCATGTAATACTTCCTAAAAACTAGCGAGGTTATTAGGTCGGTTAGGAACCTGTTTCCCTTAACGACTAGACTAGAACATTCTGAAAGTGTGCAAATGTCTATGAAAATTGGATCTTTTTTTAACAGTGACTGAAATAAAAACACACGGGCTTAATATTCTCATTGTGTTCTCCTGGGTTATAGCGATCTATCAGAGAATCACATCGGATGATAAATAATGCAGATCAATGAGATCAGACCAATTCATGTATCAAGGGAGTGGCAATAATACAGCAAATGGGGGAGGGGGGGGATATACAAAAATATGACTAGTGGATAGTGGGCAGCGACCGCGACGTCATTGTTTACATACGGCAGTCGGCCATGAACAATTAAGTGAAAATCAAACAAACTAAATGTATAGGGCGCCAGTTCAAGTGGCGCAACTCTTGACTAAACAAAATGAAAAAGTGGAAATAATTCATTTTATTTTCTAAGCGGATTGTCAATGCGATAGAAAGATCATCATGGTGATCAGCCGAGATAAAAGAAGCAAAGTATAAGCCACACATTGCGTCAATGGTAATTTGAGGAATAATAACATGGCGGACTTGAATTGAGGCAAGAAATAAATATGTACACATAAAGTAATTCTGTTTTTACTTGTGACTTTATCCGGGATGTGGCCGGGGATGAAATGACCGGTCACCGAGAAATACACATAATGCACATATCAAGTAAAAATGAATATGAAGCGAAGGTCCGGTAATGAAAATAATTTTTACTTTAAGTCCAAGTCAATAGAGTAAGAATTGAGAACACCCCCCCCCCCCAACGTTCTAAGGAAAATAGTAATTAGAGCAGTGGCGTGCCTTCCGTGTACACATGGAGCTATGGGGAATTCCTCTCATCACTTATAATTAAAAAAATTTAAAATCTTTCAAATAATCTTTTTTTTGAACGCCCTCGAATGATATAATGCATCTGTTAGCTTTGTCTTTCCGTATGTCAGCTGTTAAAATCAGATTTTTAAAAATATGAAATAAAATGGAAAAGATTATTTCTCCTTTTAATAAACAAAGAAATAAATGTACTATAGGCAGGAATCTCAATATCGTTACTACTATTTTAGGCTGTTCATTCTTTTAAAATTAAAACAACAATACTAAAAGTTTATTTAAAATCGCTCTTTTGATATATATAAGATTTATTTTTCTTGCCGAAAGGTCCAAAAGTCTCTTTGTAGTTTTAAGTTATTCAGTTTGTATTCAAGTTAAAACTAACGCTAATTGATTCTTTGAAATTATATTACTTTAGATAATAAAAAAATCTTTACTTGAATACTTCTTGCCTATTGACGGATCCTATGAGGGCCCCTCTCTGAGTTTGTGTGATAACACAAACTCTCTTTGTAATCTTGTTAAATTTACATTAGCGTGAGACCAGAACAATATATGAAACTTGTGTGCATTAGTTATAATCATCGAATTTTAATTGTCAAACAAATGTCCTCTTATTTCTGGAAAGCTCTACCCTTGTTGAACCACTTGCGTAATGTGCAGACAGACACTACGCCATCCCTTTTTATTTTTGATCAATAAAGAATTCTCCGCTAGTGCCTCACGCTGAGAAATAAAATAGCATCAATGAATTGAATGAAATCGATCTGGCTGTAAACGAATTAATTTTTAAGCATTGTGTATGCGATCATTGAAAGAAAAAATGTCTTTGCTTAAACATATGCTATAAAACATTTACAATTTGACTGCACATGAGATGATTTGTCAATACTAGCACTTTGAAGAATTTTGGAAGAATAGAATGAACAAAGAATATTTCCATCTTTCAGGAATTGAGAACCAGGACATAATGATCTGTAATGATGAAGGTGTGTCTGACACTTTTAAAGTAGTGTCTTTTTTTCTGAATTGAGAACGGCAGATAAGGATTATGTCACCTATAGAATTTTGTCACTTTCATAATAAATTCTGTAGTTACTGTAATTAGTTTCTGTACCATCTAGTTAATGGACAAGGTAAAACTTAACAAGCGTACACTCTATTTCGACTATTGACTATTGTGTAACTTGATAGATTGTACACTCATTCCACCTGTGACAGGCTACTGACAGGACTCTGATGGATACATCAAAGATTTTATGAACGAGAAAAAAGCGAAATTCTTGAACTAAACATTTAATCTACATCTTTCTTAAAGGTTTCTACCAAATGACTTCTAATAAAATACAGTGAGGGAATGAACACTTAAAGGACAGAATGCTCTTTTATGTTAGAATATGGGTTAGCTCATATTTAGGATGATACTATTCCTACAATTATTGTATCCATCAATGCCATCCAAATGTTTTGTTATTTCTATAATTATTAACATGGAGGCGCTGTAGCTGAGTGGTAAAGCGCTTGGCTCCCGAAACCTGGATCTTTGGGCGCCTCTAAGTCCACCCAGCTTTAATGAGTACCTGACATTAGTTGGGGTGGTTGGTCGTTGTGCTAGCTACATGACACCCTCATTAACTGTAGGCCACAGAAACAGATGAGCTTTACATCATCTGCCCTATTGACCACAAGGTCTGAAAGGGGAACTTTACTTTTACTTGACCATAACTAAAATGTCTAAAATAGGTACTACGGTGTATTTTTTACTATCCGGTCAACTATTCCGGCAGTGATATTCGGCCGAAGCCGAATATGGCTGAATAGTGAAAATTCGAATATTCGGCAGAAGCCGGAGCCGCAGTGACTATTTGGTGCACCCCTAGTCTAAATGGCATCATAAGTTCTGATTCAATTCCAACACTAACATTTTTGTCCAAGCCACACAAAAAATGGACAATTTATTTAACATACTTAATATTTTATTGACCTGTCTTTATGAAATTTCACATATAATCTGATGCGTGACAAAGGATTTGATTAAATCTTTCATAAAGATCTCTTTAATAGTCATTTAATTAATACAAACTTTTTTTTCAGTACTCCATCCATAGGACTAACAGATATATTGTATCTTTACTATTTTCCTTTCCTACCAGAAAGTCATGTTGAACAAAATTTGATAGAAATAAAATACTTTTGTTTACAATAATATTTGAAAATAAAGTAGGGCTTGATTTAAAAAAAATTAAAAGAAGCTTATCTGAAGGACAGAACTCCATATTTACAGTCAAACACCTCAATACTGTGAGACTTTTTCCCTTTTTGATATAAAAAAAACCAACAAAATTAGTTAATTTAAAAAAAGTAAAGTTCCACTTTTGCAATTAATTTATTATCACTAATTAAATAATTAATATGTTAATTCTTATCGATTCATGTTTTGTTTGGAACAACGAATAATTGTGTAAAGTTTCAAATTGAATCGAGATTGTTAAAAGGGAGAAATAACATGTACACAATTTTTATCAGACAGACAAATAGACAGATGGAGGGAAAGGGTTGGTAAAAACTTTATTACTTTTTTTACATTTTAGATAGTGTCTGTTTCAGAACCACATTATTTCTTTCTAGTTACTAGGTCAATTAATTTATAACTGCTTAAGATTATTGACCTGGTGTAGTGTTAGTTTTATACCCCTCCCCCCCATTATTTATCCATGCATTTATTGCTATTTAAATTTTATTCTACTACCTCTACCAATTGTTTCAATTCTCTTCGAGAATTGCTGACCTCAATTAATTCTTCATTAGTTTGAGGCGCAAGAAGCTTCTTTTACCAGATTCCACAATTACGCGTATTGTATAATGCCGTTTATTTTTATCGCGCAAATGATTGGCGTTCTCCATATTGAATGACACCCCAAATGACAATTTTGTCTATATTTCTGTAGATTTCTTTAGTTTTCAAAAGACTTTAGTAATTTCCTGAGATTTCCAGGACTTTTTTCATATACTTTGCAATTTCCGGTGATTTCCAGGAGCTCATGATAAATCAGGAGGCCGCGGGAAATCTATTATAAGTTTTAAAATAGTTTACACCTATAATTAGCGAGACCTATGAGAGTGCGGGGCCAACTGCGGTCGCATAGGTTGCAGTGGCCTAAGGCCGGCCGTGCTAAACAGCTGCGTATGCTACGCCGCTGGTCGACAAGTTTTATAATAAAACAAAAAAATATTTTTCTTTTACATCACCAAAGAAAATGTGTATGGTGTTTGGATTGATTGTTTATATATATCTAGACCTGATCTTTTGTTGCGTGGTGATGGGCTTCGATCGTATCATTTATCGTCATCCATCTTGTTATACATCCTTAATGACCAGAAAAAAAAAACTATTTTGAAATAAACAAACTAACATGTAAGAATACCGTTAGCTTGAGTGTTCATTCGAGCGATACGTAGATAGGCTTTTCATAAGCATTTTTTTTCTAATCTTCAGTAATTAATGCAATCAATAAAACCAATTAAAACAACAATCCAATTGCTAGTACATAATTTAACAAGGTAGTGCATGTTGGATTTCTCTATTCAGATCAATGTTTTAATTTTTGAAATATGTTGCTGTGTGATTAATCCTGTTGTAACAATCGTTATATAAAGTAAAGACACCTTTTGAGACCTTGAGATCTGTAGGGCAGATGATGCAAAGGTCTTCTGTTTCTGTGTCCCACGGTTATCCAGAGAGTCATGTGGCCATGTCATATGTCTTTACTTTTCCCCAACTAATGCCAGGTCACCATTAAAGGTCGGTGGATTCAGAGACGCCCTAAAGATCCGACTGGAGCTTTATTTGTACATAAGACGGTGCGCAAATTGTTCGAAGGCGACTGAACAAAAAGAAAGATTTAAGTGAAGCCGTATTTAAAAAAATAAATTAAGACACACTTTATTTTATGATGTTTATATTTTAAAAATTATGTAGGTCAAACCAGAGTTTTTAATATGTAATCAATAAACTTGTTATTGTTTTTTTCCCCAAAGATTTACGTAAATCTAATCCTTCGCTTAAACTAGCCGTTGTACCACATTTAAAAAAAAAATAAAATAAACCCCTCTTGTTAACAAAATATGCATATTATATGTACTAAAAAAAAGAAATGTTATTAAGTTTAGAAGTATTCTATTGTCATTCTCACTAATATAACAGAATGTTGCACATTTAATTACACCATTAAGAAGTGCAAAGGGGCCTCAACAAAGATCCGATTCAATACCTCCACTTACATAAATCCGAGTCTGTATGGGCCTATTCTCACCTAAAACAATCAAAGTCATGACGAATTTCTAGTTCCATGTGCAAAAAAAAAAAAAAAAACCTTTGGGGTACCTAAGGACGAGTCTTGGCGGGGATAGAAATGCCCCCAAAAACATGTCACTATGTGTCTCAATGGGCTTTTGTATGGCGACACCTGCACAGCTGATGTGATACAGAAATATGGGGGGGGGGGGGAAGGGGTTTCCTGATGTGTTTGGCCCTTGGGCTATTTTCTAACCGAAATGTCTTGAAATACGAGCCATCAATTACATGATCTGCTTGGATCTTTCCCAGACAGAGAAGTCTATTCAGATAGGCAGGTGGAAGCAAGTTCCCATAGGCCTAGAGTTCCAAATCTTAGACTTTAATCTTAAGACAATTACGAAGAAGAAGAAGAAAAAAGAAAACTTTTTAATACAGGAAATAACAAAATAATTTTACATATTTTTGTGTATGATATTAAACAATTTCGTTTTTTAGCTTCATTGGCCACGCTAACGGTGAACAGATATTAAATATGTAAATATTATCAGCCATGGGCGTAGCCAGGATTTTTTTTCAGGGGGGTTTAGGGGGGGATTTTTTTCTCACCCCCCCCCCGCCCCCCCCTTCGCGAAAAAAATATTTGTATGTATGTGTGTGTGTTCATAATCTTTATAACATTCTGACCTTTCATTCTTTTAAATGTTTTACATGTTTCGGATGTTCCTTCAGAGTTGAAGATAGTTTACTTCCTAGTCCAAACCTCCCGCAGGACGACGGGGGATGGGAGCGGGCAGGATTTGAACACTCGACCATCGATAAATCCGAACGACAGTCCAGCGCCCAAACCGCACGACCAGGCAGCCATGCACTGGTAATTTCAGAAGCCTCTTCCCACCTGCTCCGAGGACCTCCATGAATGTGTGGCGCCAAGTTGTACTAGGATGTCATCGCAACTCTTATTATGCGTAATTTATTTTGTCGGAGAACATGTCCCGCAAACCTCATGCGACGCTCTGTCACAATTTTACTAAGGGGTCGACTCCCAGTTCGGCATAGGATTTCCTTGACTTAGACCCGATCTCAATAACTAACTCCTAAAATCTGTCTTAGCCATCTTTGTTGAGCCACATTTAGTGTTTTTCAATTTCGGCAGATGACTATTCACTGCACTTTATTAATGGAGCCCCGCCACTGGTAGAAATGTAACCTCTCTTGGATACGCTCTTGGAATTGGGTGAATGTAGTTTGCTTTAGATTTCACATTAAAAATTAAACTTCTATCGTCAAAATCATCTGTTAGAGGTTTTAAACTAAAAATGTCAGGACTTTCTTGTGATTTTTTAAATTCAAAACCCCATTTAGCTACTATTATAGAATTTGGTAACTATCTTGCTTTAGAGTAATATTGAAGATAGAGGTTTTCCACCTCAAAACGCTCTGTAAGGGGATTTTAACTCAAAACCATCTGGAGGAAAGTAGTTTAAACTCAAAACCCCCAATTCGCTTGGCTACGCTCAAATAATTTTAGTGTGTAATTTGCTTCTTTTTTTTTTATATTGAAGAGGTATTTTTTAGCATCAAACCCTTGTGAAGGGGGATATGAACTCAAAACCCCTTTTGGCAACGCTCATAGCATTTTGAGTGCGTAATTTGCTTTTTTTTTACATTGATGATGTATTTTTTAACTTCAACCCCCCCCCCCCGAAATGAAATCCCCCCCCGGCGGGAGGGGGAGATGGACTTAGTGAATGATTAACAGGGGGTTTTGAGTTTAAAACCCCCTACCAGGGGTTTTCAAACTCAAAACCCCATGGTAGGGGTTTTAAACTCAAAACCCCTGTGGCTGCGCTGGGGCAAGTGATGGTTTAGTATTAAAATCTTACCTAAAATAAAGAAAATGAAAGCAAAAAATCATTCACTAAGTCCATCTCCCCCTCCCGCCGGGGGGGGGGATTTCATTTCGGGGGGGGGGGGGTTGAACCCCAAACCCCCCCCCCCCCTGGCTACGCCCATGTTATCAGCTCTTAGGTTACTGATGCAATAAATAAAGCTAAGGCTTTGTATTTGTTATAGAAGAAAACAACAAGCGTCTTATTTGGGCGTGTTGTTATGTTATCTTCCAATCTTCAATCGATATTATTTAATTCTGTAACAGTGGGGTAATTCCAGTTGTTAATGATTGCAGTATACTAGTGTCATCACTCCATCTTATTCTCTCATCCAGTTTTCACTTACTTTTTGTTTAGGTCTAATATTTAACTCTTTCTCTCCTAACTGACGATACCAACGTTGATTCCACCAGACTTTGGTAAATAATTACGGAGAGAAAGAGTTAATTTTTGTGAACAGCAATGTCTAACAATGTTCATAGATATAAGGTTTCTTTCTTTCTACTTTACAATATGTTCAAAGCTGGTGAGTGTTCAGTTATTTTGCCTAGAAATGTTTTTCTTTAAATTCATTTCTTTCGTTACTTTGTGGTTTAAATTTTTTTTGTGTGACTGTCGTCTGGATGGTCCTGCATTCAAATTCTGCCCTGTTATCATTCCTTGCTGCAGGATCGTTGGTCCAGGTCAATATAGTATGAAGTTTTCATGGAACGTCAGAAACAGACCAAAACTAAAACTTAAATAAAAAGTTTATCTTACACTTCAAAGTGCATAGTTTGTAATTGAATGTCAAACTTGAGAAAATATCCATGAGAAACAAAATTTACAATATGTCATCATCATCTGCTGTCCCTTGACGTATATTGATGGTGTGCTGCGACAGTTGGTGTAACCAAATTTCTCCACTTTTCCGGTCAGCAACTGTTCTTACGTTATCCAACCACCCTTTATATGGACGACCATTTCTTCGCGCTCCTTCCACTTTACCTTTGAAGAAAGACTTTATAGTAAGTCATGTCTTACAATAGGACTGAGCCAGCTCAGATTTCGTCTCTCCACAGTACTGAAGAGTTCTTTTTTTTTTTTGCCAGCCAGAGTGTTGACTTGTAAAACTACAAACTCATTTGTAGGGATATATTAAAAAAATATTTCTTTCTTCACAACTGCTGATACAATGTGATTTCTCATGTCTTTGGGCAGCGTTACTCAAATTCTGATTACATACTGCAAAGATATTACTTTTTTCTTTACTGGACAAAAAAAAAGTATTCGCGTTTGGGCTTAAAAACATTGTTTGAATTTAAATGAAGTAAAAATGACATTGTTGGCGAAGTTTCGAAACTGATGATAATCCAATAAATACCAATTATTTTTTATCATCTTCTAAGTCGGACATTTTTTTAAAGCATGTATATATAGTTTCAGCAAAAGGCTTCTGCAACCAGTTATGGGCTCAATTTTTTAGGAATGAGAACATTTAATGGTGTCTCCAATAAGGCGATTCTATTCGACTTTCTCATGTTGGAATGGTCAAATTCTTCCGATTGTTGATTGTTGACTTGTTTTTGTGAAAGAAACAGGCCCACTGGAAGTTGTCTTGTCTTTTGTGTTTACGTTCAATACAGACGTACGAGCCTAACATGTTTCTTATTTAGTCCTGACCTAGGACGCCTCATTTTCATTTCACTACCGTTATGATATTAGAGGCAATTTTATTTATTATGCTCAAAAGGCAGGAAACATTACTTGACACTAGGGTTCTACCTCAAACTCCGCTGTCCTAAATGTAGTGCTTCCCAAGACCACCCAGCTGGCTAACGGGGGAAAGAACCTAAAATTCTTCTTTCGGGGGGCAACGAATTTTATGTTCATTACAGACGTACAAGCCTAACATGTCTCTCGCAATTTAGTATTGGCATTGGACGCCTCATCTAAATAGGAATTCATTTCACTTCCAAGCAATTTTATTTATGATGTTCAAAAAGCAGGAAAAATTACTTGACACCATGGTTCTACCTCGAACTCAACTGTCCTAAATGTAGTGCTTCCCAAGACCAACCAGCGGGCTAACGGGGAAAGAACGTACAACTCTTTACAATCAAACATCATTTAATCATTGGAGAATATACATCACAATTGACAGATCAAAGACTGAGAACTATTTTGACTAGTAGATGTTATAAGTGATAGTTAGAAGATGTAAGGATTATATTAAGCTCGATGACCTGCCAACTTTACTAGTTTTGACACGCCATTGAAAAGAGATTTCTCCTCTTTTGCTAGAACGTAATTTTTTAAGTAAAATTCTATGAATCAGGCTTAAATAAACAAACAACTAATTTTTGATACCGAGCTTCTGAGAAAGCATATTGTTCACCCCGCCGTAAAATGCCGACCGTAAGCTGCATACTTATACCATGAACTGTTTGAAAAAAAAAATTAGATTAAAATATAAATAGAACTATCCACAGGTAGTGGTGTCAGTTTGATCTCAATGTTTTCAAAACAAGTTGAAAGACCAGACTTGGTAGCACTGATGACTACAAGTACTGTACAAGCTGGAAGTCTAACGGATTGTGCTGTGGAATGCCGACAACTCAACTGCGATTGTTTTTCTTACCAGGTTCAAGACAAAGCAAGTGAACTCGGTGAGTAGTGTTGGATGTTGATTGATATCTCATTGTGAGTGAGGCTGTGTTGACTTTGGAGAGATAGTTACGTTACGTTCCAATATTGACTCAGTTTGATTTAAGTTACAACTTGTCGATTCTTAACAAAACCATAACAGTTCATCCAGAAACAAGTTGAGCCGTCATCGTAAATCGTAACAAGACTTATTGATCATCACATCAAAATAGCTTAGTATAATATGTGGCCTTGTTCTGGACATTTTGATAGGCAGAGGCGTAATGAGGGGAGGGGAAATGGGGCACGATTCCCCGGGCTCCATAATCGGGGGGGGGGGGGCACACGCAGAGAGGTACCAAAAAATTTTTTATTGTAGATATTTAGTTAAGTAATATATTCAAAGGTCATTTGTAAATATATTAATATTAAAAACTTTTTATTTATAAGCCTATATTTCTATGTAATGTTCATGGGGGGGGGGGGGGGGAATAAAGTTTCTTGCTCCGGGTGCACAATTTGCTCACTACGGCTCTGCTCTGGCGTTAGGTCATGGATTATTCATTTAATAAACAGTTGCGCCTAGTCATAGAAGTACACATGAACTAACTATTTTATATCTTGACTTTGAATTATTAAATGATAAAAAGTACTGCTTCATTTAAACTTAGAAGTTATAAATATATCATATCATTGAACGAGTCAGCCAGGAAGACTAAGACAAAGATAAAGACAAAGACTTAAAACAAAGACTAAGACTATGGCTATGACTATGGCTATGGCTATGGCTATGGCTATGGCTATGACTATGACAATGACTATGACTATGGCTATGGCTATTGCTATGGCTATGACAAGGACTATGACTATGACTAAGACTAATACTAAGACTAAGACTAAGAATGCTTTATTGATCTTTATGGATTATTGTTTGTGATCTTTGTGATTACAAGGACTCTTTTCTCAACATAACAAAACTGAAACATACACATAAATAAAACAGACACAACATAAAGAGTTCATTCACACAGGCATCTTGAACCTTTTCATGTTTCCTGATCGACGGGTGGCGTTGATTCAGTCTGGCCGAATAAGGAACGAACAAGTTCTTGTACCGCTCTGTTCTTGTCTTGATTGACAGAAGTCGCACACCACGACTTGACGTAGTTATGAAGGAGCGAGTGGCTGTCGGCCTCCAAGATTGTTCCGATTTTTCATAGACATTTTTGTTCAAAATGTTCATTTAAATAATAGCTGAAGAGAATTTCATTTCTCCAAACATACACGACTAGATTGACACATCGATTCACGAATAAGGTAGCTTTATATAACTTTCTTGTTGGAAGGAACGTCTGTAATTGATAATATAAGATTATAAAACACTTCCGGTCAATTAAATCATTTTTACTTGACTTGCACCTGCACTCCTAAACATACACACAAACAGCTAACAGTCTTTAATAATCTCTTGGATTTTGGGAGAATGTCCTGTATTGCTGTAACAAAGCCTTTATAATAATTATTATTATTGTTATTGTTTTTGTTATCATTATTATTATCATAGAAATAAGTTATATTTATTCTATGGCACTGCTAGGGTCGAAATCTCGATAGAGAGAATTACGGTTCATTGAAGTGCTATTAAAAGTGTCTACTGAGGAATCTTCTGATGCGGCAGATCTGTACAGTGCTGCCATCTGAAAGGCAATGAGAATTTGATTAGGGATTAAAATTATTATTACTAGTAATATTATAATTATTACTTTTATTATCTCGATAAAGAAATATTAAAAATTAGGATAATAGTGATTTGCTTTGTTAAATCAGATTTTCCCGTTTCAGGATCGTGCGTCTTTAGTACCGCCAGTTTGACGTCAAGTAGAGACCTGTATGTCTCGTGTGATATCAGTAGTGGCTCCCAATTTATTTCTATTGGGTCTGCTTCTGCATGCTTGTGGCTTTCCACGGGGATAAAGAATCATCAGGATGCCCGGGATGACTGTAAACGTGAGCGATATTTTTGTAAAGCTATTTACACATATGAACGTACATTAAGTCCCTTTTCATTTTATCAGGTCATATTTAACAAATCTAAATCATGAAATTAAAAAAAAATTATAGTGATGGGAGGTTAGCAAAAATTATCTATAATTTATGTATGCTATGAAATGACAAGATTATGCTCCTCAAATTTGTACAAATGCTCTTTCTTCTCTTCTGCTATTAGAGCGTGTAGTGGGTTGCATGAGTCAGGAAAACCAATGACTTGTCAGAATTAAGTCATCGGTGAACATGCATGACAAGATTGACCTAGGAACACGCGTAGGACGTAATCATCTTCTTTTTTTAGAAGTAACGTCTGTATTTTATAAGGTATTCATTTTATAAAGAGAATTTCAATTAGTTTAAAGTTCAACTGAATGTCTTTATAAAATATTTTAAGCCGCCTAATCCTTACATTTGATCACATCTAATATCTAAATAGAATTGTAAGTTGCCTGTCTGTCTGTATGAGCGTAAGAGAATACATGTGAATGAATGTTTGTGTATGAGTATATTTCAATGTGTGAATGAAAACGCATGAATGGGTGTCCGGGTCAATTCATCTCTGGTCAATTAGCCACCTGTCATTCATGTCCATCCTCTTAATCCCCTGGTTACTTAATCCTCCTGGGAAGTGTATTTATAGAAACAGATTTACATAAATGTGTATGTTGATGTACGGTCTTTGGGCTGTAGAACCCAATACAACATCCAACAAATAAAATGAACCCCCTTGTTTTGAATCTCTTAATTTCGAAGTGAAATAAAACTTGAAGAAACTAGTTTTCAACAAAAATCAGACAGGTAATGCCACAGATTCGACTTTTATTTATACATCACATTACCACTTTCGATGGGCCTATAAATGTAAGCGCTTTATTTTAACTAAGATGATAATTGGCTGGCTAGTTTATGAAAACTAAGTTAATTTAAATTATAAACATTCTTGAAACTTTTATTTTAATTCTGTAAGACAATGCTCATTCCTGAAACTATTGCTAAATCTGGACAATGTGGACAACTTGTTTGTGTTAGGGTCAGGTAAACTAAAAATATAGCTCTTTTTTTTTTTTTGGTTGGTTGCTGCGTTTTAGCAGTGGCATCGCAAGAGATTTGGGGGCGCGGAGGGTTTTGAACTCCTTGGGGCCCCTTCCTTCGGACATTCGACATTATGACATGTTACGAGATAATGGCGTAACATTTAATATTTAATGTAAACAAAACATTGGGACACTCATTTGGTGTACACTAATGTGGGGGAATCGCCTTTTCTACGTTATCTGATTAAATGTTTGATTTTTACTTTGTTGTATTAATTTAAAAACCAAAAATATTATTTATCTTTTTTAAAACGTTTTTTTTTCACTTAAATAAAACAATGTGTATTATTTTACTACCATTACATATTGTAGGTAGGAGGCGAGGTGGATGAGCGGTAAAGCGCTTTGCTTCCAAACCGGGCCACTGAGTTCGAATCCTGGTAAGGACTGGGAATTTTATTTCAAGATTTTTGTGCGACAAACATATCAGAGGACAGTCCATTACATTTCTTCCCTGTACTGTTAATACAATATTTTGACTTATTTATAGTGCGTTCTCTTCTCTATGGAAACTTGCGAGTTTGGTGTCAGAAATGTTTAATGTCAATTTTGGCAAGCATAAATAAACAATCCTTATATCTTTCTGTGCAAGAATAATTCTAAAAGTGTTGAAGACAATTTCAGCGCCTTTAAAAAGATAACAAATGTAGGTTAAAATGTGTTTAAATGCAATGTAACAAAATGTATAGTATCCCTTACAGTCCTTACCAATTGTTGGCCAGACTTGGACGACGGGGTTCCGCGACAAATAGGTTCATCCTCTCCCAAGTCCGTGACTTCTGTTGATTTGCTGTTTGCTGTTTCTGTAGCTAGTGGTTTTTCTACATGATAGGGTAGCTAGCCCTACACCCAACCATTCCCTTCTCCTTTCTCAGCTGGACTTGGCCGTCCTAAGACGGAGTTAATATCATTGATAGCATATATAAATTATATTAGCGACAGATTTTTTTTTATTTTGTAATTTCTTAACTATAATGCAAAAAAGAGTAAGTATTTGGTTTGTCCGATAGGCAGAAGACGATTGCTTGTATCGCCACTCCAACCTGGTACGACCCTGCTTCATTTTATATTTACTAATCATAAAATTTGAGATTAGAGTGTGTGTGCGACATTATATACAAATGGGTTCACATATCAATACGTAGTTTATATTATATAGATATTAAACTAATTTAGTTCACAAACTATGATTTCCCCATAAAAGTTGGACCGACCCCTCCCCCTCCCCCACTCAAAGGATTTAGGGAAGAAGGGCAGTAGAGGTATTTGCCCCCCCCCCCCCCCCGAATCGACCAACAGGGGAACGGCATAATATAAAGATCGGTTAAAACATCAATAACAAGTTTTAATCAAATATATAAATATATACAAATAAATTGGACCGCCTCCCTCTCTCTGGAAAGTTTATGGCGGGGGAGGGGCGGGATTGACATAATATAAAAATAGGTTGAAATATATATAATTAATATATATTATTAACATAAGTAATAAATACGTATACAAATTGTGTGAATTCTATACTAAAATTCTTCGGGGGGGGGGGCGGTCGGCCGAGGGGGTGGGGGCGATCGCCCCTACCGTCTTCCCTCTGGATTCGTAAGTGTGCTGAGCTTGATGAGAGAGTATGACCCATGAAATTCCCGAGACTAACTTACAGAGATGTCGACTAGCGAGATCTGAAACTAAAGGCGTCAAGAGTGCATGGAAATCACGCAACATTGGACAACATTGCGACAGAAGTGTTTCGTGCCAGTACGAACCTCACAGATATCAAAATGAATGAACGGGTCATAGCCTAGAGAATGAGAAAGAAAACTTCATTGATACGTGATGTTAAAACAGGAGTATTGAACTAGTGACTTCCAGAAGATGGCAACTTCGTCGTGGTTTAGGAGTGTTCATTTGTCGCTTGCTCGTAATATAGAAACACTGTTTAGGATCTACGGCAGATAGTCAGCCATATATAAGTGGGTTGGTAAAGGAGAACAAGTAATATACTCTGTATTCACCCATCACTAAATAGCAGGGCCGGACTCAACCGTTGTGGGGGCCTATGCGAAACGGATTTCGTTGGGCCAAGTTTGGGTAGGGATACGGATAAGAAGTGAAAATTAAGAGTTTGTATTAGAAAATAAATTCGTCTTTGCTTTTTATTCATTCTTTACCACGTACAGAACTACTTTAGAAGCCTTGAGTGTAGCGAAGTCATACAGTATATCATAAAAATTTAATTTCCTATATAGATCACGCTCAATCGCAAGAATTACCAAATGTTTCAATCTATCTACGAGAATTGTTGACCTTAAGTAATTCTTTATTAGTTTGAGGCGCGAGAAGCCTCTTTGACTAGATACCACAGTTATGGGTATTGCATAATGCCGTTTTTTTTATCACGCTTAGGATATGCATTTTCCATGTTGAATGACATCCCAAAATGACAATTTTTAATGGTTTAATTTAATAATTTATACACCTAGAATTAGTGCAGGTCCAATGAAAGTGCGGGTCCTATGAAGTGCTTGGCCCACTGCGGTCGCATATGCTGCAGTGGCCTAAGGCCGGCCCTTGCAAAATAGCGGCGTATGCTACGCCGCCGGTCGATTAGTGTTCTATATTGTGAATTTCAATGTTGGATACTAAAAGAGTGAGAGTTTGTATTCTGACTGATTTTCCTTACAACAATAGAATGACGGGCGATAGTCACAAAATAATTAATGAATGACAGGTGTTGAACAAAAATGTCCAAAAACAACCAATTCTGAAGTGAATGAATAATTCATTTGAAAAAAGATTGTGAAAGATTGCAACAATTTCATAAGGTCAAAGTATGAACCGCATAGAAGCAGACATTACCCATTGATTGTGAATTCCAGATTCTAATAAAAAAATCAATAACACATATAATATGCAGTGCAATGTGCCAAGAGCATGCCATTAAAACGTATATATATATATAGCTCCTCCTTTGTAGTCGAAGATGAGCACATCTCTCATTTCCTATGGACTCGAAGATGGATGTAAAGTCCAATCCTCACTTTAAATAGCCGGCCGCATACGTGGCATGGGTAGGTTTGGTCAGTTGCATATAGGCCTTTTTCTTCTCTCAGCTTTTTGTTGTCTCGACGCTCTTTCGCCCCGGGCACTCTTCTAGTTTCATATCTTGACTAGCTGTGAATGTCAATATCGCATTCCTTGAAGGAGCTCCAAATAGTGTCTTTGTAGCGCTTTTATTGACCTACCTGAGAACGCTTTCCTGCACACAGCTCCCCATACAGAAGTCGTTTGTTCTGGCATGCGGACTACATGTCCCGCCATCGAAGTTGGGACCTTTTTACTGTCGCATTGATACTGATAATGTTGGACAGTCTTAAGATTTCTGTGTCTAGTATGTGGTCGGACCAACGCACCTTATGGATACTCCTTAGACAGCGTAGGGGGAAGAGTTTAGCTTTTTGGTGTGACGGAAATATAGAGTCCAGGACTCTGATGCATATAGGAGTGACGGGAGAACTACAGCAATGTAGACTTTCAGTTTTGTGGATATGCTGAGTCCTCTCCGTTGCCACACTTGTCCATGAAGTCTGCCAAAAGCAGCACTGGCACGGGCAATACGGAAGTCCACCTCATCATCTAGGTTGACGTTTGCTGATATGGTGCTTCCTAGATAGACAAACTTTTTGACGCTTGCTAATTTCTGGCCATCTATGAGAATGTCTGGTTCTGTGACAGCTTTATTTGAAGGAGGTTGGCGCAGCACTTCTGTCTTTTTCACATTAATGGTGAGGCCGAAATTTTTGCAGGCATTAGCGAAGTGGAACAGGCTCTTTTGAAGGTCATCTTCCTTTGCATCATTAAGGGCACAGTCACCTGCGAATAGCATTAAAACGTAATGCAGTATCAAATAATAAAGAGGCACTTTTTAATACTTCTAATGTAGAGGGGAAGGATACCTGCCATTAGTTTGGGAAAAGTAAAGGGAAAAGTAAAGGGAAAAGTAAAGGTGGTTGGTCGTTGTGCTGGTCTTATGACACCCTCGTTAACCGTGAGTCACAGAAATATATGACCTTTACATCATCTGCCCTATAGATCGCAAGGTCTGAAAAATTGAATGAGTTAGGAACTATAATTTGTTTCTTCTTCTTTTCTTCTTCTTCGTTCTCATTGTTATGTTGGAGTGTTCATATGACTAGACCAATACATGAGATGAACTGCGCAGTGGTTTCCAAATCAGGGAGCTCTCCATATAGTTTTCTTTCTATTGGGGTGTTTTGGGGCCAATGTCTTATACGGGCCTCTTGGTAGAGAGAGCAGTTTTGGAGGACGTGGTGGGCATTTTCTGGTGATACTCCACATTGGCAGATTTCACTGATTCCAATTTTGAGCTTCCGGAACATGCATTCTGTTGTGTCCGGTCCTGAGTCGAAAGGTTATACGTTGGTCTTGTCGGGATAGCTTGGATGAGAGCTTGTCCATTTCTCATTTATTTTATCTACAATTAATTTCTTCATTTCTTCTGGATAGAGTGCAGAGTTTACTTGTGAGTTTGTTCTCCCACTCTTGGCGAGTGTGTCAGCCTTCTCATTTCCTGCTAGTTGTATGTGAGCTGGTATCCATTGAATAACAGTTTTTTTGCTGTTGTTGTTGAGCTTTGTAAGTGCTGTTCTGAGGTTTTTAATACAAGGGGAATCAGAGTTTTGCAAGCTTTGGAGGGTTGTTTTCGCGTCTGTTAGAAAGACAATCTGACTGTGAGGGGAACTTGGATAATTTGCTAGCATGGTAGCAGCTAGTGCTAGTGCTTCCCTTTCTGCTCTGTGACTGTCAGAGAGCTCTCCAGTTGCAATGGATTTTTCTAGTTTTCCTCCATCTGGCCATTCGATAAGTATTCCAGCTCCTCCATTTGTGGTGGCTTTATGGGATGAGCCATCCGTGTAAACTCTGATCCACTGATTGCTAGGGTAATTGGTATGTAGAAAACAGTTCACTATTTCCTTGAGCTCTGTTGGTCTGTAATCAGATTTTCTTTTATATATTTTCAATATGGTCCCTTATAGTAGGAAGAGGGCTTTCGTCCCAGGGTGGAGATTCATTATAGTGTATCGAGGATTCCAGAGTAATTTTTTCAAGTTGGTGTTTCTTTTTTAGGTTTAGAGATTCCTGTATGAAATTGGTCCTTTTGAGACGGTTTTTTGTGCCAGTTTTGTGGATTTTTGTTCTGAGTGGGTGCCTCTCCAAGGTTTCCAATTTTGTGAATTGGGAAAGGATTTTTATTTCTCTTCAACCTAAGAAAAATAGACAAGGTTCAAAATATTGGTCTAAGGATAATGACAGGAGCAATCAAAACAACACCCATAAGAGCTATGGAGGAAACGCTGCCCTGATTTCTCTGGATGAAAGAAGAAGAAGAGTAATTTGTTTCAATACTGACGTCTATTCACATCTGGACTCCCAATTTTCGACTAACATTACATTTTTTTGTTGATGTATTATTAGAAAGAATCTATTAGCTCACTCTGTCTGTTTTGTAAAATGTTTATGTATTATTAGAAAGAATCTATTAGCTCACTCTGTCTGTTTTGTAAAATGTTTATGTATTATTAGAAAGAATCTATTAGCTCACTCTGTCTGTTTTGTAAAATGTTTATGTATTATTAGAAAGAATCTATTAGCTCACTCTGTCTGTTTTGTAAAATGTTTATGTATTATTAGAAAGAATCTATTAGCTCACTCTGTCTGTTTTGTAAAATGTTTATGTATTATTAGAAAGAATCTATTAGCTCACTCTGTCTGTTTTGTAAAATGTTTATGTATTATTAGAAAGAATCTATTAGCTCACTCTGTCTGTTTTGTAAAATGTTTGCATCAATTTTTGGATGAAGTTGAAATTTTGCACAATTATTAACAAGCGAAGAAAAATGTATGAATTAAAAAAAGGAGCCAATTAATTACTGTTAATTAAATATTTTGTTTGATACCAAAAAGTGAAATTAATCATTATGTATTTATAGATGTGGCTAAATTTCTAGAGTTTTCTTCCCTTAGATTATTGTATTACGTTATTTCTTTTACGCCCCATTCCTGGATCAAGTTGAAAATTAATAATAAAAAGGAAACCGAAAATGGCCTCCTACATACTTCCCACAAAAAATCTGATTACGCCAATGATAATGGTACATTAACGTAGCGAATCAAAAACAAACCATAAGCTACGCTCTATTGTGTTAATTACTTTGAAGAATGTTGCCCATTGATAGAAAAACATACAATTTTGAATTCGTTATCTATCACTACAGATCACTGTCTGCATATAATTTAATAGCACATGATATAGTGTAGTTTATTTAATGAAAATAAACTCAAAAAAAAAAAAAGTAAATGGTAAAAAAATGATTTTTTTATTTTTAATAATGAACGCAGATAAGCCTTGGTTTCATTCACGCAGTCTAATTCTAAGAATCGCGTTTGAAAACAGGGCTATTGTTCCTGATGATATAAGATGAATGTCTTGGATTCTTAAAATGGAAAACTGATACAAAAAAAAAAGGTATTAGAAGAATTTAGTTATATTAACACATAATTTAATCAACTCCTCATTAACAATGGCATACACAATTTGAACTAGTACATTCATTACATTTCTTTTTCAATGCAGCGAATGTGGAGAGTTTTATTCCCTGTCAGCTCCTAGATTCTGTCAGCTCCTAGATTCTGTCAGCTCCTAGATTCTGCCAGCGTTTCTCAACCTTTGGAGCGCGTCCAGACAGGAAAGTGCGACGTGATGATAAGAGTGGTGCTAAGATGCTTTTTTTTTAATAATACAAAAAAAAAACAAGATTACCAAGACCGTTTGGTTTATCATACATACTCGTGGCAAGGAATATTCAAGCCATGAACTTGTTTTGATTGTCAACATTAATTAACTTTCATAAAGTCATATGAAATTGTTTTCCAGGTAAAAAAAAAATAATAGAACAATTATTATTTTTTCGAAAATGAGAATTCCAGACATATTGGAACGTGAACTGAATGTCCTAACAGCCAGACAAGTGATTTCATGTGATCATTTTGCGTTGTCTTTCATTATAAGACAAACGGAACACTTTATTAGTAGAGAGACTTCAAAGAACTATTAGGATTTGTTTTTCCCTTAAGTAATCTATGATAATACGCTTTCATACAAATGTTTTGTTTTTAGTATAGCCTTTTTTTAATGTGTTTTTTTTTTAAGGTATACATCTTTCTTTTTAATCATTATTTATCGAGCTGTTTACATTTTAGGGTGTTTGTCTCTTTTTTTTTTAAAGCTCTCTCTCTCTTTTTTTTTTCTTAGGAAACCCCAGCAATTGTGCGATTCATTTTTAGCTTTTTTCATCCTAGGAATACGGCCTCTTTTCTTTTTCTTGTCTCTTTTTCGATGTTTCTTTCGCATCTTTTCTTTCGAGCTTCAATCCTCATTTTTTTAGAAAATAATTTTTATTCAAAAATAGTTAACATATTATTTTAAATTATTAATAATACATAAGAAATTGTATAGAAAATAATTTTAAACACATATATGCAAACATTTCCAGTATGACCGTGGAGTAGACTGCAGAAAAAGTTTCAGAAGATAGATAATGTCATTTTATAATAATTTAGAACAACTTTTCCTTAAATCAACTTTTCCAAACAGAATTATTTTATAAAAGTATGAGTTAATAAAATTCCATTCTTCTCAATACCTTTTTTTTCGAAACGCTGTACACCTGTGAGGACCCAAGACAAAGGACCTCTATCCTATATCATCAAGAAATGTTTGGGTCTGTTAGAGTTTCTTAATAAACCATTTAGGTTTATATAATAGCACAGAATCTTTTTTTAAAATGTAAATTACTTAAGATGTATACAGTGAAAAGGTTTACAATAGATATTTGAAGAATCAAATAATGAAAGTTGTACATTAAATAATATTTCAACATCTCAGTCATATTCTTTTTTCCCTTTTTCTTCATTGTTCAGTTTTTTTTCCTTATACTTGTTAGTTCCCTTTTGATACATAAAACCATTTATTTATAGTTTTTTTTTAATCGTGCAGTTCTTTTGTTCAACACACACACACACACACACTGTATATCTTATATAACCTGTATGGGGGACGAACGTATGCCAAAGGCAGTCTTTTTTTGGTGAGCTGAAATTTGATCGACCCCACGGAAACGCTTCAAAGACCAGCTAAGGCGTCAACTTTCCTTGGCTAACAGAAGAGAGTACCTGATTGCATGCGGCTTCAGAGCGAGACAGCTGGAGGTCACTCACGAAGGCTGCAGGATACACATTTGAGACCAAAAGAAAATCTGCTGCCGAGGACAAACGCGGACGGCGAAAAGAAAATCTAAATCGACCACCTGCGGACAATGTTTATGCTTGCTCTAGATGTGTCAAAATATATAGGTCACAACTGGGGCTGCGCAGCCACGGGAAATACTGCATTCCTCACTAATCTTTATACTCGAAGACAAGCCATATATGTATACATGTATATATACAATGTATAGTATACATATACATGCACACATATACATAGATACACACGTATATAAACACACACACACATACACTTACATACATAGTCACGCATATATCTATATTTTGTTTCTTTTATTTTTTTCCCTTTATTAGTATATGTGACAATTTTTGATTTCCTTCTGTGAGAATTGGAACACTACTTCCTCATCATTAAGGTGACCGTCTTACTTTTGATAGTCAGCACCTGGGGGAGTTTCTGTTTTGCAGCAATTTCTCTGTAACTGTATTTCAGTCACATGGTTCTATAAGTGCCATATAAAAAATTTTTATTATATTTTATATCCTTGAAAAATTGACGTTCTGAATAATTGAGAACTTTCAATTGTTTATGGTGACTGTAGACAAGCATGTACACTACGGACAATGATGGTGGAGAATAATTTTTGCAACATTCGTAACGTAACAACATACAGGTTGAAAAGAAAATGCACAAAATATTACAAAATGTGAAACAATAATTATCGTATTTTATTTTACTTTGTAAAATACAAAAATGTGTGCTCTTGCTGTAGGAGAAGATCAGGGTCTGTTAAAGAAAGGTTTCTCACAAAGAAACACTAAAGTTTCATCACAAGGGAAGTCATTCGCCTTAGGCTCTCGGTAATGAAAACATATGCAGTCCTCGTTGCCGTCCTTGTCGTTCGGTTCATCTGAAACACGTCACAAATCGAGACCGCTAGTTATAGAAGGCCTGAGCGCTGAACTGCAACGTCACAACATGTGGGCAGTTTAGACCAATAGCTCGTTGCCATGTCGTACTGAACCCACAGGTTCTGACGTTGCAGGTCAGTTTTCAGGCCTTGTATAAAGATCGGTCTGGAACAAATACAACTCATAATTTGGTGGAGTATAGGACCTCTCAATATGTACTTCTTCATTTGAGCCATTTCTTTCAATTCACTTAAATAAAAAAAAAGCCAGTATAGCTAGAACAGACAATACAATAAACATACAAATAGATTGTTGTTCCGGTCGTTGACTTGTAGCACTATACTACGAATAGACAACTAAACCGTTTGTTGGCGTAGTATATATCTATACTATAAAGTAGAATGTAAGGCGTATGTATGTATGTATGTATGTATGCATGTATGTATGTATGTATGTATGTATGTATGTATGTATGTATGTATGTATGAATGTATGAATGTATGAATGTATGAAGGTATGTATGTGCCGAATAGAAATCAAAACCGTTTGACCAATCTTGATAAAACTTGGCATATATGTTCCTTGGATACTAACTGGGACCGTAGTGTATGTATTGTAGCCTAAAAGAAACTAAAGACCCTCAAAAAAAAAGTTGACCAACTCTATGAAAGCATTATAATTTATTCGATTTAGGCCATGTTTACATACGAAAAGATCGAAAGGTTCTAGATCTAGATCTAATTTTAAGAACTACACTTTGGGCAGATAGTTTTTTACTTTGACACATGAAAATACAAAATATAGTCCATTGATTTCATTATTTAATAAAATTAACCTTCAAATTTGTGTTTCAAAAGCATTTTTTTTATATAATTTCGTTCCTTATATCTGCAATTTTGGATTTTTGACGTACATTCTCATATTAGACAATACCGTAATGTTACACATCTTTCTGTACCTAGGTCTAAAACTCTAGTTCAACTTTAAGATAATATAACTTCTCTTCGCAAAGATAGTTTTGTACCTTAACACATGAACATACTAATTATAGTCCATTCATTTCATATTTTAATCAAATTAACATTCATATTTGTTTCCCATACATTCGTTCGCTAAAGCTGCAAAGCCGTGTTGAGATATATTCTAATAGTTTCATTCATTAATCGCGTACATCTGATGAAAAAGGTCACGCATGAGCAGAGCGAAGTCTTTACGGACGTGCAGAATGACATCTATCCAAGCCAATATTTAACTCTAGATTAGTCTAGATCTAGATCTATGTCTAGCTCAAGATCTTCTTTATACTTAAACACATGAACATACAAAATTAATTCTATTCATTTCAAATTTTAATCCAATATATGTAGGCCTACAAGCAAATGTTTTTATTTGAAAAATAGATTTAAGTCGATTAGCTTTTTGAGAGCACCATTCATACTATTTTTACATTTACGCATTCGCTTTACTTATAACATTATTATTGCGTTTAATTGTTTACAAAACACTCTCAGTGACTATATCGACTGTGATACGCAAATTAAGACCCGCAGGCCGCGGGTAATATATGTCTAGTTAACTAATAAAACTTCAATTAACTTGAATAAATTCCTTGTAAACAATACTAAAATAGAATTTGTTATAATATAGACAAAGTCAAGCTGATATGAGATCAACTAAATATACTAGACGTAAGTAATAATATTCTTTAACAAAATTTACCCAACTACAGTAACACCACCTTTCAGTCTTAAGTTACAGAGTCTTCAGTCCTAACTATGACCAAATGACGACAATGCCACCTATGTTACATCATTCAAAACCGATCGCTAACCTCTCCTCACTCCCACTCCAAAACATAGAAAACACTTCCGGGGAATTTGAAAAATCAAGGATAATTGGGCCACGAGGCCTTGGTCATCTTCTAACAAACAAAAAGACAAACAATTAACACGTCAGGTCATACCTACATGCTTCAAATATGCTTGCCCTGCAGGTGGCGTTACACTCACTGTTATCATCCTCCCATCTGTAAACGCCTTCGGCAACAATGTCGTTCAGACCGATCCACATTTGCTGTTTATATCCATAGCTGCCTTGCAGTAGATACAACTTCTGTAACGTTTTGATAGTAACTAGATGCGATGACATGGCTGGAAATACACAGACAAGCACAAGCGAATTTGTAATTTTTCTAACACTGAATACACACAGATAAGTATTTAGGCTAGGGATAGACACGAAAAAAAATATCCTATCTGCTCATCCATCCATCAATCAATTCATTTCACTATGTATGTATGTATGTATGTATGTATGTATGTATGTATGTATGTATGTATGTATGTATGTATGTATGTATGTATGTATGTATGTATGTATGTATGTATCTATCTATCTATCTATCCATCTATCTATCTATCTTAGCACAGATAGTGTTTTACTTTGACACATGAAAATTACAAAATATAGTCTATTGATTTCATTATTTAATAAAACTAAGCTTCAAATTTGTCTATCAAAAGCATGTTTACATAAATTCGTTTCTTATATCTGCGAATTTAGACGTCCTGACGTATCTCTATAATCCCATTCATCTATCGAAGCCGACATCTAAGTCTAGACTCTATTCAGTCTAGATCTAACTCTATTTCTATATCTATATCTATCTATCTATCTATATATATATATATATATATATTTGTTCTAGTATATATATATACAAGTATATACAAGTAAAGGCATATAAATATCTAGGCATTATCATCAACAACAAGCTTTCATGGGAAGACCACCTTGGAACTCTAACAAAGAAAACAGCCCAGCGACTCTTTTTTCTATACAAACTCAACAGTTTTAAATTAAATAAGAAGATCCTTGAGACATTTTACGGCGCGACTGTACAAAATCTGCTAACATACGGAATAAGTTGTTGGCAAGGCAACGCCTCATCTAAACTGTTGCAACGTCTAGAAAACATCATTAAAAAAGCATCAAAAATTACACTCACAACATTACCACATTTAAAGGAACTTTTTGAACAAACGTGCCTAAGAAAAATCGAAAAAATCTTGGAAGACAACGGCCACCCGCTCCATCAGAACTACGCCAGGTCGTCGCGAAGTGGGCGACTGCTGTCAATCAAAACAAGAACGGAGCGGTACAAAAACTCGTTCGTACCTCACTCGGTCAGACTCTATCACCGCCACTCATTGATCAGGGAACATGAAATGCACCAAGATACCTGTGTGTAGTCGCTGAATGAACTCTTTATGTTGTCTGTTGTATTTATGTGTATTTTTCTGTTGTGTTGTCTTTATATGAGAAACGAGTCCTTGTAATCACAACAAATTTCCGTAAGGATCAATAAAGCAGTCTTAGTCTTAGTCTTAGTCTTATATATATATATATATATATATATATATATATATATATATATATATATATATATATATATATATATATATATATATATATATAATGTAGCCTACTAGGACAAATTTGTACATATGCTCCTTCTTCCATAGTGCTATTAGAGCATGGAATGCGTTGCCTGACCTAGCCAGGAAAACCAGTGACTTGGCAGAATTTAAGTCATTTGTTAATATGCATGACATAATGCATGACGCGTAGAACGTAACCATCTTCTTTTTTGAAGTAACGTCTGTATTATATAAGATAAGATAGGGGAGATGACTAAGTGACTTGCTCTGAAAATTTTGATTAAAGTGAGGAGGAGTCGCTCAATACGCCGACCTGACTCTCTCGCCCTTTGCCCTAAAGCCCATCCTATTCCAGAAGCAAGATTTGGTCAAGTCGTCCTGGGACGAGTCTTGGGTGCAGTGGATGACTAGAGACTTTCTGTGTGTCTTGTCCTGCTCAAGAGTGCTCCACAGCACTGTGTTGGTAGTTGCCTTTCTGTCCGATTTGTCTAGTTTTGTGACGTTTCACACAGGCCTCCAAGTCCAGACTTTACATGCTAGGTTTGACAGTACCTCAGTGTACTAAGTGTCACGGACAAATCATAGTTTATAAACAATTTAATCTTAATGAACACTGTCAGCACTATTTTGTTTACATTCCTCCATTTTGGTTCTCCCCTCCTTCAACACACCTTCCCAGCATTCCACATTCACACTAAGATGCGCACGTAACGATGGGTGAAATTATTTCAAAATAAATGTACTCTAATATTACCTTTACAGTTTTCTCTTGCTGTTATGTAATTAACTTTGTAGTCAGACATCCAGACACAGGCGATGACTGAACCTTTTATTAAAAGTTTAAATCCATCGTCTGTATTGCATGAGATATATATGTCTATCAATGTGTACGTTTTGACTCTGTTGACTGTAATGCTACCTGAAATTAAAGTCATTATTGCATTATCTCATGTTTATATAATCGAAGAGCCAAGTCCAGGGACTCTCTGCTTTCATTACTAGATGTTTGATTAAGAGTGAACAAGTCTGACGTGACTGGCCTAGGGGTAAAGAGCTCCCGGTCAACGCCTATCTTTCTGTAAGAAGAAATACTTCTGTCATGTGATACATATGGATACACGGCGGCTCAATGAATCATGAGTGGACTGTTTCTTATGTTGGTCAAAGGATTCCATCTCACGTAACAATAACGTGGCAACTAGTCGGAGACGTCTGCTATTTGCAATCAGGCTACTCGCGACATCATGGGAGCCCACGCATTCAATACAAGGATATTCTGAGACTTGGGGTGGTAATTCGACAAAGATGTGGTAGTCCTGTACAATTAAACTGCCACTTCGCTCCAAAAGGAGGCTATGAGGAAAAGCAGTATACCCACAAAGGAAGCTTTTTTTTTTTACTGTACAACTTGTCACACAATAGGAACGTGATGATCGGTGGCTTCGGCCTCCACGCGAGGGTCATTCACTGATGGAACGACCTAACCAGTACTGGCAGATGTCATAGTCCAAACTTCGGACAAGACTATGAGGGAAGAGCACCATGTCCAATACAGATCACGTCTTACTTAAACTTAGTCTTAGGTCCTGTCGTAACGTTCGGCGCATTTGGGCGGCAAGCTGTCTCCATAAAGATCTGTCATTGGCAATGTCTGAAGCCTCCTCCCACCTGGTGTCCTCTGTTCTGAGGTCTGTTCAATCACGTCTATCTTATGAAAACAATCCTTCTCTTTGGTCTAACTGACCTCTCCAATTAACGAAACAATCTTTGTGAAAGTGAGCGAAGGATAAAGCATGCCAAGCCATCGCCATTATTCTACAAGGGGCTGTTATCAGTACACGAGAGCTGGTCAGGTGGTCCTTCAGGGCCACGTTGTGTTCTCAATAAAATATGTAAAAAACTCCGTCGGTGCTTGGTCTTGGGCCGCGTTCAATAGCTGCGTATTTGGAGTCACTTTATGGTCTCATACATTGCGGAAACTCTGAACAGGAATAGGCGTGAATAGCTGCAGGTCAGCGCCTATCCTATGAGAGATACTTGTCAGTGGTTAAAGAAATAAAAGGAAAGATAATCGTTCAGTTTCCCTAATGGACCATTTCAAAAGTAGCGCCAAAAAAAAAAAAAATAAAAAAAAAATTAAAAAATATTTTTTTAAAAGACAATACCTACATTATTAAACTTCAAACATAATTAAACAATTATAAAAAATATAAAAAAAAATATTTTGATTTATTTCGTGTATCGAACCTGTGACACCGTCAGCTGCCAGAACTTACGCATTTTCTGAATCGGTTTGCGAGGAAGGCATACTTGTGCGTTTTCCACACCTGAATGCACACTATATGGACATCTAGATCAGACACTAGATCTTAAGTTCTAATTTACAACTCTTTAAAAATCTAGTGAAAATCTAGTCTATCAAAGTGTTGTCTCATTTATAAGTTTCCCTTTTATACATTGCGAACTATAGGGCAGATGATAAGATAGTTTTTTTTTGTTTTTTTTTGCCAACCGTTAACGAGCAGGGTGTCATGTGTCAGCACAAAGACCATCCGCCTTTACTTTCCATTACTAAAGTAAGGTACACATTGGAGTTGGGTGGTCTCAGGAACACCTTAAAAATCCCCTAATTAAAATCTGGGTTTTCACCAAGATTCGAAGCCAAACTCTTAACCAATCAGCTGACTTGGTACGCAATATTTATCCATGAAATAGTACAAACCTTTAGAATATTTTACATACATTCTATATTACTATTATAGTGTTGAATACAAATGCTTTATTATAAACTAATTTGTTTGTTTGTTTTCTTCACTTAGTATAGGAGCTTCTAGCACGAAAACTTCGGTCGATACCTAAACGGCTGAGTTAAAACTTTGCTTACTTTCATTTCGTTGCTGATGTTCCAATTATTGTGATTTGTTTAATTTTTTTTTGTTGCATTTTTTTTTCAAATTCAGTAGCTTTAAAGAATATGAATAAAATCTCTTTTTTACAAAGCTTATATCGACTCACTGTTTTTGTATTTCTCCCACACCCATTCTCGGAAGTTTAAACTTTGCACAAATATTCATTGTCGAAGACATGAATGAATAAAATAAATATCCAATTGGTGAATTTATTACTGTTAATTATTTTTAATAGATCCCAAGAAAGGAAATTTATTCTTCTGTACTTAGGGATATGCTAAATATTTGGGGTTTTGTCCACACTCCCTGAGTAAGTTGAAATTATTTATTGTACTTAACAAAACATGATTTAATAAAGAAAAGTAACCAATTAGTTAATAAGTTGTTGTTAATTAATTATTTTCTTGATATCGAAAAGGGAGATAATTTCTACATTATTAAGATATACAGTTGTAAATGTGGAGTTCTTCCCCTTAGATTTTTTATAAAAAAAAAAGCATTTTTGTATTTTGCTTGTTTGATAGTTGTTTTAACGTTCAACATATTTTTAAATGTTCTGTTCGCACACATTTAAAAAATAAATTTCGTGTTATTCTATATTGTAAGTTTTCTTCTGTTTGCAAAGTTCTTTAACAATCTCGACTTACCCCTTTGACATACTTTTTGCTGGTCGTCGAAAGAGAAAGAAGTACAGTTTGTCGATAAACAAGTTAGAGCACAGTCCACCACACTTCTCGTCTGCACCGTGGATTCGGTATTTAGACTGACTAACAGCGTGTTCTCTACTCGCTGGAAACTGGGGAGTTTGGTTTCAGATGTGCTGACTGACGATTTATCATGCATAAATAAACAAGCTTTTTAGATCTATTTGTACCTCTAAATCTCATCAAGTGTTTCAAACAAATTTAGTGCTTTAAAATGTTAGCGACTTAATTGTTACATTTTGTTGAACTCTACCACCACGCCACTGTTTAGCTAATACTGTATTGTATTTAATTCTTTATACTTCTTGTTGACATTATTGCAAGAAAATATTAGTAAATGTTTAAAAAATAAAAAAAAAATTTACTCATTAGGCATTTACATTTTTGTAATTAGTCCTGAAGGACAAAATAATAAAATAATAATTAAATGCAAAAATAATAATGTTCTGATTCTAGCTCGAGATTCAGAATCATTGATGCACAAAATATTTTTGAAAATGTAATTAATTTAAAGTTTAAAGTTTAAAAATTGTAGACTATAAAACTTACGTGATTTAAAATTTAAAATAAACATTTTCATGGCAATCATTTACGATCTAATTCTATAAATGTACATTAAATGTAAGATTGATTAACAAAAAGTGTTTATATTCTTACCCAGACTAGAAATAATCATTAAAGAACAGTAAATAGTTGTCATCACTTCTAGCAATAATAAGAACATTTGTGTGAATATACTTCTGTATCTAAACAGTATAATATTGTAGAGCATCACAATAGACACTTTTAAAAGAGTAGTAAGTTTAGAATAGAACCTTAAAAAAACATACAAATTCTCAGCCCGCTGAAGACAGAATAACCCTAATAATCTATTCTCATTTCGTGAATATTCCTTTGTTATTGGAAGCATGCTATGTTGATTAGATGCTTCAAACGAATCTAAGGCGACCATTGTTAAATAATTGATGAGTGACAAACCTAAAAAAATCGTCTCACACAACAAAACAATAAAGTAATACATATTTAATTTGATCAATATATATTCATAGTAGCACAAAGCGAAAACAAACTAAACATTACGCTCTATTTCATCAAACACTTACAAGTAGACCATTTCTCCACAGCTAGTCCTACTTCACTCTTACCATGATCTGTGACGGTCCTTTTTGCATTCATCTCTGTCTTTTGCCTTGGATAGAATCTAAATTCTTCTATGCTGTCTTCATTACGTTGTCATATTTACATCCTTTCTTTTTCCTGCTGCTGTCCCATGAAGAAGTTGTGTTAAGGCCATAATTTTTTAGCTTGCGTTTTTTGACATTGATTAGCAGCTGCATGCAGAAATGACACAAAGACTCTCCATCGTATTGTCCGAGATCTCACTGGAGCAAAGAGTGGACATGGAGCATCGATAAAAGAAAAGCAAGGCTAAACTTTGCTAACTAAAGAAGAACAGGATGTAAGATTTGTAGAGCACTTTAAAGAGACTCTTAACCAACCGTCTCAAGACCTGACTTACACATTCAAGGACCTCTCTCCGGAAAATGATCTTAAGGTCAAGACAGACCCAGTAACTGCAGAGGAGGTTACCATGGCCATTGCAGTGCTAAAGAACTAAAACGCACCAGGGCTAGCCATGGTGTCAGCAGAAATGCTAAAACATGGAGGGGGGGCAGTGCATTGTTAACAGATTGATAATGATCTTAAGGTCAAGACAGACCCAGTAGCTGCAGAGGAGGTTACCATGGCCATTGCAGTGCTAAAGAACTAAAACGCACCAGGGCTAGCCATGGTGTCAGCAGAAATGCTAAAACATGGGGGGTGGGGCAGTGCATTGTTAACAGATTGATTGATCTCTTAAATCTCTGTTGGCAAACTTCTAAAGTCCCTGAGGACTGGCAAAAAGGAGTGATTGTAAAGCTTCAAAAAAGGGCAACTTGGCAGACTGCAACAACTGGAGGGGCATTATTCTCCTCTGTGTCCCGGGCAAAGTTTTCAGCACTGTTTTGTTGAGACGGCTTCAACAGTCTGAAGATACGAGGCTCAGAGACGAACAAGAAGGCTTCCGAAGAGGCAGATCATGTGCAGAGCAGATCTTCGTTCTACGAAATATCATAGAACAAAGTCTCGAGTACCAACAACGGCTAACTATCAGTTTCCGAGACTTTAAGAAAGCGTTTGATAGTGTCCATCGAGAATCACTATGGAAAAATAGTTAGAGAATACGGCATCCAAGAAAAATTCGTCCAGACACCTATGCAGTCAATCTAGTTGCTGCATTAAAACAGAAGAAGGAACAACCGAGTTTTTTAGCATCGAGACAGGGGTGAGACAGGGGTGCATTTTATCTCCCTTCCTCTTCCTCCTAGCCATCGACTACATGATGAGGAGAACAATGAACCAGACTGACTTTGGTATTCCATGG
Source organism: Biomphalaria glabrata (assembly GCF_947242115.1). Classification (NCBI taxonomy): domain Eukaryota; kingdom Metazoa; phylum Mollusca; class Gastropoda; family Planorbidae; genus Biomphalaria; species Biomphalaria glabrata. The sequence continues at coordinate 10,618,922 of NC_074728.1, forward strand.
TGTGAACAAAACCGAGTGACGGACTTGGACTTTGCTGATGATGTTGCACTACTCGGGGCTACAAATAAATGCATACAAGAAATAACGGAGAGCCTAAATAGAGAGGCCTCCGCATAAACTTGGAAACGACTAAAATTTTGCGAGTAGGATATAAAACAAAGGGTGCCCCCGTCAGATTTGGCGAGTCAAAGCTTTGAGAGTTGGACAAGTTCACATACCTTGGCAGCATCATAACAAATGATGGGGATGCCTACCATAATGTTGCGTGCCGAATAGGAAAGGCAGGGAGCATTTTCCTAAGGCTGCAGCCTATTTGGACAAGCCAAGCCATTGGAAAAAAAATACACCTTCTCAACACAATCGTCATTCCAACAGCAATATATACATGTGAGACATAGAAGTCGTCTGTCAAAATTGAGAAAAGACTAAATGTGGCTCAACAAAAAAGGCTGAGAATGATTTTGGGAGTCAGTTACACAGATCGGGTCTCAAGCAAGGAAATCCTATGCCGAATACTTAGTGAGGTTGTGACAGAGCGTCGCATGAGGTTTGCGGGACATGTTCTCCGACAAAATGAACTACGCATACCAAGAAATGTCATGACATAGAGGCCAATACAAGGAAAGCGCAAACAGGGACTTCCTCGTATAACATGGCGCCACACTTTAATGGAGGACCTCAGAACAGTGGACACCAGGGGGAAGGAGGCTTCAGACATTACCAGTGACAGATCTTTGTGGAGACAGCTTGCCGCCCAATGCGCCGAACGGCGCCGTAGGACCTAAGTCTAAGTAAGTAAGCAGGTGATCGTGAGGCCCAATGAACCTCATTCACCAATCATAAACAACATTTAGCAACGTGATAATATTGATAAAACAACGAAAAAAACTTTCACGTGATAGTCTGTGAGTATTACGTAATTTGTTTAGAAGAGGTAGAGAATCACGTGGCTAAATGTTGTTTGCTTACGATTGGTGAATGAGGTCCATAGCCGTTGTGATCCTGCTTCTAATCTTTTCATTTCTTTGTAAGTGATTCTTCAATACAATCTCAATTCCAGTGCCAGGGGTTCTCTTTTCTATTTCTGTAGTTTTTATCTAAGAATCGCAAGCATATAACAATGTGGCAGACTTAATATGTTACTAAAAAACAACAACAATACTCACACACAGTTTATTCCAGATTTTAATTAGGAAATAATTTGAAAGCACATGTATAACATTTGTGATTTGTTTAGAAATAGTTTCTAAGTCATAGTGTGAAAGTGTTTTATGACTTTTGTCGTAAGGGTGCTCAGTTGGCGTAACCAAATGCCTCCACTTTTCCTGTTCGTTGTTGGTTACAGCTTTTTTTTTGGACGCGGCCATTTCTAGTTTATAAGCCAAAGACGCATTGTCTAGATCTACATGAGGTCTGGTTGACAAGGAAACCAAAACAAACATCACGGGAAAGTTTTCACCTTCACTAAAATCGTAACATGAAAACATAAATTATGAAATTATTCGATCAAAACTCTATTTAGTTAGAAATTTGATTGTTTTTATACAGTACCAACAAAAGCTAGTTTCGTGCCAAAGAGAAATGTCCTCACAAAACAAGCAAAATATAAACATTCATTTTTAAAAAAAAAGCAAAGCTTGTCTAAAGGGAAGAAATCCATTCTAAAAACTATATCTACCAATAATGTAAAAAATATTTTCTTTATTCGATTTCAAACAAATTAATTATTGACCAATAATTAATTGACTAATTGAGTATTTTGATTATTGATTCATGTTTCGTTTGGTACAATAAATAATTGTTTAAAGTCTCAACTTGATTGGAGAATGCGTGGGGGAGAAATACAGTTAACAATTATTTAACAAATTAAGCCATATCTATGAATATTGAAGTATAAGTTTCCTTTGTTGATATTGAACAAAATAATGAATTACCTGTAATTGATTGTCTTTTTGTTTACTTTTTTATTGGTTCATGTCAAGTCTAGATAAATGAATAATTGTGCAAAGTTTCAACTTAATCCGAGAATGGATTTGGGAGAAATAACGTGTTCACAATTTTTACCAGACAGAGTGAGTGAATCGATAGAAACTTTGTAAAGAAATGAACTAGTGTTTAAAAACGGGACGAATTATAATTTACTTTTCGATATATCGTCTTTCAAAAATATATTGGATCAAAATTGTGAAAAACAATCCTTGTTTAGAAAGTTGAGCCACTTTGGTTTCGAGCGTCAGAAGTGTTTCGTTGTCCTAGGCACACGGAAAACAATAACTGGACACATGGGCGTAGCCAGGATTTTTTTTCGGGGAGGGTTTTGGGGGGGGGGAGTCCCCCCCCCGACCTCCCCCCCCGCGAAAATAAATTATATGTATATATATATATATGTGTGTGTGTGTGTGTCCATAATTAATCTTTATTACATTCTGACCCTTTCGGAAAACGCTTATTGTTTATTGTAGACTCCCCGCCCTTGCTAGCAAGGGGGTCAGGGGGAGTTCGCAGCGCTCCCCCAGCGCGGGGCGAAGCCCCGCCGCCGAGCACTATTTCTGGTATTGAAAGCCAACAAAATGCATATTCTGAGGTATCTACAGTGCATTATCTTGCTATTAAAAAGTTTTATTTCAAAAACCTAATGTGCTATTCTTTCTGACTTAAACCCTCTCGCGCCGTTCGGCGCATTTTCCGGCAAGCTGTTTCCGCAACTCTTATTTTGCGTAATTCATTTTGTCGGAAAACATGTCCCGCAAAACCTCATGCGACGCTCTGTCACAACCTTACTAAGGATTCGGCTCCCAGTTCGGCATATGATTTCTTTGATTTAGACTCGATCTCTATGACTGACTCCTAAAATCTGTCTTAGCCATCTTTGTTGAGACACATTTAATGATTTTCAATTTCGGCAGAAGACTATTCACACTTAATTAATGGAGCCCAAGCCACTGGTAGAAATTTGTAACCTTTCTTGACTACGCTCTTGGAATTACATGCCTGTATTTCGCTTTAGATTTTATATCGAAAAGGAAAGTTTTTTTGTCAAATCATCTGTTGAGGGGTTTTAAAAAAAAAAATCTCTTGAGTTTTTTTTTGTTTTGTTTTTAATTCAAAACCCCATTTAGCTACGATCATAGAATTTGGTGACTGTAGTTTGCTTTAAAATAATATTGAAGAGAGAGGTTTTCAACTCTAAACGCTCTGTAGGGGAATTTTAAACTCAAAACCATCTGGAGGGGTTTTAAACGTTAAAGAAAAAGCCATCTGGAGAAGGGGGATTTAAACTCAAAACCCCTTTGGCTGCGCTCATAGATTTTATAGTGTGTAATTTGCTTTTTTTTATATTGAAGAGGTTCTTTTTAGCTTCAAACCCCAACTGGAGGGGGGGGGGTTAAACTCAAAACCCCTTTGGCTACGCTCATAGAATTTTAAGTGTGTAATTTGCTTTTTTTTTTATTGAAGATGGGGTTATCGTAAATTTTGGATGGGGTTTTAAAAACAAAATCTTCCTCAACTGTGCTGTTGGAATATGGGGATTGTTGTTTGTATTTTTTTTTTGTTTTGTTTTATAGAAGAGGGGGATTTAACTGCAAAAACCTCTGGTAGGGGGTTTAAAATTCAAAAAACCCTGTAGGGGGTTTTAAACTCAAAGCCCCCTGGTAGAGGGATTTGTATCTCAAAACCCCCTGATAGGGGTTTTTAAAATCTCAAAACCCCCTGGTAGGGGGATTTAAACTTAAAATCCCCTTGGTAGAGGGTTTTGAACTCAAAACTGCCTCGGCTGTGCTGTGGTAATTGATGATTTAGTATTAAAATCTCACCTAAAATAAACAAAATGAAAGCAAAAATCAGTCACTTAATTCCGTCCTCCCCTGCGGAGGGGGGGGATTTCATTTCGGGGGGGGGGGGGGGTTGAACCCCAAGAACCCCCCCCTGGCTACGCCCATGACTGGACACATTTTCGTATTTTTTTCGTCCAAGTGGGTAATAGAGTGAATGGTCAGTCAATCACAGAATCATTCAGGACCCTTCTAAATATAGTATATATTTGAATATTGAGATCAAGTAAAAACGACATTTGTGCCAATTTTTAAAACTTAGGTAATTAGATAAAGGGAGAGAACGAAACCCGAATTATTGGCCCGAATAGCGCAGTCCACAGCAGCCCTTTCAAAACTGAAAATAATATGGAAAGACAAAGGCTTAGCCCTCGGCACCAAAATCAGAAAGGTAAATGTCAATACATCGGGAAGTCTTTCTCGAGTCACAACTTTTCAACTTTGACGTACCTTAGTTTTTTCCTTGCTACTTAAAAAGAAACAACAATTGGACCCGCTAGAGGACGCCTTAATCAGGGCCGGATTTAACGGAGGTCAGACGGGGTTACTGCCCATAGGTCTCCACAATTAAGAAAAAAATCCATATTTCGAGAAGTCTGCAGTGTTGTGAGTATCCCCCGCATTTTTACCGACAATACTTTTAAATCTTACAGTTGGCATCACTATCGTGGTTGAACTTGTTCGATTTTAGCTTGATTAGCTACACTGCGTAAATCCCTAAAAAATATTTTGTTACTCAAATATATATATTAGATAATTTTATTTTTTAAGCTAAAGAAAACTAAATTTAATTTACAAGTAACTTCTCTTTATTACATATTAGTATTTTTTTAATTGATAAGTGGATTTTATTATAGATTTCAAAAAAAGTGTTGGGTCTGGAGAAAGTCAGACCCAAGCGCCGCCCAAGATTAACCCAAGCGAGACATGAGAGCCACAGACATCAACAAAAGTATGTGGGAAGATATAGCCAAAGACCGGAGTGCATGGAGACAGACTGTGCATGCTGGGACGATCCTCGCTAAGAGTAAAAGAAACGAAGCAGCCTTAACCAAAAGGGAAGAAAAGAAAGCTGCCCTGTCGCCTAGCAGTGAATCAGCTGCATTCACATGCACGAATTGTGGCAAAGTCTGCCGCTCCAGAATTGGCTTGATTAGTCACACCAGATTCTGCCCCGTCTCAAGACGAAACCAAAACAAAAGGAGCCATATATATGTAAACAATGAACATAGAATAACTTAAATAAAAACGTCTTTGAGACGCGATTAGCTATTTATATGTTACCAAACATATCTAGATAGGGATTTAGATGTTGGGCTATAATCAACATCACAAACACTGCTGCCTCTAGAAAAAAAATATCTAGATATAAAATTGAAATAGTCTAGTCGATATAGATTATAGATATACTTAATAATGACTATTTATATCTTATCTTCTTATCTTATATAATACAGACGTTACTTCAAAAAAGAAGATGATTACGTCCTACGCGTCATGCATTTAGTCATGCATATTAACCAATGACTTAAATTCTGCCAAGTCACTGGTTTTCCTGGCTAGCTCAGGCAACCCATTCCATGCTCTAATAGCACTAGGGAAGAAGGAGTATTTGTACAAATTTGTCCTAGCATATGGGATGAGGAATGTGCCTTTATCTTTGTGTCTTTCAGAGTATTTTATTAAATTTTGTTTTTGTATTTGAAGATTATGGTTCAGTGTTTTATGTATTATTGCTACTTTACTTTTGAGCCTTCTGTCCTGAAGGCTTTCTAAATTTAGTGATTTTACTAAAGGTGTTATTCTAGTCAAATGTGAATATTCGTTTGTTATGAATCGCACTGCTCTATTTTGTGTCTGTTCTAGTTTCTTAATGTTTTCTTGAGTTGAGGGGTCCCAAACAGAGGATGCATATTCTATTATATTTATTGTTCGATACAAATATCCGTATTAGATTTAGATATATGTAGAAAAATAAGGTTAGGTCTAATAATAAACTGAAAATGACATTAAATAACGTAAAAATATTCTAGACCTACATATTGGCCTAGATATGTAGAATTAATAGATACTTAGACACAATCTGAAAATATTTATATAAAACAACAAAAATTATCTAGTTTTGTTACGTTTGATTTAATCGTCACAAATACATTAAAAGTTTCTTTCTGTGCCATAAAGGAGAGAAGTCGTTTTGTGTGTATGAAACTGGACTATGGACAATTTCTGAAAAAGTTTGTTCGAAAATGAATTTATGTGACTGTATCTCGGTAACCATTATAGATGTCATCTCCAAATTTAGAACAATCACACTGCATTACACCTCTTTTAAGTTCATTGTTTTGCGTTTGATGCAAACTAAAGTATTGGTGGAATAAAACAATGTTGACCATTAGCAAGGTTCCGTGATCTACTTTTAAGGGAGCTCTATTTCAAATCTTTAGAAGAGTCTCATTTTTGACGACCTTTTGTCCTGTTGGCGTTTTCGTGAAAATTAACGCCAAATGGTTTTTTGAAATGTTATTACTTTAAACGATACAAACAAGGCCATGGCTCGAATATTCCTGATCCACGAGTGAGTTCGACAGTGGTCACCTCTGAGTTTGTAATAAGGCTTTTCACAAATTAACATGCAACTGTCGCAACAGGGAAAGTCATTTATAAAAAGAAGAATATTCCTGATCCATGGGTCAATTCGATAGGGCCACCTCTTAGTTTGTGTGGTAACACAAACTCTCTTGATAATTTTGCTTTTGTTAGGTACAAGAAAAAAAGTGTGTAAAATCTCTACTTGATCCGAGTCTGGGTGAGGGAGTAATAAGTTATAAAAACTTTTTACCTGACAAAAAGACAGAGTGAGACAGAGTAGAAAACCTGAATGCTTAGCAATTTGGCACAGCTGTGTAGGTTTCTGCTATAATTAACTGGCCAACGACTATGACTGAAGCCTGTTCTCAAGTAGATAACATATTTCATTCCGATCAGAGTCTCAACATGGAATAACCCAAAGCCACCTTGAACTAATTTCTTATAAGAAAATAACAAAATGCAAAATTAAACCCTTTCTCTCAACTACAGTCCTTTACTTTTACTACTTATAAACTACCTCCTTTTTACAAAGCTTTATCAACTTACTCTGTCCGTCTGTCCGTCCAGTAAAAAGCTTGAGCACGTTGTTTCTCCCACACGCATTCTCTAATCAAGTTGAAACATTGTTTAATTGGCATTGACAAAACATACATCAATTTAAAAAAAATTTCAATTACTTACTTTTTATTTCTACCAACAAGGTAAATTTATCCATCATTATTCACAGATATGGCTAGATATGTTGGGTTTCGTTCCCATAAATAATTGAACACGTATTTTTTCCCGCATCCATACTCGGATCAACTTGAAACTTTTGTTAAAATGTATTTATTGTAACCATAGACATAAATAAATATAGACTGGCCAAAGGAAGTAACTTCATGTAACTTGAAAACATGTATATTTATTGTATTCCGATTTCCGAATTATGAAAAATTGCATGATTTTCATTCTTAGAGATTTAAAAATAACACTAGTGAAAATAACGTAATACTTATATAGATTATGGCTGAAATAGATATGAATACTTAACTTTTATACTGCTCGTAAATGCTGTATAATAAAGTACACAAAATTGCAAGTCACAAATTTTCGTTTCATAAAACTCTTTAATCGGCCAGTCTATATTTATTTATGTCTATGATTGTAACCATAGACATAAATAAATATAGACTGGAAGTAGGAAGTTATTTTTATTTGGGGGAAGTCAAATATGTTTTATGTACTCTATCTATGTGAAAAAAAAATGGCGGCAATTGAGCTATAAATTCTAGGACTAACATTTCAGCCAATATATAGTTATGATCTTTAGTTTTGAAAAGTACAAAACTGCCATATTCCCAATATTTTGTCTTTGTTTCATAATCATAGACATAGGCAAATATATATATAGGTTTGTGATGTGGATCTATGTTTGTTGACATGGCATCTTTATTAATGTATGGCGGTCGTCTTATCGATTCAAATTGTTAGAATTAGTTTTTAGTCAAAAAAGTCAAAGAAAATGAGCAGAACGAGCTCTAATGTTCGTAGTACGATAGGCCAAGGATAAATTCTAAAGGTTGAAAAAAAAATTGAATATTATACACATTAACTTTTAGTTTCAGTAAGTCAGAATAATTCAGTATCACTGTGACGGTGACTAATAATCTAATTTAATATTGATAGATCTAAATCTAATAAATCTTATCTTATATAATACAGTCAATACAGACGTTACTTCAGACTAGGTCTAATACTTTTCATACTTTTTACTACTAACTATTAAACTAGTCAGTCTATCATCTATGCATGCAGACTATAGACTAGATCTAGTATACGTATAGATTATAGATCTAGTTTTAATCTAGTGACAATCTTGAATCTAGTCCTAGACTATTTATATACTAACTGTAGTCTATAGACTAGACTATACAGATTACAATTATAGTTTATAGTATAGTATAGTAGTATAGTACTAGTAAAAGTAGTATTTTTTTTACTATAGTATTTATATAGACTAGATCTAAATCTAGTATTTAAAACTATTTATAATTAGGCACGATTAGAGATATAATAATACAGAAGGGGTTCTATCAATTATATATGTTATGACTGAAAAAAACAAATATAAATACTTTTAATTTTACACTGCTCATAACTGCTGTATAACTCATACAAACTTATCTTTTCCCAAATGTTTCCCATAATAATTTTTACTTTATCGTCCAGTCTATATATATATGTCTATGATTGTAACTAACAAAACATGAATCAATTAAAACATGAATCAATTAGTCAATTAATTATTGATTATTAATTATTTTGTTTGATATCAAAAATGGACATAACTTTTACATTATTGTGAAAAAAGTGATAAATGAGGAGTTCTTTCCCTCATATCTGCTTTTAATTATTTATTGTTATAAATATTTTGCTTGTTATTTTTTGTTCTCCGTAACACTGCAGAGTGTTTGATGTTAAAGTACACCCCCTCTTTATCTTTTATTCAACGAATCTCACTGGTAACGGTTCACTCGTTTATGGAATATTATAAAAAGGCTTTTCACAAATGAACATGCAACTTTCGCTACAGGGAAAGTCATTTATTTTGGGCGATTTGAAATTGAAAATATTGCAATCTTCATCGCCAGCGTTATTTGGTTCACCTGGAAATATAGAAAAACATTATTATTTCAATCATATACGAAAGCAATTCTAATGTTTAAAAGTGTTTCCCAAAACTTTTTCCATAACGGAACATTTTTTTTTAGAGATTTTAATTCATGGGGTGTCCTAATAGTTAATTATTCTAAAAGTTCGTGGAAGACCTACTCAGGCCTCTCGGAACCCTTGGATTCAACGAAATACTTCTTCTTCTTCTTCTAGCCAGCTTTATTGCTGCTGAGCTGTGAGCTCTTTTGCAGACTGTGCCAAAAAAAAAGGGTGCTGTTTTCTTCAGTTGTTCAGCACTGCCGTACAGGGTGTTGGTTATGTTGGGCTGTAGTGGAAGTAGGGTCTGCCTAAGGTGGGTTAGGGAGGGGCATTTAAAGATGATATGGTTTACGGTTTCAAAGGGGTGGGCGCAGTGTCTGCAAAGGGGTAGTTGTGTGGAGTTTATTTTGTTCAGGTGGTAATTTAATAGTGGTATGTGTCCTGTTCTTAGTTGGAAGATTGTAGATTGTTCTTTGCGGGGGAGGAAGTTAATACTGTCCAGTTTGTTAGGCGTAGTCATTTCTTTGTACATGGCTCTGCCTGTGTTTCCTGATGCCCATTGGTTGAGCCACTCCTCTTTGTGATTGTTGACTAACATTGACCTTAGGGTGAGGTAGTTAACAGGTCTATCTGGTTGTTCCATAGATGAACCTGCCTTTGATAGCAGATTGGGAAAGAATGGTCCTATCCTCATTTGGTCGCGACCAAAGCCGCTGTTGGCTTTCAGTGAATTACAAACCATAGCAAGTCTTTTTAACAATTGTCAATACTCAGTACCTAGAATATATATCATTGGCTGCCAGCTGACATCGCAGACACTGTCATCATCTTCCCACCTGTAATCGCCCTCCACAGCTATGTCATTCAGACCTATCCAAATATTTGATATGTTCGAATAATTGTCTTGCAGTATCTTTAATTTCTCCAACGTTTTGATGGTGTAGATGTGAGACGACATGGCTGCAGATCAAGGAAACCCAATTAGTAAGTTAAATCGAGAAAAACATAGAAAAAGTACTTTAAAAACATCAAAGCTTATATTAAGTTAAATTGTATCAGTTAGTTTGGATCAGTCATGGAATTAAATTTATAATAACAATAATAAATCTGTGTGATTACAAATATTTTAACTATTGTTTTCATGCTTTTAGCTTTCTCAATAGTCTATAATCCTATATGGACCATTTTGAAAAATGGGAGAGAGAGAGAGAACGAAGGGAATGTTTATCATATTCATTTTTAAAAGCATTTACAAAAAAAAAAAGGGGCAACTCATTGATCAAGCCTTCTCAAGCTGACATCCTAACCACTCTGCTAGTGAGGTGCCAATGAAAATAGAAAATTGTATAGTTATTACATTTTCATAAAAATTTACTTTCAAGCGGCGACCTATGAAGGGGACTTATTCAGCTTATACCACCACTTCACTCAAGTACTATTTCTTTCCCATGTTTGAGATACCTAAACAAACTAATAAATTAGCAATAGTCAATTAACTAATTGATTTTTTTTTTAAATTGATTCTTACGTTGTCAGGTAGAGGAGATAATTGTGCACAATTTCAGCTTGATCCAAGATTGGATGTGGGAGAAATAACGTGTCCTACATTTTACCAGCCAGATTTAGTAAATCTTTATAAAAAAACATAGCAATTAATAATTCATATTCCTTTTCATAACCAAAGCCGTGGATAGAAATCCTGGTACCCTTAGAGCTGGGTGGACTCAGAGGCGCCCAAAGTTCCAGAAATTTAAAGTCCCAGTCTTCACCAGTCTTCACCAGGATTGGAGCCGGGGACCTCCCGATTTAGAAGCCTAGCGCTTTACCCCTCAGCCATCGCGCCTCCTGTGCTTCCAGTAATCGTCAATAAATAAGATAAATTTGACTTAACGATAAACAAAAAAAACTTAAGGCCTTTATTTCTTGGAGAGATCGACATTAGTGTGGATATATTCGGATGAATCTATAAGGGGACCACCAACAACGTCCTATAGATGACATGTCCAGTCACATACGAGTTCTTATTGGTTTGGTGGAGTTGTCGCACGATCTGAAGTTGGCCCCGCTATGGAGTCCTTCAAAATCACAATTTTTATCTTGAACAGTTTTGAAATGTGTTTATTGGAATCAAAGACTCGAAATAGAAGGGACCAGAAAATAAGTAAAATTGCAGGAATTCTGTGCGAAAAAATGTAGTAAAATTATGAATGTTTTCTCGCAAGCACTTGAGATTCATTAACGTTATGACGACATTTTTTTATAAATGAACAGGCTCAACGCCAAAAGACGACAAAGATATAGACTAAAGTAGAAATAAATAGAGGTTTTGCTAAAATATGAAACGATCTTGACAGCATTTGTTTTACTGAACGAAAGGATATGAAATTACTGTCAAACAAGTGAACTTAATGTCCTGTTGTGTTGCTTTGCGTTGTGCGTAAAGTTCCCCTTTCAGACCACCTATAAGCAGATGATGTTAGAATCATCATTGTTTCTTTCTCAAATGTTTAACAAGCAGTGTGTCATGTGGCCAGGACAAAGACCAACCGTATATACTTTCCCCAACTAAAGTCAGGTACCCGTTAGAGATGAGTAGACTCAGGAGCCCCTAAAAATCCCTAAATTCAAAACTTCACAGTGATTCGAACCCAGGACCCCAGATTCGAAGGCACTTAACCACTCAGCCGCCACACCTCTATGACCTTGTGAGATTTGTAACGGCAAATTCTTCAATCTGTGTAAATGAAGCAAACTTATTTGATCATTTGATGTTATGAACATTTTAATATCCACTTTATAAAAAAAAGAAAAAGAAAATCCCATTACAGTCCTATTGATCTAAGGGTCAGATGATAAAAGGTCATCTTTTTCTGTGATGGTCTACGGTTAACAAGGGTGTCATGTAGCCAGCACAATGACCAACCGCCTTTAATTTACCTAAACTAATCCCGTAAACGCCTTCATATGCTTTACACCGTCAGGTTTTTCGCCGTTTGAATTGGTATATGATTTCACCTTCTCTCAACACTTTCCGCAAGACTAATCAAAACCACTTACCTGTGCAGATTTCTCTCGCTTTTGCATGATTACTGACGGTAGTGGATAGCCAGACACAAACAATGACTGAATCCGTTATAAGAAGTTTGAAGCCGTCTTTTGTATTACATGAGATATAAAAGTCTGTCTGTGTGAAGGCGATAACATTGTTGACCGTTAAATTACCTGAGGAAAAAGAAATTATTCTAATCTAATAGAAACTATGAAAGCGTAAATGCTACTAGATCTATTTGTGTTTGTTGTAAAATTAGTTTAAAAAACAGCACCATCTAGGAAGAACATTAAGACCTATCTTTTTAGAACTTGTATACAATAGTTAGTCATTTTAGCTCTTGTATTTGTTTGTAATGTTACAACAACTTATTATTATAAGAATTAAACTTAAAGCATATATATAAAGCATATTAAAGCATATATAAATTATATTACAGACAAGTTTTTTTTTTTTATTTTTCAATTTCTTAACTAAAATACAAAAGAAAAAGTATTGGTTTGTTCCATGGGCGGAGGGCAATGGCCTGTATCGCCCCTCCCACCTAGTACAACCCTTTTTTATTTTATATTTACTATTGATAAAATTTGAGATCAGTTTTTGGTGCGACATAATATACAAATGGGTTCAAATATCAATAAGTAGCTCAAACTATATAGATATTTCACTAATTTTGTTCACAAATTATGATTTGTCAATAAAAATAGGATCTCTCCCTCACTAAAAGGGCTAGAGTGGGGAGGGGAGTGATGATATCGCCCCCTCCACCCCACCCCACCGAATCGGCCAGGATACCAGAGGAAAGCGACGTAATGTAATTCAACTAATTTTCTTCACAAACAATAATTTCTCCACAAAAATAGGACCGCCCCCCACCCACGCAAATGGTTTATTGGGAAGAACAGTAGATGTATTCACCACCACCCAGTTGGCCAACAGGGGAACGACATAATATAAAGATTTGTTGTAATATCAATATCAAGTTGTAATAATATATATATTTAATTGATTCTGGTGACAAGCTATGATTTCCACAAATAAATTGGACCGCCTCTTCCACTCGAAAGTTTATGGTTGGGGGGGGGGGATTGATGCCATGGCCCCCTCTCCACCCCATTAAATCGGCCAACATACTAGAGAGGGGGCGAATTAGTTTAAAAATAGGTTGAAATATAAATAATGAGTATATATTATTAACATAAGTAATAAATTCGTATGCAAATTTTGTGATTTCTTTACTTAAATTCGATCGCCCCACCTTCGGGTGGTTGGCCGAGTAGGAAGGATCGCCCTCCCCCCTGGATCCGCCAGTGCTATATGGCCACTGCGGTGGATTGATGGCAGTCATAATTAAACTGAACACAAATTTTGTGAACTGTCAATTTGCTATTTATTTTTAGCCACTGTATGCTTTTTACCCGTTAAGATTGCTCAGTATTGTGCATTGTGATAAATGGGTATAGCTGAACACTAGTGACTTACCCACTTCACAGCTTCCTTGTTGTTCGATAAATGAGAAACTTGTAAAGTTTAATGATAAACAATGAAGAGCACATTCAATAGCACTTCTGGCTTGAACTGTAGACAAGGTATTTTGGCTGACTGGAAGTATGTTGTCTGCTTTGTGGAATCTTGGAAATTTGATTTCAGAACTATGCGCTGACAAATGTACATAAAATGTGTAAATACAACAAACGAAAAACTTGACTAATCTATTTTAAAGTTACAAACATTGAAAGTCGATTTGAAGAGATCTATAGTTTGTACAAAAATTTCAACCCCAGTGAATCATTTTTATAAGTAAAACTTTGATTCCAACTGAAAGCCAATCGAATGAAGAAACGCATAAAAAAGTTTATATTAAATGTAATTGTATCAATTAGTTTAATCAGTAGTATTTGTATACATGTGACCTTTAGAGGGCATACATATTAAATCAGTGCAATTAGAAATATTTTTACCAATTGTTTTTGTTTAGCTTTTAGCTCTCTGAATGCGCTATGATCATTTCCCTTGTCTGGACCAGTTGTATAATGGAGAGGTACAAAAGGGGTGTTTTGAGGAATGTGGATGATCATTTTTTTAAAGCATAAAAAAAATGTTTACACAGGGCTCGTGTCTTCAAGGGGACTAATTCAAATTATACAAAGACATTTGTTAAGTACCATTTCTTTCCCTTATTCAAGATACCAAACACAAGATTCAAGAGATCTAGTTTGTATGACAAATGGTAATGGAGATATTAATTTTTATTTGCGAGGGGAATGTCTGGTCCAAGTACTCCATGTCTATCAAATCATTTCTAGCTAGCTCAATACCTAAAATAAGTCAAGAATTTTTGTTCGTGTTGCCAATTTATCTAATTTTGTAAGAAGAATACATCTTTTTTAGTTTCTCTATATTGTTATTAATTTTGAATGTATGGATAAGGTTAATAATTATTATTAAAAAATATATAAGTTTACGATAAATGAATATATGGAGATGCTGTGTCTGATGGGTAAAGCACTTGTAACCGAAGTCCCGTGTTTGAATCCTCGTGAAGACTCTAGGTGAACAACGTCGGGGGCCAATTTTGAGATTGTGTAACCTTGTTTTTATTGATTCCCGTGTTGTCAGGGAAAAGAAAGAGTTGTGCGAAATGCATAATTATTCAAAGTCGATGACAATACATGACTAGGCGGTAAGGTCCCCAAATGATTGAAGATACCAGCTCTCATTTTCCTTGTAGTCTTAGGTTCGTCCTGCTATTCTTGTTTACAAAGCTCATATCTACTTTGTCTGTCTTGTAAATTGTTTGTACACGTTATTTCACGCAACACCCTGTCTTGGATCAAGTCGAAAGTGTGCACAATTATAACTTTTGCTTGACAACACAAGAATCAATTAAAGTGGGTAACCTATTAGTTCATTAACTATTGGTAATTAATTATTTTGTTTGGTATCTCAAACAAGGAGAAATTGTACCAACTGATGTCGTGGAAAAAGATGCATTATCCCCATTTATACTTTGTATGTCGCCGCTAAAAATTGGAAGCTAACAATAGACAAATATGAAGTCTTCTATTTTCATAAGCAATTCGCTGGCATAGTGGTTAGTGTATTGGCTTCGATGAGGCTTTGGAGACTTTATCCCTTGATTCGTTCGACTATCTCTTTATACTAAATGTATTTAGTCCACCGGTCGTTAATCTGGCCACATGACACCCTCGTTGAACGTGGGCCGGAGAATCAGATGACCTTTACATCATCTTCCCCATAGGTCTTAAATGGCGACTTTACTTTTTTATTTTAAAGAAATAAGAATATATATGAGAAGAACGGCTTACAATTGCATGATTGAAAATTAATAATATTTAAGCTTATTTGCCTTTAATACATGTAAACAATGATGTAAAATAACTGACAACTGTAAGCCATTACAATGACTGCAGTTTTACTTACTTACCTGGGCTTAATACGCTGAAAGACGTTATAAAAATTAAAAGTAGTAAAGTGTACATTGTTGTCATAAAAGATAGAATGCAACAGGTATTCCTAGAGGGAAAACTGCAGTGTCCATCTTTCTAAAATATTAGCACTTTAAGTCAAGTTTTTCCTAACCTGCGTAAACTTGCTCAAATTAGGTACGTGATTCAGTTCAGCGAGTAATTGATTCATTCTAGGTCAAGAACAATAGGATGAGACATCCCCGACAAAATTAGTGAATCTTTTTGAATTAAAGAATAATAGAATAGATGATACCACGTTGAACATAGCTAGGAAGTAACAAAACCGAGTATAAAATATGTAAGACTTGACATCTACACACAGAGAAATAAGACTAAGTCAATACATTTCTTCCTTAGCATCATAAGAACAATGTATTCATTTGCCTAAGCATTAGAACTATTCATTTGATTACACAAGTCTAATAGAATGAACGCTTTTAATTTTCAATCATTAATTAGGAAAGTAAAAAAAAAGATAAGTATGTGTTAATAGGCGCATAGGTCGAGACGACATTCTTGTATGCTTTCGAGTCTTGGACTCTGACTGCAGAATTAGAGAGGAAGATCATGTCAGGAAATTGAGATGTTATACAAGGATCGAAGAGATATAAAGACAGGATCACAATGGCGATTGGACCTCACGATGACCTGCTAACTACTGTCAAAAAATGCAAACTTAAACTATATGGCCATATCACAAGGTCATCAGAGCTCTAAAAAAACTTTCCATGGAACAGTACCAGGATAAAGGAGGAGAGGTAGACAGAGAAAGCGTTGGAACAGGCAGTCCTAGCCCAGTTCCGGGTCGGCCATTGTCCAATTGGTGCTGACCTCGGACGATGGAAGGAGAACTACGACACACGGTGTCGCCATAGCATGAGTTCTGCAAGAAGGACGATTGGGACAAGGCTTAAATAGAGAGATAACTGGTTCATGGACGACACAGATGCTGTCCTTGTACGGGGACAAGGCAACCTTAAGACTCACTGCTCGCTTCCTCTCACGTGCTCTAAGGGAGTAATTCCCAGCATGTTTTTCGTTGTCAATGGGGTTTTCTGACTCGTTGTGACAACATCAACGAATGGACCCTAAGCTTGCTGAGATATGAGACCCCCTTTTAGTCTTTCTTAAAAATGATTGAAATTATCACTGAAACCTATTTGCGGGGCCTTTAACACATCAGTAGAAGACAATGTATGTAATTGGACAATAGGATATCTCACGTGACTCAATGACAATCATCTTGGGCCACACGAGACATGGTAAAAGGAACAGATTGCTAGAATCAATTTAAAACTTACAGATTTTAGGGCGTTACTTTATGGACATAAAGGTGTAAGAAATCTAAAAAATACTTTGATATCTAAATTGAATAATACGAAAATTTAAAGCGACTCTTTAAAATACAAGTCAAAACAAGGGGGTATATATTTCTTTAGCTTCTTTTAAATGCCTTGTGTATCGAGCATGCTTATAGCATGCTCAGAGCGCTATGGTCCAATCTCATTTGTGGACCAGTGGGGGGAGGGGGCGGCGCCTTCGACATTGAAAGCCTTAGCTCTGACCAGATCGCGGCCTACGTCATCACTCGTCAGAGACCAAGGTTATGCGTCACTGATGATGCGTGTGTGCGAAACCACTGAGTTGCTGTGTAGTGTACATAAACAGAAAGATTTCTTTTGAAACAAATAGAATCTTCATCTAAATATAATTTAGACTTTTCAAAACATTCATCATGGATTAAAACTCTAGATCTACAATGGTGAACAAATGTCTCGTTTTGTAAAGGATCTAGATCTAGCAGATGCTTTTCGATTACCAAAAGATGATGAATGATGCCTTAGAAATAGAGATGGGTCACGGAGGTCACGGAGGGGGGTGATCTGGGGGAAGGTTTTTGTGCTGTCCTTAGGCATATAGCAAACACGTCAGCTCTAGTCGGGTTTTAAGCTCAAGCCTTCTTGCTTGGTAGCTCAGCGGTTTATACCTCTACCCCCCTCCTCCCAATTGTATTAGCAAATGTCTTGTTTCTATAAAGAATAAAGATATCGATGAAGCCTGTATGCTTCTGTGTTTTAGGTCTGTAAGTGTGTAGTTACGCTGTCATACATATTTATACTAGATTGTTTTTACTAGATAACGTATTCCTTTCATTGTTTAATTCACGTCTTATTCACACGTGACGACCTGCTCTCTACCATTACTATTTAATTCAATTATCTCATCAATGAATGCGTCTGATGTCTCTGCCTTTATTTGTATATCTCAATGAGACTACATTGTCCTATATTAGCTCCATGCAGGCTGGATTAAATCACATGATTATTTAGATTTCTCATGACGCTGGTAAATGTATTATAGGGTTGCTAGTCTAGAGATCATATCATTGTAGTTTTTCTATGCAGGGGTAACATTTCTAAAACGATTTTTAATCCTAGATGACAATAAATAACACTATGCGATTAATAAAATGGATAAAGTTTTCGATTTTAATTGGCCTAGGTAAGTTAAGTTAAAATATATTTTTGTACTATAGATACCTATATTTTAAGGTTTATCTAAGATCTCACTGGTGTAACACTTGTTTTAAAAGAAGTCCTGATGTTTAATAATTAGAATCGACTCAACTGATTTGAGACTGATGCCTTTTTTTTCTTCTAATACTTCATTTTTTGCAAGGAGTCTTTCAAGTGAGCCCTGCAGAATCAAATTATTTTTAAAATGTCCAGCTAATAATGTCTACATAAGACGGCGTGAACAAATGTTCATTCACGTGTATTTATTCTTTCAATGTTTTACTGTCTGTGACAGTAGGTAAGGAACTATTTAAATCTAGTTGGGTAACTCCCAGAGAAATGGTGTTCAAATTGAAAACACCTAAGCCTAAATTGATTTTAAGATGATTCTATTGTTATAACTCTGGTGGTGATGCGGACAGAGGTTATAGTCTGTGAGTAGCTAGCTGAAACAAATTACCAGCGCTTTACAATTGGTCAAACAGCGACAAGTGACGGACATGGCCGCGTTCTGGAAAAGACCTGTGTTGTGTACAGTACTCAGGCCAGTCAGGCCGTATAGAGTTATATGCCATTGCGAATAGTCAAGCTTATATAAAGGGCGAAGGTGTCACAGTCAAGACGGCTTGGTGGTTCAGTTTAGTGCGGTTCAGCGGTGCATTTCAGTACGGCGCGTTACCACGTTACGGTTCGGAGTCAAGACACCAGTGACTACGAGACGAAGTCAAGACCTACAATTAAGTCCGGTACAACAAACCCAGTGCGGTGTAAAGTCAGTTGAAACAGTTGAACCCAACTCCAGGGTGAGCCTGAGAGGCCTGTAGAGTTGATACGCAGTATGTTTGTTTACGGTGAAGCATTTGTACAGTCAGTGCTACGTTCTGCCAATTGTACAGCATTGGCTGTGATTTATTGAACATTAAAGTGTTACCTTACTTCGGAGCCCTGAGTTATCAAGTTCTTTGAATTGGTTGTGGGGTGTAGTGCATTTTCTCAGAGAGCCTGGATAGTGAGAGTCGTAATCATGTAACGGTCAAACCAGAGTTTTTCTCTGCGGTCAATTTGGAGTTTTCAACTAATAGGAGGTATTGTAACAAAATAATAATAATAGTAGAAAACTTTATAAGATTTTTTTAAAATCTCGTAACTATTAGATGTCAAATAATTCTTGTAACTATTTATTAATTTCGCCATTACTAGCCATGATTAAATTTATTTACTCCAAGACGTCATATTGACAAGCGTTTCTATTCCTTCTTTCCGAACCTTAAACACCTTTACTGACCAATCATGTGGTCTCTTTTTGGTGCACTACAGGGAAGTCCGATAAATCGTCTTGCACTAGGTGCCCTAATTTCCATTTGTTTTCCTTCGCTAGTCTTCATTCATTTTCACTCCTGCTTTCCTAACTGACAATAACAACGCTCATTTGACCCAATTAAATTCAATTATTTTATGGTTTTATAAACTTTAATCATTAAAAGTGCATGCATTTTCCAACAATTATATACCTAAAAATAACATTTCCTGATTACAAACAAAACGTTTTGGAAGTTTCATCGTAACTGGATAATGAAACACTAATTAGCAACATGAATAATTTCTTCGGAAAGTAGAAAATAATTATGGAGAAAAAGAGTTTTAAAAAATGTTATTAGACGCAAATTTTGATTCATGTTAAAAACAGAAGTGAAAATTCAACAGTTTGTAATTAATACTAGCCTGTAAACGGACTGACTGGTCGTGTCAATTGCCTTCAGGACCGTCGTCTCGTTTGTCTCAATGTTCCCGGGTTCGAGCACTGCCCGCCGCCACCCATCGATGTCTTGAGAGTTTGGCACTATAATGTATTGATCTTCAATTATTAGTAACATCCAAGTAACTTGAAACACTTAAATATTTAGATTTATCCTCTGGAGATGTATTACCCTGTTTTTCTGTTCCACTTATATAAACAGCTCTCTGAGTCCACCCCATGAGCCACAGAAACAAATGACCTTTACATCATCTGCCCTTTAATACCAAAAGGTCTGAAGGGATAATTTTACTTTGTCTATACCAACAGTGCCACTTCGAAATTATAGTCTCTGCTAAACAAAAAACTGAAGATTTTATAATTAATATTAATTTCAATAAGGCTGGCCAAGAATTTTGTCTATAATGAAGTTTAAAAAGAAAATGAAAAATAAGTTTCCATTATTTCACTGTTAAACTTGTGTATCATCCAAGTATTTTATGTAACCCATATTTTATCTACACCTGTCACCAGTCACTTCCGTAACCCAAATTTCAAGATTCTACAAAGCAGAGAGCTCACTGCCAATCGGTCTAAATATTGTATCCACAGTCCAGACGGAAAGTGTTATTGACTGTGCAATATATTGCATTTCTTTGAACTTGATTTGTTTCTTATTTAACGAAGAACAAGGAGCGTGTGATGTAGGTAAGTGTCTCTTGTTTAAGCATGTACCTCTATTTACATTTTATTATCAAGTATTTCTAACCACACTTTTGTATGGCTCTGAAACCAGGGTGCTCTAGAAGAGGAATCTAGTGCGCATCAAACGATTCCGCCTACGGTGCCTTCGCTTATAATAGGCACATGCTGGCAAGACTACCCTAAAAAAAATAAACATTCTCCGCTAGAAGTTTGTGTGGACAGTACATAATCGCTACGTACCAAACGACAGTTGCGCCCAAATGGGGAATAACTGCATGCAAAGTTGACGAGCCTAAAGGACGCCGTCGTAAGCGAAGTCCCCTCCCCTCCCAGGAAGCACTTAAATGATCAAATCTGGTGCTATGTTGCCCTAACTGACTTGGAGGAGAGCAGCCAGCACTAGATGGCCTTTGAAAGAGTCACCTAGAGAGCTCTTACTAGAGTCTCGAGACGCACGTTTAAAACACAAAGAAAAGCCCTTGCCAAAAAAAAAAACTTCTGAAAACTACAACTGATATATCTGCAGTAAGATCTAAATATGGCAAAATAAGAAGGTCGCAACTAGGTTTACGTTATGGGAATGTGTGTGTGTGTGCGTGTGTTTGTTTATATGGTGATGGTGAGAAGAGGTTAGCATTGGCTGTGAATGATGTAACATAGGTGGCATTGTTAGCACTTGCTTTCAGCTAGGGGAGACGATTCCAGAGGTTGTGTTATTGTAGTGAGATGTTTTAAAAAGATATTACTAAAGTCTACTACATTTATTTTCAATTTCAAAAAATGATTTTGTCTATATTATAAAGTTATATTTAGATTTGTTGACAAAAGGAAGTTATTCAAGTTATTAGATGTTTTTTTTAGTTAAGACATATTACGCCTACAACGGTTTAGTTGTCTACCAGCAGTTTGGTGCTACATGTCAACGACCAGTAACAACAGCTAGCCTGGTTTTTTAAATACACCTCGTATCTTTTGTCTTTTCCATTGGAGACATTGCCTCATCTGGCATCTTTAAGTGAAGAAAAAAATATAATTGTCAATACTTTAATTCTCTTCGGCAAGATAGTTACAACTCAATGTGACACAAGGTACAAATGATGCATCAATTATTTGAAGTTCTTAATTTTTAATATTGAACCTTTCTTATTTTCTAGGCCATATATCAGTGAGCAATGTCACGACCTACTCGACAAAAGAAATATACATTTTATGCAATACGAACGACGGCTTTCGACTTTATATAAAAGGCTCAGTCATCGCTTGTGTGTGGCTGTCAAGTAGTGTCAGCAATTATACAATAGCAAGAAATAAATGCAATGGTAAATTATTTAAACATGTCTTCCAACTTAAATGCCTTCCACCTTCATCTTCACCTTTTCCATAGGCTGTCTGACTGTTGAGGCACCACTCAGGACCTCTCGGCCGTCGCAGTTCGTTCTATCTTAGGCCTTAACAAGAATCTCTTTTACTTAAAGTTCCGTACATTCTTTGATGTTGTCTTCCCATCACATTCTTTGTCTGCCTCTTCTTCTTTTCCTTGATACTGTTTCCTGCAGGAAGGTTGCACGCACTAAGGACTTCATGATTGCCACCATTGTTATAATTATTTTTTCAAAGATTTTCATAGCCAGGGATGTCAAATAGTCTCAAATAGCCTCTGACAATTAAATCCTGGATAAAACTAGATGTTTAGGCTTAGATATTAAAACTACTTGTTTTATAACGTGAAAGGGTGGGGTAGGATACCTGGAGTCTCTATTAAAAAAAATGGAGATAGAGGCAGATAGAGTTCGTTCACATTAAAAGTCAATTTAACTATCTATATATATGATTCTCTTCTTCCCTAATCAGGTCAGACAAGAAGTAAAGGAAAGATCACTCTCTTATTTCTGCGGATAGTCACCCTGCGAAAAAAAAACAAGAGGGGGAAGGGGGGAGAACACATTTTCACAGCTCGCTACGGATGGCTGCGCGCTGGACTGTCAAACCCTGCCCGCTACCATCCCATGCGGGAGGTTTGGACTAGGAAGTAAACTATCGTCAACTCTGAAGGAACACCCGAAACATGTAAAACATTTTACAAACACTAAATAGCAGGGCCGGAATTAAGCATTGTTGGGCCCTATTCGAAACGGATTTTGCGGGGCCAAGTTTGGGTAGGGAAGCGGACAATAAGTCAAATTTAAGAGTTTGTATTAAAAAATAAATTTGTCTATGCATTTTATTCATTCTTTACTACCTACAGAATTTCTTTACGAGCCTTGCGTGTAGCAAAGTCATACAGTATATCATAATAATTCTGTTTCCCACATAGATCCCGCTCAATAGCAAGAATTACCAAATGTTTCAATCTATCTTGAGAATTGTGTACATCAAGTACTTCTTCATTAGTTTGAGGCGCGAGAAGCTTCTTTCACCTGATTACACAATTACGGCTAATGCATAATGCCGTTTTTATTAATAGCGCGTAGGATTGACTTTTTCCATATTGAATGACACCCCAAAATGACAATTTTTTTCTATGTATTTCCGTATATTTTAAGGACTTTTTCGTATATTTTGCAATTTCAGGAGATTTCCTTGTAAATCGACAGGAGTGCGCGGGAAATCTGTTTTAAGTTATAAAATGGTTTGATTTAATAATTTATACACCTTGAATTAGCGCGGGTTCCATGAAAGTGCGGATCCTTCGATCACATAGGTTGCAGTGGCCTAAGACCGGCCCTGCAAAATAGCGGCGTATGCTATGCCGCCGGTCGACTAGTTCTATTTTAAACCATCGCTGTCTTGAGGCGCTAAGGCTTCAGGATTTAACCTAGAACAAATAAAAGCTACACCCTTCTTTCTAACAGCCACTGACCTCTGAGTTAGTGCTGGCGCAAAGTATTTGACAGTGCTACATCTCGTTCAACAGAAGGACCATACGCATTGAACATTGAGTGAATCGTTTAACTAAGACTTAGGAATGTCACCTAAATAGACAATTTTGGTGATACCAATGGTCTCGTAAGATAACATATCCACATATTCGTAAAAAATATATAGAACATCTCACTTCGAAAACAGACAATTAATCATGTGAAGTATGTTGCCATATTACTAAGATAGCGCCATTTTTGAACGAGTTACAACTATTTACTATTAATAGTAACAAACAATAGAGTCCCTTTTGTAGGAGAGATGACTATTTAACATATTTATGCAAATGGTTTTAGATTTTTGGCAATTTGTTTTTATTTTTTTTTACAGATGTATTGCTAAGTTTAGTAAGATCTGTTATACTAACTACATTTATAAAAAAAAAATTACTTTAATATATATATATATATATATATACTTCAATATAAAAAATAAAATTGAGTATGCATATAAGTTAGACATAATATAAAACAACAATAAATAAGTGGTTTTTCATATTATCGCGTGAACTGCAATATGATAAGTCTGTCGTACAACACTTAACTAATGGAACATTTTCTTTTTTTATGGGAATATTTTTTTCGTGAGGATTTCAATAAGAGATTGACCCTTTACAAAACAAATATTTCAACTAGATATTCATTATAAGACATCAGTTAGCCAAGGTCCACATATGACCTCACATTCATTCACCTATCATTTGGTCTGCTGGACCGCTGGGGCACCACACTAGATCTGTCAACCTTCTTTCTCCATTCTGCTATTTCCTTTTTCTTTGATAGAATTTTATTCTGATGTTCTTTCTGAAAATATTGAAACCTGCCCTTTTACCTGCCTGGGTGGACCACCTCGGGGGCTGATTTTGAGTTTGTGTTTCTACACAAACTATCTTTGTAACCTTGTTTATTAAGGCTTTCATGTAGAACAAAACTTTTAAATTTTTGTTTCTATTTTTTTTCTGTTGTTTAGCCATGTCAACTCATCTCTACACCATCAAAACTTTGGAGAAAATGCAGATACTGCAAGAAAACTACGTCAGCAATGGAAAGATTTGGATTGGTCTGAATGACATAGTGGAGGAGGGCGTTTACAGATGGGAGGACGATGATAGTATTTGTGATGATAGCTGCAAGGCAATGATATATGCACAAAGTAAGAACTAGTGGACAATTAATACAGGTGCTAAAATGACTGGGAAATAGTGATAATTGTGTATACTTGCAGATTGTATAATAATAAAAAAAGTTAACATTTCTAAAAAGTAGAAAAAAGAGCTAAAAATTTAAGAAAAAATGACGGAAAGACATAGAAAAAAAATTTACAAAGATTAAGAAAGAGTCCGAAAAAGACTTAACAAAAAAGATAGAGAAAAGAAAGACAGTAAAAGGGGAAAAAACAATATAAAGAGAAAAAAAGGTAGCGAATACAAAAAGCTTACTGAATGTTAAAAAGTGTAACAACTACATTTTTAAGGTTTTGTCAACTAAAGCATTTTCAGAGTCTTGAGCTATCAACGAGGATATCGATTACAGTCACTCGCTTTACCACTCAAGAATCTCGACAAAGAAATAAACTTTATTGATTTTTTTTTAAAGATTAATTAAAGATGAGAGCGTGGTGGCTGAGTGGTAAAGTGCTTGGATCCAAGGGATCTCGAAATCAGTTCTCGGTGACGACTGGGATTTCGTATTCGGGAATTTCATGGCCCTCCAGTGTCCACCCAAATTTATTAGTTGAAGTAAAGTAAATGCGGCTGGCCACATGACAATCTCGTTAACCTTAACAGTAGACCAAATGCAGGATTGACATTTACATGACCTTTAATTTTCTGAGCCATGGATCGCAAAGAATCATTTGTTAAATAACATTAGGTAAAATATGGCTGCCCTTTCTAAGGCAGCAGTACTTTGCCATCGGACTCTGTTCTGAGTAATGGATCTTATTCACCAATCTTAAACAACTAACATTTAGCCACGTGATTCTCTA
Source organism: Biomphalaria glabrata (assembly GCF_947242115.1). Lineage (NCBI taxonomy): Eukaryota > Metazoa > Mollusca > Gastropoda > Planorbidae > Biomphalaria > Biomphalaria glabrata. The sequence goes on from NC_074728.1 coordinate 10,644,439, forward strand.
TCTCTTCTATACAAATCACGATCTAATTTTAATACACAATGGATATCTCGAGACAGGTTTTTTTCCGTTGTTTTATACATGTTGTTTGTTTACGATTGGTGAATGATATCCATTCCCCTCAGCTGGGTCTATGTCCATCCTGTCCTCTTTGCCTCTTAGTCTACTGATCTTCTCCATGTTTGCCTTCGTCGCGACTCTTTGCTCCACTGAGAGTCAAAAGAATTATAAAGTCATGGGTACCTAACTTACTTTAATAAGAATAATAAACTTTAGTATCCATAAGGAAATTTGTCCTACAATTTGTGCATTACACCAATACAAAAATATAACTATAGAAAACAGAAATGTACATTCTTACCAGACTCATTCATAATTTACATACGAAAAGTTTATATCAGATGTTTTTTTTTATGATTTGATTGCCAGGGGGAACAAAAGACTTTTGTGTCTGTTTGTCTTGCTATCGGTGTCTTGTATCTCTTTCGCGATGCTAAAAGTGTTTTTTTTTATTTTGGAATCTTTGTCTCTTTTTTAATGTAAGTTTGTCTCAGACAGCTGCCCAAATGGGTTTTGTTTTTTGTCAAGGACTTTACACGCAGCATTTAGGATTCTGTGAAGTTGATTTGTAATGTTTAGATTGCCATACTTTTACATAATTGATTATTTTTTCATTTCTTTCGTGTATTGTTTCAGATGAACCAAATAACTATGGGAACAGTGAGGACTGCAATGTGTTTAATGCTAATACTTCAAGGGTAAATGACTTCCCTTGTAATGAAATTGGCTTCTACCTTTGTGAAAAAACTTTTTAGAACGTCCCTTGAAAACTAGTGTTATATTTTTAGTTCTCTCAATAAACATTATGTTCTGATGGGAATGCATTCAAACTTTGGAAACCCGAGGGGGTAGTATGAAGGAGAGGTTTAAGACTGGTAATTAAAATCTGTGCTTTAGTGAGCGGTTTAAATTGAAACCGGAAAAACGTGCATTAATTAGCAAAACTGTAATTTTAGTAATTCAGTGGATTATTTCATATCTAGCCTCTATACTGTCTCGTAAGTAATTAGCATCAAGTTCTTCAAGTGAAATTGTTGTGCAAGATTTTACAATCTGGTACAAAATTTGATAACGTTATTTCTTCCACGCTCAATCGCGGATAAAGTTAAAACTATATATATATATATATAAGGATTTAAGCCGCATTTATTGTGCATTTTATCTGTCATTCTGTCTGTCCGTCGCGTTAATATCGAAAAAATGGTAAAAGCTATTATAAATCTGATTAGCTTTAATTTCCCTTCCAAAACATCGCAATAGTTTTAAGTCTGAACGCAATAGATTTCAGTACATATAATAGATTGTTCCGGATGTTTATATATAATGTAAGAAAAAAAAGAGAATTTCAGATAAATCTAATACCGTTAATAAAATTGTTGGGATGATCTCGTATGAAAAGTAGATTATCATAGCCTTGCTGAGTCAATTATGCGATTTCAAATAATCATTTGACATAATTATTTTTAAGAAAACAATATCCGGAACAACTTAACAGTTAATAAAATATAAGTCAGTATATAGATTTTCATTTAGCATTTATATGATATTTGCTTTATAAAACCGGACAAGATATTATTAATGTTGTGTTTTTGAAACGTTTAAGGCACGGAAATTAAGTGTAATATAAGTCAGAAGAGCAAAAAAAAACCATTCGTTGGCATTGATTTGTTTTTCACAAATACAACCGGGACAATCTATTATAGATACGTAAATCTATTGCGATGTTTTGAAAGAAACATCTAAGGTTAAATCAGATTTCCAATAGCATTTAGTGATATTTTATTTAAACGTGTCGGACAGACCGACCAACAGACAAAACGCTCAAAAAAAAAAAAATAAAATACGATTAATTAAATATTTCGAGCGAACTAGTTTAGTATTTTACTTTGTCGCGGCCGTTACTGCAACGAAATTCGCTACATAAAAAGTCCATTTTAAAAGATTTGCATGATATTTACATACAAAGTGCATTCTTAGCCTTTATAAACAATAATTAATGTTTTTGTTTTTTAATTTTAACTAGTTGACCACAAAAAAGACACCTTTAACTAATATTTATATTTGTTGTAAACATTTCTTGTACATTTTATGAATACTTAAAAATAAATAAATTATGGCTTTTACATAGCTGTACTTTCATGCTTACAGCATGCTCAGAGCGCTATGGCCCAATGTCATTTGTGGACCAGTGGGAGGGAGGGGGTGTCTGGTATCGAACCTCGAGCCACCTTCATAGGTAACGAAGCCAAGCCAAGTTCAAGCGTACTTGGCCTCTCGATCACGCTTCCCACTATATTTGACTTAGTGATACTAAAAATACAAACAAAATTGTCTTTCTTTGTTAACATATTGTAACATTATCTCCCTTACATTTATGTATTGTTTTAGAATTGGTGTATTTTTATGAAAAAATCGCTTGCATAATTAATTTTATAAAGTAAACGGTTTTCTTTTAGAAAACAAAAAGTAGCCGTTGCAACTAAACTTTGCAAGCCGCATCGTATGGTGAAAACATATTTTCAGATCTGAGTGTGACAGACGACAGACGGACATTTAGCACAAACCTAATCGCGGCTTTTTTCCTTACGGGGCCGCTAAAAAGAAAGTTAGATGGAGTGTAATTGTATCGTTTAGTGTGCATTAGTCATGTAATTAAATTTGTAACAGATCTAAACCAACAATAATAAATCTGTTACCAATTGTCTATGGTTTCACTATTTCATGCTTGAGCTTTCTCAACAAGCTATGATCCCATCACTTGTCTGGACCAGTTGGGACAATGGGCAGGGGAGTTAAAGGGAAGAAAGAAAAGAAAATCTGGGTGGATTTTAACTTTAAAAAAAAGGGTGCGCAACGACCTGAGTTCAAACTTGTGGTCCACGCCTCCTCTGGCCAAGGTGCTAACCATTCTGATAGTGAGTTTCTTATGACTAGCGAAAATTGTCTAGTCATATATTGTTTGTTTTAATTTAGAACGGCGACCTATATTAGAGTTGAACTTATTCTTTCCCTTGTTCGAGATACCAAACAAATTAATTAATTACCAATAGTTAATTAACTTATTAATTAATTTTTAATTGAGATTTGTGTTTGTCAGGTAAAAAAAATAATTGTGCAAAATTTCAGCTTGATCCGATATTGGATGGCGAAGAAATAACGTGTACAAACTTTTACCGCACAAACAAAGTGAGTTGATATAAGCTTTGTAAAAAAACAACTATTGCTATTATACTCCTATACAAGCTGCCAGTATTGTATGCGGTGGTCAGCATGTTATGTTCAAATATATTGGTTTCTAAGATATATAGACAAATAAATGTTAATTCTAAGTCAAAGAACTTAAGCATATTTTGAATGTATATAAAACAGTTCTCTCTAGGGATTGTCATGACAAGTAGCTCTATAGTTTTGTACACGTTATTTCTCCCACTTTCTATTCTCAAATCAAGTTGAACAAAAAAAATTATTGTCGATGTTGACACAGGAATGAATCGAAAAATGTTTCTATTAGGCAATCTATTTAGTCGTAAATAATTTATTTTGTTTTATATAGAAAATGTACTAGCTAACGGTCTTGTCATATAGGTCTTTTGCTAACAATTTTAAATTAACAATAGACTATTAACAATTTTATTTTTATAAGTACTTAAATAGCTTTGTTGCAATACACTACGACTCCGAAACATGTTAATAATTTCTTTTGGCAGACTGATCATGCTACTACAGGCAAATCTTTCCGCTCAAAGAAACAATTAATAAAAATATTTTTTCAATCGCACATATAATTTTTTTTTTTTTTTTTTTTGGTCTAAGTCTACTAAAATTAAATTACATTATTGATTCAGAATACTTTATGCTATTTCGCTTAAAAAAATGAGGCTTTTTTCTCTGCCCATCAACGCTTCCAGCTTTGATTTGACTTGGACCTAGAGCGCGAATAAACGTTGCAATTGTCGATATTATTTTACGTGTGTTTTTCTCTAGTACATGTTTATAATTGAATAAAACTTTGATTTGAATATTTTTCCTTTTCTAAACATCCGAATTTTCATAATTTTAAATGTGTTTTTTTTTTAAGTGGAGGTTTTAAAAGGTTCTATTTTCTTTAGATTGATGTTTTGGATTGCACTACTGTATGATATTGAGATCAAGACAATTACTTTATGTGTTTTTAAATGTGTTATGTATCAAGTTTTCTGAAAATATGAACAAACATCACAATAAAGTTTTTATTAATTTGGATCATTATGATAATATATTATTAATAACTAACACATAATAATACTAACTAGATCTGGTCCTGAACTATACAGCTGGTGACTTGTCCATTGTCAATTTTCAATGCTTCAATGGCAGTCTCGTTCTGCTTATTCCTTCATCACGATTCGATCTTAAAAACTACAAAATGCTACGAAATTTTCTTCTAAATGATAGGCTACTATTTTTTAGCTTTCCAAGTATGAATAAAAAGGTTATTTTTTTTTTATATTTTGAAAGCGAAACTTTTTATTTGAAATTAAAAAATAAAAGTTATGTTGTTTTTTTTACAAAATACATCTCTGTGAAAGGAAAACATAAAAAAGGCGCAATGTATTACATGATTAGCTCTTAAACTTTCAATAATACCAGCACTAGATCTAACAACCTGTATGTACATAAAAAAAAGAAAATAGCTTTACTGATAAAAAATATGACCTACTCTTTGTTTTAAAGGATACGACTAGATCTGTTCGATTTAGATCTGTTGTTGTCAATTAAAAAAGGTTTATTATTAAAGATCTGTGATCAACTCAAGACGATGTGTACTTCACAATCTAAGTATGTGTCTAGGTCATGTACTAATGGATTAGTTTTGAAACTTGGTTATGGCGACCTAGAAAGCAGATTTTAACACTATTTAGACATTCTGTTACAAAATATCTTAGGTATCCTATACAAAGACCTCATCACAAACAAAGAGATTAGAAACAGGATTAATACAACGATTACACACCACGATGACATGGTAACTACTGTCAAAAAGCACAAATTAAAACTCTTTGGCCATATCACAAGATCAACTCGGCTCGCAAAGACCTTCCTTCAGCGAACAGTACCAGGACAAAGAAGAAGGGACAGACAGAGAAAGCGATGGCAATACAACAGAAACAAAGAATGAATGGGCCTGCCATTGAAAGAGACTAACAATCTTATATAATACAAACGTTACTTAAAAAAAAAACAACAGAAGATGATTACACAACACGCATCATGCAAGCCAGAATACAGTGCGGAATGTAGAAAGATGGTCAACAGAACGTGTGTAGTGCCCCAACAGTTCAAAAGACTTGGGAATAAGGAAATGTGAATGTAAAGAAATTATGTAATCATGAGTTCGATCTGCTCAAGTACGTCTATGCACTTTTAGACTTTGATCGAGTTTCAAGAGATCTTTTTCTAAAGTCTAAGCCCAGATAATTTTGACGAATATTACATGGACAAGGCATTCTCTTTTAGGATCTAGATTTCTTATGTATATAATTACTTTTATTATTTTATTATAAGTACTATTATTAAGTACTATTGTTAATTACTATCAATATTGACCAAGAGCAATGTGTTTTTTTCAAAACCCAATCCGCAGTAGATCCTTTGCTATATTTTACAATAAATTTCAAGGAATGAGAGGCTAAAAAATATTATTATGTTGATATGTCTAATTCTATATAGAACATTTAAAAAACGACTTAAACCGTCTTAGATCAATGTGACTACGCTGTCGCTTAACCACTTCAGGTTTTGATTTTACGAAAGTCTGAGCTTGGGTCATCTTGACTTTCGAAATTCCATCATTCGGAATCATAAATCCAAAGAGTGCCCAGAAAACTATAAAGTCTTTTCCCAAAGATATCAACTGTGTTTACCAAAGTTCAGTTTTTTTTTACGTTTTTGCTGATGAATGTGTAGCCTGAATAGAGGAATAGTAAAAGAGAAGAATATATAAAATATCTAAAACACATCCGTTTTTTTTTCTTAAAAACTAAAGAATGTTACATTTTGTTTAAAAGAAAAACATTGTTGTCTCTGCTCTTCCACCCCTTCTTAGTTGAGCGAGTGTAACATATACTAGATTTTAACATTCTAGTAATAGGCTTATAGATCTAGACTATTCTAGACTATGAATTCAATGCGCCAAATGTTCCTGAGCTTTAATTGGTTTAACTTTTTATTTTGAATAGATTTAATAGAGCCTTACTTGACTTAGAATTATATCCCCCCCACGCCGTTCGGCACATTTGGTGGCAAGTTGTCTCGAAAAAGATCTGTCACTGGTATTGTCTGGAGCTGTTTTTCACATGTTGTGCACTGCTTTGAGGTACTTTATGAAAGTGTGGCGCCAAGTTATGCGAAGCGTGGTCGAGAGGCCAAGTGCGCTTGAACTCTGCTTGGCTTGGCAGAGTTTTTTCTACTGAGCGCCTAAAGGCAGCACGGAAAACCAACTCCTAGATACCCCCTCCCCCCACTGGTCCTCAACTGAGATTGGACCAAAGCGCTCTGAGCATGCTATAAGCATGAAAGTAGCGCTATATAAAAGCTATAATAATAATACTTCCCTATTAGCGGTTTCTTAGTATTGGCGTTTGTGTCGTCGCAACTCTTGGTATGCGCAATTCATCTATTGGAGGACATGTACCGCAAACCTCATGCGGCGCTCAATCACAACTTCATTAAGTGGTAGACTCTAAATTTTCTCTGAGACCCGATTTCTGTAAATGACTTAAACATGTTTAGCTATTTTTGTTAAGCCACATTTAGTCTTCTGTCAATTTTGGTATATGACTCCAATGTCTTGCATGCAGACGTTGCTGTTGGGATGACGATTGTGTTGAGTAGGTATAACTTTGTCTCTAATGTAAGCATCTCACTTTAATATCAAGTAATAATTACTTTAAGTATCTGTCTGCTAAAGTCTTTTTAAAAATCGTATACGGCTTTTAGCTCATTTTATCATGGTTTTAAATTTTGTTGAAAAAAAATGATTTTCCATTATATTTAAATATCAGAACTTTTTTAATATAGTTTTGTATCTTTTTTTTTATCTGAGGAGTTGGTAAATTATTTATCATTTACAATTTTATTGATATTAGCCATAATAAATGGATGGATGGCTGGTCGTGCGGTTTGCGCGCTGGACTGTCGTTCGGATTTATCGACGGTCGAGGGTTCAAACCCTGCCCGCTCCCATCCCCCGTCGTCCTGCGGGAGGTTTGAACTAGGAAGTAAACTATCTTCAACTCTGAAGGAACATCCGAAATATGTAAAACAAACAAATATATATATATATATATATATATATATATATATATATAATACACATTTTAAACAAGTAAACAAGAGAAATTAAAATTTAAAAAAGACAAACGTTTGTTGAAACAACAAAGCCAACACTATATTTAGATATTCTGGTACATTTTTAAAAACTTTGATTAATTCGATAACAACAAATAAGAAATAACACTTAAATTTTAGTGGAAAAAAAAAGGAAAATATTGGTAAGAAATATAAAACTAGACAATATTTAATCGAAAAGAAGACTGATTCAAAAGAAACGTATTTTATTGTCAGAAATTTAAAATTAAAACACAAAAAAAAGCTTTGCAAACATAGGAGTTATGTTAATTTCTGGTATTTTTTTGGAACCTAGCAATAACACAAGAGAAACAAAGATGGCTGATTCACGCACTCATTTAGAATGGTCATTTGATCTCGTAGATCTTTCTAGATTAAGTATCGAAATATTGCTAGATAATAATTATAAGACTAGAGTAATCTGGTGTTTATGTTTAATTTCTAGATCTAGGATCTAAACATAGAATTTTATCTTACATAGATTAGGGTTGAAAACAAAAATTTCTTATAACTAATTTACAAAACAACGCCTTGTTTCTGCTCTTTGGAAGTTTTTTCATAAAAGTTTTATGTAGTGTTAAAAAGTCTCCAGTCTAGATATAATATATAAAGGTCTGTGTTTTTTTTCATTTGTTTAGACTTTCAATATTAACTTAACAATATCAAGGCACAAAATTAAACTTCGGAAATAGCTAACTAAAAAAAAAGGTTACAAAGTAAAAAGCTAAAACAAGTTTATTAAGCAGTGCTAAACAGTACACGTTTGTGGATGTTACAGTAACAAAGTAATAGCTTAAAAACACTTCCTTTATTTTGTGCACTAGATATACTAAATACAACTTTCTTTTTATTGGTTTTCCGCCGTGTCTGAATCTCCAATCGAACTAAGAAAGTTTTCTATCGTTCTTGTCAGCCAATGATATTCAGTGAGAGCATTAAGTATTTAGTGTTCGGATATTTCGTACAGAAAACAACAAAACAATGCACCACTTATTGTGAACGACGTCGTCTACAAATGTTAGTTGAACCATGAGATGGTGTCACTCTTAATAGATGTCTGGCACTTAAATTTGTTCTTTATAGAGTCCTTTTATTCGAATGTAGAATAATGCAGGGAATTTCTATTTATGTTCTTTTTTTATACTGTCATTGTATAGAGCCTTCGTCTCATTTAATTTTTCATCTGGGCAGTTAGTTCGGCAATGATTAGAACAATATAACCATTAACCTTGACTAAAAGTCCTTAATATTGGCTCTATAAATAATAGATTCCTCACAGTGAAACTTTCAATCCAATTACTTTCACAAACCAGATACTTCTTTGTTTTTTTTTTCCATCAGTCAATTATCGCAACGTAATGTTTAAGAATTCTAAGATGTAGTCAAGCCAGTTGTTTTAACATTCAATATCTGAGCCCCACCTCTCCTATCTTAAGAGCTTAAAGTTAAGATAAAAAATGTGTTGGTTAAATTTACCCTTTGACACTTCCAAATATATTTTTTCTCGGTTAAAATCCTTGTATGGTTAATAAATAGAAAATAGTGTTTATATTGCAAGAAGTTTTACCATGATTAATCAAACGGTTTTGATTTCTATGCGAGCCGTACTTACATACATACGCCTTACTTTCTGCTGTAACGTATGCATGTGTAACTCAGATGCACTTGAAGTATTTCTAACGTTATTTAAATATACTATGTGCATGAGTACCTTGTAGGATGTATTACAATCGCGAGCTCTTGGAGCATGCTAATCCGTCACAAGAATAAATAAACAGGTACCAACAGGAACAAAGACTCAAATGACCAAGTTGACTCAAGATGAAACTTCGAATAACTTTTAATACAGAATGGGCAACAGTCTAGTCCGTCACTAACAACGATGTTTACCCCTCAAGAGTCTAGCTGTAACTAATTTAAAAAGGTCTATTCTAACCTCAAATACCAAAGTCTAGTCGTCACTATAAAATGTACGTTCACAGTTGGTCTCATAAAGTGCGCAACCCAACTAACTAGACTAGCTATCTAACACTGCTTTCTCTCTCTCTCTCTCTCTCTGTATATATATATATATATATATATATATATATATATATATATATATATATATATATATATATCTAACACACACACACAACGGGTGTATCTCTAACACACACACACACAATATATATATAGTGTGTGTGTACTAGAGATACACCCTTTGTACTTTTTGATATTCGTGCGGAGCCTGATAAGGCGGATAGTCTTATCTTATCTTTTATGATACAGACGTTACTTCTAAAAAGAAGATGATTACGTCCTACGCGTCATGCATTTAGTCATGCATTATAACCAATGACCTAAATGCTGCCAAGTCACTGGTAAAATAGGATATTCGGCCGGAACCGGAGCCGGATACTTACATGTCTTGTAAAATGCTTGTATTGCTGAACATTTTACAAAACTGTTCGCTAACATACCTTTATTTGTATTATTTGTATTATTTGTTTCCTTTTTTTACCTCATTGTTTTAAATTCTTTTACTCATTGATGTATTAGACTTGTCAGCATTTAAAAATAGATAGGCTTATCACAAGCTAATCTGTTTATTGATTGATGTATTAAACTTATCAGTATTTAAAAATAGATAGGCCTATCACAATGTAATCTGTGTTACGTGAGTGTGTGTAAGTTTGAGGCCACCAATTGTTAAGGGGTGTGTGGAATGGTCAATGTAAAATATATAAATATATATATTTCATTAGTTTTTAATGTAAATCTCTTTGTGGATGTATGCATGTGTTCATGAATTTCAGAGCAACAACTGGTCACCAGGCTTGTAATTTAAAAGCGAAAGACGCTTCTGGTTCTGGCTTCAAGGGCTCAAGACTAAAGTCTTGTATTTTCCAGCTCCGAATAAAGCCTATCCAAGCATTAAGATAAGTGTAGAGGAGATAAATGCAGTGTACAGTCTCACTTACATTGGTCGTACAATCTACAGAAACGGAAAAATCGATAACAAAATCAATTTGTGTTTCGCCAACGCCATGACATCCTATGGCAGACTGTCTAAAAATGTTTGGTATAGACAAAAAAAAATCACCACTAACACAAAGCTAAAAGTCTATCTAGCTATTACTCTTCCGACCTAACTCTACTATGCCTTAGAAACGCGGACAGTATATAGAAAACATGCAAAAAGAAATCTAAACCACTTCCAAATGATTCTGCTCGTAAAAATACTGAATGTTAAATGGAAAGAAAAATTACCTGATGATAAATTTTTTGAAGAGCGGGCTTGCAAAGCATCCACACAATCCTGTTGCTGTCATAGCTGCGATGGGCAGATCACATCTGCTTAAAAGAAGACTCCTTTAACAACTCCTGTTATATAGCCAACTAAAAGAATAGAATTGCTTACAAAGTGGAAAAAAACGCTTTAAAACACACTCAAAGCTTCTCTGAAAGCCTTCGGCATTGACCCAGCACCTGGGAAACAGAAGCACATGACAGAGCATTATCAGAGCTTTGAAAACTGGTGCACACAACGTTGAGGACAAGATAACAGCGCTGGCAGAATAAAGGGTCAGAAAAAAAAGCAAATTTCAAATTTCAGCTCGAGCTGAAATAATCTGCCCAGTGTGCAGGCCAATATTCCGGGCTTACTTAGGTCTCACCAGCCACATTAGGAGACACAATATCTCAAGCCATTAACCCCCTGGATGGCAAAAGTTGTCATCATTAAACCGCGATGAATGAACTATATAAATACATCTTAAGGTATTTCTGCATGTAGGCATTAATGATTCAATAGTGTAATACATTAATTTTCTATATGTATATGTAAAGGTCTTTAATTTGAGTATTATAAAGTGTAATATATCTATATATTTTCTTGACCAGTATTCTTTCTTGTGTAGAAAAAGAGCTGCGTGAAAAATGTTCAATTGTTTATTTTTTTAATCTAACGTTGATAAGTCTAAAAGTGCAAATATGAGGACCGCGATCTGGAGATCATGTTCATTTTGAGCTAACAGGAGGCAATCATCGGTATCATTCTGACCATTTCTCTTCTTTTTGTATGGAATAGTAGACGTCGAAAATTAAAGACATTGCCGTCCTAACAAAAACTATGTTGACGAATACGCTGCCGCCTCGGGAAAACAGACTCATGTTCCAGAAGTCACCCTATACAACCTACGCAGCCCCAAAGATCACCGTAATCGGACGGCCTTTGAACGTGGTAGACCACTACACATATTTAGGAGGCATAGTATCAAATGAGGTCTCAGATTCAAGGGAAGATGATAACCCTCTGGCTAGTGCCAGTAGTGCTTTTGTAGTGCTTTTGTAGTGCTATTGGACGCATTCAAGTGAGAGTTTGGAGGAATAAATCGCTCCACCTGAATACAAAAATTAATGTCCATCAAGCGTCATTCAATATCTACCTGGCCTCAGAACAAGACAGCTGAAGGTCACTCACAAAGGCAGCGGCATACACATTTTAGACCAAAAGAAAATCCGTTGCAGAGGACAGACGCAGACGGCGAAAAGAAAATCTTAATCGACCACTAGCGGACAACGGTAATGCTTGCCCTGAATATGAAAATACGCAGTTCACATCTAGGGCTGCGTATTTACGGGAAATACTGAATTCCTCATTAATCTTCGGATTCGAAGTCAAATCTTATTATTAGTCTAAAATTGGCTTTCAAACTACTGCTTTCATAATAAATAAATGTGCACCCCTAAGCAGTAAGAAGATAAACTATTTCCTTCATAGATCATAGATGTAAATATTGTTCAAATTGTTTAATACAATTTAATATGAATCTAGATCTATATCTGACCACTATTTAGTCTGTTTTAGATTGTTGTCACGTGTATAATGGCAACGAGAATATGCCAAAAACTGCGCGCTGTAAAAGTAGTTCTTTTTTTTTTTTAATTTACAGCTTAAACGAAGTTCGTATCAAAATTCTTTAAAAAAAAAATTTCAATCAGTATTCCATTCAATGAGTTATTTAATAAATGGAAGATATATTTGATAGTGATCTGTTCACACTTTTTAAATTGTGACCTTAGATGCAAATTTTTTGTAATGAAGCTTGAGTTATTAATGAAGAAGACTGTGACCTTTTAAAAAAAAACACTTACCTCCCTAGAACTTTTTTTTTAAAAGTAATGGATTTTTGTTCAAAAATCTGCTTGCATATATAACTGTAAAAATTAAATGGTCACTTTCGGAAATGAAAAAAAAAAGTAGCCTTTGCATCAGAACGTTGAATGATCTAAAATATCATGATGTCCGATTTTTATTTTCTCTTCTAGTTTCTGAGATCTAAATGGAACGAAAGGACGGACAGACAAACCACACAAATTTAATAGCGCCTTTCCCCTTTTGTGGGCACTAAAAGTGTTATATCAGGAATGTTATAAAATGAATAAAATATTTTAACAAGCTTAATTACATAGTAATACACCTTGTTATTTGCTATTAACACATTAACATGGTGCCGCGATTAGGAAGCAGGTTCCAAGCAGATGGACAAGACGTGAAGAGAGATTCGCCCAGCACAAAGGCGCATAGAGGAAATTGGCTGGTGGCCAAGCCCCATAAGTGGCCACACATTTACTATATAGGATTAAAAATCTTTTTCATATTTTATGATCGAACATTGACGATGACTTTTGTGTACTGCAGACTCTTTGAATTTCAGACAACAAAAGATCGATTTCACATGACCTCTAAGATAAAGAGGTGAAACGGTTCGCTATGACCCTGGTAGCTACATCACTCCTTCACATACAGTATTTAAAACAGACTTAAGTAAAGGACATGCCTCTTCCATTGGCCTAAAGTTACCATGCTACGTATGCTCTCAATGTCCGTGCAGTAAAAAAAAAAGTGAGAAACATTTCTAAACAATGTCAAGCTTAATTTGTTCAAGTATTCAATTGGTAGTTTTCTTTTGCTTTCTTGAGACCTGTAAGTATATCAATATAACATAATAAGTTTATCCTTTATCATTTATTCCGATTCGGTCTTTAGACTTATGGGCTAAGTAAGAGCCATCTTAGAAATTTATGAATGTATTTTTAATACATTTGCATTACAAACAATTTTATTGTTAAGAAAAAGCTAAAGTGTTTTTTAGTTCCACCCAAAAAAAAAAGAAGAAAAAAAGCAAATGTTAGTTTTCTGTGGTCTGTCCGTCGGTTCCTCCATTCGTCACACTTAGACCTAAAAAAATAGAGGAGTATTTGAACATTTTTTTAAAGCAAACCAAGGTTTTTAAAAATTATTATACAAGATATATCTCCATATAAATACACAAGGCTGTTTTTTTTTACTTCACTGGAGATAAGTTTTAAATTAGGTCAGATACCTTTTTTAATTTCATTTTTATGGATTTTTGAATTGTTAAGCAAACTTTATAAAACGCTAGTTGTGAGTGTGTATGTGTTACATGTGTGAATGTTGTTTGTATTTGCACCTATACTGCTATTATTACAGTAGTTACACTAAGGTGGTCAATCGTAGTCAAACGGAACCTCCATTTGATTGGACCAATAAAAATTATCTTATATTATCTTATCTTAAAATTAGATCAGAGTGGTACTAGCCCAATGTGACGTAATCGATTTGTTTTCATTTGACGTCATATGAATAAATTCTTTAAATGTGATTCTAAAAAAGAAAACTGAGGACATTCCAAACAAATGTCTTGCAAATATCTGGATCTGATACGGATCCGACTGGGGCTGCCTCTGAGTTTGTGTGATAATAACACATACAATCTTTGTAAAATTGTTTAAGTATTATATTTAAATCCGGTTCAAACCACAAGTTTTACTACATTTACAGGTGTACATTCAACGATGATGTCAGCGCTCATTCAAAAAACGATGCGAACTGATTTGGTGATTCTGAATTCAATACTGCTCAATGCTTTTAGTCACGTGGACTGCGCCAGGAAGTGTCTGTCCCTGAATTGTTATTGCTATTTTCTTGACGATGAACAAAAAACCTGTGAAATTGGTGAGTTGCTCTAACGTATTCTTAAACTTTAAAAAAATATTTTCAACTAATAATAGTAATATTAATGATAAGTACCAGCTAAACGAGCATTACTCCGTTTATCGATTTTGTAAGATATTTACCCTAACTTTTTATAAAAACATTTTTGTAATGACAAAATGAGCGACGACCTACTTGAAGAGGTGCTTCTATGTTGTACCAACATTTAGAATTGAATACAATTATGTGTTCCTTTAGTCTTAAAAAAAACTTAACCTCATTTGGTTTAGTTTTGCCTTGCATCTTTTGTGTAAAATTATTTGCCTATTATTGGCTTGGAAGAATTCTTTGCAGTATAACTTCTCAATTGTTCATGTAAGACATTTAAAATGTGCAGTTTGTATATTCACTATGGCTATAGCACAAAATATCAGACGAAGCGAAATCTCTAGGTTATATGGTAAAACATATTCTTTACAACATTATCGCACTTTTAACGAAAAGATTTAAACATAGCTTTAGTATTCTAAAGAAGATTCCATTGAATTAATTTTTGAACAAAACAGTAGGAGCAGTAAATTGTAGACTAAAATCTCTGTAAATGTTTGGACTTTTATATATTTTAATAATTTACCCGCAAAGTTAAATATTAAACTATTTAGTAAGATCACATTATTAATACTTAGCTATCAACACATGTAATAGTTAGACGTTTGCTAAAAAAGGAATACTTGTCTTATTAGATTTACCATCAGCTCGTTTATTAGGGGATAATTATTCTAATAAGGGTCAAACTGCATCGGAAGCTTGTACATAAAGATGAAGGAAGTCATCAATTAGCATATTCTAAAATCTTTTTATCAATTATAATTTTTTTTTATATCTTTTGTGCCCTGGGTGTTGCAAAATATGTAGGTCACAGCTGGGACTGCGCAGCCACGGGAAATACTGCATTCCTCAATGATCTTCGGACTCGAAGACTAGCCTTATTATTATTATTATTATTATTTGCGTAATTAATAAATTGATTCCCACAAAAAGAACGTGCACAAATGTTCAATTATGCCAATAAATTCATTAAAAGTTGTTTATGTTTGCACATAAATACCTTAATGTCCTGATGTTAGCCATTGACGAAAGTGATGTCAGTTTCTTCCATTTCTTTCTTTAAGCTTAGTTTGGTAAATGGTGTTAATTTTTTTTTAGTCGCTAAACAAAGATAGCTATGACGGATTTCAGTAGTCAGTTATAGAGATCGGGTCTCAATCGAGAAAATTTTATGCTGAACTGGTCGTCGACCACTTTGTTAGCTTATGGCAGAGGTTTGCGGGACATATTCTCTAACAAAATGAATTCCACATGCCAAGAACGACATGCGATGACACGAGGGTCATAACGAGGAAAGCAGAAACAGGAAAATTATATAACTTGGCACCACACTTTCATAGAGCATCTCAGAGCAGTGGACACCAGGTGGAAAGAGGAGACAGCTTGCTGCCAAATGCGCCGAACGGTGCAGGACGATATAAGTCCTAAGTAAGTAAGAATAGCAGATTAGGTATTTGAACTACAATTTTGTACTAACAGACAAATGTACTGTAGATACCTCAGAATATGCATTTATTGTTTTAAATACCGGAAACAGTGCCTGGCGGCGGAGGTTTGCCCGAACCCCACTGGGTGAACTCACAATGCTCCCCCTATGGCATAGGTGGGGTGGTTACAGTTATTATAGGGTACAATAAACGTCTTTGAAGGGTCAGAAAGTACTAAAAATGAATTATGCACACACAAACACATACACATACACACACACACACACATACACACACACACACACACACATATATATATATATATATATATATATATATATATATATATATATATATATATATATATTGTTTATTGTTTATTGACTAGAGTAACATCCCTAAATTTAGAAAGCCTTCAGGACAGAAGACTCAAAAGTAAAGTAGCAACTATACCTAAATCACTGAACCATAATCTTCAAATGCAAAAACAAAATTTAATAAAATTCTCAGAAAGACACAAAGATAAAGGCACATTCCTCGTCCCATATGCTAGAACAAATTTGTACAAATACTCCTTCTTCCCTAGTGCTATTAGAACATGGAATGGGTTGCCTGAGCTAGACAGGAAAACCAGTTACTTGGCAGAATAAATATATATATATATATATATATATCATAGTGTTAAATCCTGGTGAAGACTCTCTAGGTGGACCAATTAGGGGGCCGATTTTGAGTTTGTATTTCCACACAAACTGTTTTTGTAACCTTGTTAAATTATTATGTAATATTATTTTTGAGGTTGAATATATCTATAGTGTAATGTTTTATAATGACTGCTTCATTTTTAAGTTGACTGGAGTATATCTAGATCTGCGTTTCATGAGTGTAATTTCGACAACCATTAGGATTGATAGTTAGAAGAATTTCATGTTGGCTTTTGATGTGTTTTTAAATTCTAATGGTGTAGAAATAACCCAGTTTTAATTATAAAACCAAAGAATAAAGGGTTCAAGCTAGTTTTTAATGGTTTATTGTTTGGTATTAGTTTTTTAGACATAGTTACCTAAGTCTAGATCAAGAGTCTAGTTTATAGTAATTATATCTATCAAAATGTAGTAGTAATTAAGCCTCTATTAAAATTTTATATATCTAGAATACTTCTATTTATCTGCTTATCTTTTTTCGCATGCATAGTTAATTTTATAAACTTTAATAAGCTAAATGGCTACTTTTAGAAAACAAAGAAGCAGCAGTTGAATATAAATTTTGCAATCTAGAATGCATGATGAAATAATATTTTTCATTTGTCTTATATTTTTTGAGAACTGAGTATGACAGTCGGTTAGATGGACAGGCGTATAGACGAACATTTTGCAAAAACTTTAAAAATGTACCTTATGTTTCATGACTCAACAGTTTTAAGAGAATTAAATAAACAGAATAAATGTAAAACGCATTTCACTTTTTCAGGCAAGTGTAGCATTGACCATGTGAATGTAGTCCCAAAGAAAGATATTTACATTCCTTGTGAGTTTGACAAAGGTTTTCAATTCATCACAATTGGAGGTGCAAGAGAATGTCTTTCAGTGTCCACAAAGATATCTGATTACATCACGGCCAGGGATGACTGTAGAAGTAAGGAAATCTAATAAATATTGTACAGATGACTGTAGATTTGTACAAATCTGATTACCTAATAACCAGACATGACTAGATTTATGTAAATCTGATTATATAATAATACATTTGACTAGATGATGACGGCGATAATAAATCTTGTTACGTTATGGTCACTGATGATTATTCATTTAAGTAATCTGATTAAATAATAATTTGAGATTAGTTTAAAAGTAGGTTAATCTGATTACTTTAAGGTTACAATATCTAGATTTAGCAATAAAATAAAGTTACCCAAATTGCACTTAGGTAATAGATGACTTCTGTAAAAGTATATACATCTCTTTGCATAATGACCAAATAAGAAAATGAAGTAACATTTGTTATATAATGTCCAGGAACAAGTTTAGGTGGAAGAACTTATTTTGTAATAAAGAAATAGGTTGATAGGTATGTACATTTGATTTGGAATGAACTCTGATTGATTAAATTACGTATCTCTGATTGCATATTGTTAAGAGGTGATTGGAAATTATTGTGAATATTAGTTCCAAAATTTAAGACAAAGAATGTTCACGTTTTTTTTTTGTTTAAATTAATCTTAAACGAAAAATGTTATCGACAAATACTGTTATATTTGTATATACATTTGTAAAGGTATATCTAGATAATAGTAGATAATGTTCTCATCTAGGCAAATCCTCTCATCTCTACACCATACATGACTTGTCAAAGCTCACCTGGTTGCAAAGTACATTTGGTAACACTCACATCTGGGTGGGACTCAATGATATCGATGTGGAGAATACTTTTAGATGGGAAGACGACAACTCTGTGATAAGTGGTTACCTCCAAAATGCCACATTCTATCCAGGCAAGCTGACCTGTTACAAAGCTTATATTAACTAACTAACACTGCTTGTATGTTATCGAAAACTGCCTACAGTAGTATTATCCCCACACCCTTTCTCAGATCAAAATAAATTTACTGTACAAATCAAACTGTCACATTTTTACAACCTAACTCTTTTCAAGGAATCAACAAGTATATCCTCTCTCAACTTACCCTTTCCAAAATAATGTAACTTTTAACTGATGAATGATGATGATTATAAAAAAATATTTTGCTGGAAATTAACATAATTACTGTAAAAAAGATGATGTTGGAATTCAATAAGTATAACTTAAACATATCTCCCCTGATTAATTTCAATAAACATTTACTGGACTATCTCCCTATTTATTAAAATAACAATAGTCCTTATTCATGCCCTTAACTAGTACATATAGTGTGTGTGCCTATCTGTCTTGTAGTTATTGATGCCCTACTTCGACAGATTACTCTGCAGATGTCTGGGTTTCTTGTGCGGTTGTATTCAAAGCGATTAACCAACAAGACGTATACGCACACACAAAAGTTAACAAGATAAGGTTTTTCCGTGCTGCCTTCAGGTGCTCAGTTAGAGATATAAGCCTTATGTTGCTTGTTAATCGCTTAGTGTGTATGCCAATACAAGGGATGGAGCCTATAAAAAGCACTATAGTCAGATACGAATGTAGGTTATTACATTATTTTGAAAAATTCGTTAGATTAGTAGGCCTACTGCAGTGTACAGTCTGTAAATCAAGACGCTCTAAGTATTTCTTTTAGTCTTAGTGGCATCCTTGCTCTTTTGGCCAAGGGGGTACCGGTCCACCAAGCATTTGCCTAAATACCCATCTAACCAGTCCACCACAGTGCCAAGCCATAACACAAACGAAGTTTAATGATGATGCTAAAACTAGTCTATAAAAAACGATACCACACACATATTTATACGACATTCTTGACATAATATATATATATATACTAGACATATGTTACCCGCGACCCGCGGGTCTTTATTTGCGCATTACTGTGGATATAGTTACTGAGAGTGTTTTGTAAACAGTTAAACGAAATAATAATGTAATAAGTAAACAGTTAAACGAAATAATAATGTAATAAGTAAAGCGAATGTGTCGATGTAAAAATAGTGTGAATGAAGCTATCAAATCAGAATAGCTAATAGGCTTAAATCCATTTTTCCAAATTAAAACATTTGCTTGTAGGCCTACATATATTTGATTAAAAATTGAGATGAATAGACTTAATTTTGTATGTTCATGTGTTAAAGTATAAAGTAGATCTTGAGGTAGACATAGATCTAAATCTACACTAATCTAGTTGCCTTTTATAGAGTTCATTCTGTGTTGCGCATGCGTGACCTTTTTTCATGAATGAATATAGGCCTATCTCAACACGGCTACGCAACTTTATTTAGCGAACAGCGAACGAATGTATTAAAAATGCTTTAGAAAAACATGTGTCAAAGTAAAAATCTAAATGCACAAAGTGTATTTCTTAAAATTAGATCTAGGTCTAAATCCTTTCGATCTTTTCTCATGTCAACATTGTAGACATGGCCTAGATCCATAAAATACTATAGCTTTAATAGAGTCGGACAACTTTATTTTTTTTTTTAGGGTCTTAAGTAATTTTCAGGGCTACGATACATACACTAAGGTCTAAGTTGGTACCCAAGAAACATTCCTGCCAAGTTTTATCAAGATTGGTCAAGCGGTTTTGATGTCTATAAGTAACATACATACATACATACACCTCACATTCTACTTTATAATATAGATATATACTAGACATATGTTACCCGCGATCCGCGGGTCTTTATTTGCGCATTACTGTCGATATAGTCACTGAGAGTGTTTTGTAAACAATTAAACGAAATAATAATGTAATAAGTAAAGCGAATGTGTCAGTGTAAAAATAGTGTGAATGAAGCTATGAAATCAAAATAGCTAATAGGCTTAAATCCATTTTTTTCAAATTAAAACATTTGCTTGTAGGCCTACATATATTTGATTAAAATTTGAGATGAATAGACTAAATTTTGTATGTTCATGTGTATAAAGTTTAAAGTGGATCTTGAGGTAGACATAGATCTAAATCTACACTAATCTAGAGTTCTGTGCTGCGCATGCGTGAACTTTTTTTAATGAATGATTATAGGCCTATCTCAACACGGCTACGCAGCTTTAGCGAACAGCGAATGAATGTATTAAAAATGCTTTAGAAAACAAATTTGAATGTTAATTTGATTAAAATATCAAATGAATGGACAATAATTAGTATGTTTATGTGTTAAAGCATAAAACTATCTTTGCGAAAAGAAGTTTTATCATCTTAGAGTTCAATAAGAGTTTTAGACCTAGACCTAGGAATAGACTCAGACCTCAGAAGAGATGTGTTAATGTGTAACCATTTGGTAATGTCTAATGAAAGAATGTTCGCCAGGAAATCTGTAGATATCAGGAACTAATTTATGTAAAAAATGCTTTTGAATAATCTAGTGGATTGGATTTAGATGTATGTTAAACTTAGCTAATGATCCTTTCACGTTATTTCTCTTTCGCTACGAAAATAAAATTAGGTTTGCGAAAATGGGTTTACCCGAAGTCGATACATTCTTATCTATTAAAAACGAAAAGAGCGATAGCTTTGTTAAATGAATGGGATTATAAAGTGAACAATTAAACGAAATTATATTTAGTACGCGATTCATGAATGAATATAGATCTAGGCCTATCTCAACTCGGCTTCGCAGCTTTCGTAGGCGAATGTAGCTTTAGAAAACCAAATTTGAATGTTTATTTGATCAAAATATGAAATGAATGGACTTTAATTAATATGTTAATGTGTTAAAGTATAAAACTATCTGTGCGAAGAGAAGTGTTATCATCTTAGAGTTGAATTAGAGTTTTAGATCTAGGGATGGGATTATAAAGTAAACAATTAAACGAATTAATATTTAGTACGCGATTAATTACGGAATTGTCTAATGAAAGAATGTTCGTCAGGAAATCTGTAATCACAGATATAAGTAACTAATTAATGTAAAAAATGCTTTTGAAACACAAAATTGAAGGTTAATCTTATTATATAATGAAATCAATGGATCTTCTTTTGTCTTTTCATGTGTCAAAGTAAAAAACTATCTGCGCAAAGTGTATTTCTTAAAATTAGATCTAGGTCTAAATCCTTTCTATCTTTTCTCATGTCAACATTGTAGACATGGCCTAGATCCATAAAATACTATAGCTGTAATAGAGTCGGACAACTTTATTTTCTTTGAGGGTCTTAAGTTTGTTTTAGGGCTACAATACATACACTACGGTCTAAGTTGGTACCCAAGGAACATTCCTGCCTAGTTTTATCAAGATTGGTCAAGCGGTTTTGATGTCTATAAGTAACATACATACATACATACATACATACATACATACATACCCCTCACATTCTACTTTATAATATATATATATATATATATATATATATATATATATATATATATATATATATATATATATATATATATATATATATATATATATATATATTAATCAAATTGTATATATTGTAACGAATCTCACTATCCAGGCTCTCAGGCAAACTGCACTACACGACACCAGCAACTTAAAGAACTTGATAACTCAGGGCTCCAAAATAACGTAACACTATAATTTCAAATAATTCACAGTTAATACTGTACGATTGGCAACAAAGTAACACCGACTGTACAAAAGTTTTACACTTCGACGTATCAATTTTGTAACGTTGTATCAACTATCTCCACCTGTTCCCAGACTTGCACTCGATTCTTTTTTCCGGACGACTTCACACTAAAATGGTTCTTGACTTCAACTTATACTTAGGAAGTTGCTAGGTACGTGAAGCGACTTCACTCTGACACAATCAACATTGTAGAATCAACATTTTGTAAAATTAATACCACCTCAACATCCCTAATAATAGGCAGCATTTACAGACCACCAAATTCTAGTTTAGAATACATGCAGGAACTATGTAATCAGATTACTACACTTAAAGAGACAAATAAAAATGCAGTTTTTTGGATTATGGGTGATTTCAACCTACCTGATATAAATTGGAAAACACTAACCATAGATAAACACCAAAACCTTAAGGACATAAATGAGCTTTTCATAGAAACTTTACACAACCTAAGTTTAGATCAAATCATTAAAAAGCCAACTAGATTAAACAACACATTAGATCTCTTCTTAACCAACAGACCTGGATTAGTAGTTGATTATGAAATTATCCCTGGTCTATCAGACCATGAGATCATAAAAATACACAGTCAGATAAAAGCAGTAGCCAATACAAAACCCAAAAGAAAAATCTTACTCTGGAATAAATGTAACCTAACTCAACTACACCAAGCTGCACTAAACTTTCAACAAACATTCTTATTAGAAAAAGACATTAACCAACCAGTCGATGACCTCTGGAATTTCATTAAAAACCATCTTAAAAGCATAATAGAAAATCATATACCAACTAAATACACATCAAACAAAATAAATAAATGCTGGTTTAATAATAGACTAAAGAAGCTTTGTAAACAGAAGGAAAACCTCTATAGAAAATTTAAAGAAACTAATGCAGAAAGAGTTTACAAAAAGTATATAAAAATTAAACACTTAACACAAAAAGTAAGCAGACAGCTGCAGAGTGAATACATAAACAATGTAATATCTAAAGATAACAACAAAAACCTATGGTCATACATTAAGTCTAAGAAAATGGAAACAACAGGCGTAGCGCCATTAAAAGATGAACATAACATAATACATAATGATAATGAAACTAAAGCAAACATTCTAAACAAATACTTTGCATCAGCATTCTCAGCCCCAGGAGACAAAGACATATTACTGAATTTGAACCAAGTAGACAACATAGAAGATATAGTAGTACAAGAAAATGGAATTCAAAAACTATTAGCCAACACCAAACCAAATAAAGCTTCTGGACCTGATGGTATTCCAGCTAGATTACTCAAAGAACTAAGTAATGAGCTAGCCCCAGTGTTCAAAATACTCTTTCAGGCTTCACTTAACCAGGGCAGAGTACCAAAGGACTGGAAAGAAGCTAATGTCACCCCCCCTATTTAAAAAAGGAGAAAAATCTGACCCAGGGAACTACAGACCAGTATCACTTACCAGCATCACATGTAAAATCCTAGAACACATAATATGTAGCAACATCATAAACCACTTAGACAAACATAATGTCCTCACACCATACCAACATGGCTTTAGGAAATATAGATCATGTGAAACACAACTAATAGGACTAATTGATGATTTTTCAAAAGGTTTAGATAATAGTGAACAAATAGATGCTATCTTACTAGATTTTTCTAAGGCTTTTGACAAAGTTCACCACCATAGTTTGCTTAAAAAATTAAAATATTTCGGCATTAATGGTCCACTGCATCAGTGGATTAAAGACTTTCTGATAGGGAGAGAACAAACTGTAATAATAAATGGCTCTAAATCAACACCGATAACAGTAAACTCAGGTGTACCTCAAGGTACAGTCTTGGGTCCACTACTATTTTTAATTTACATAAATGATTTACCAAATTGCATTAGTTCAGGAACAAAAGTCAGATTATTTGCAGACGATTGCATAATATATAGAACAATAAAAACAACACAAGACACAGATATTTTACAAAGAGAATTAGATGAATTACAGAAATGGGAATCAAATTGGAGCATGTCTTTCCACCCAGAAAAATGTCAGTTGTTAAGAGTAACAAAAAAACTAAAACAAATTAATTCCACTTATCTTATTCATGGCAAACCAGTATCACAGACTAAAAACGCAAAATACCTAGGTGTTATAATAAATGAAAAACTATCATGGAATCCACATATTGATGAAACTACAAAAAAATCAAACAAAGCATTAGGATTTATTAAAAGAAATTTCTATAAATCAAATAAGAACATAAAACTAAAATGTTACTTAACCTTGGTTAGGCCAATAATAGAATATGCATCCTCCGTTTGGGACCCCTCAACTCAAGAAAACATTAAGAAACTGGAACAGACACAAAATAGAGCAGTGAGATTCATAACAAACGAATATTCACATTTGACTAGAGTAACACCTTTAGTAAAATCACTAAATTTAGAAAGCCTTCAGGACAGAAGGCTCAAAAGTAAAGTAGCAATCATACATAAAACACTGAACCATAATCTTCAAATACAAAAACAAAATTTAATAAAATACTCTGAAAGACACAAAGATAAAGGCACATTCCTCGTCCCATATGCTAGGACAAATTTGTACAAATACTCCTTCTTCCCTAGTGCTATTAGAGCATGGAATGGGTTGCCTGAGCTAGCCAGGAAAACCAGTGACTTGGCAGAATTTAAGTCATTGGTTAATATGCATGACTAAATGCATGACGCGTAGGACGTAATCATCTTCTTTTTTGAAGTAACGTCTGTATTATATAAGATAAGATAAGATAATCGCTGTTATATTGGGTCACTACTGGCCTTCTGAAACCGGACGGAATATCGCTCGACCCTTCTGATTAATCACATGACCATATTCCTTGTGACACTCATGAGCTCTATTCTCTCTAGATGTTTCTACAAACTTAGTCAGTCTTTAGAGTAGACCGTCTTTGCTCGTCACGGATGACCGCTCGTCTATATATATATATATATAAATATATATTATTATTATTATTTTTATTATTACAGTTTACAGATATACACACATATTCTCAGCCTGTCACCAAATTTAACTACTATAAATCTAACTTTACAGGTGAACCAAACAACGGAGCGAGCGCCAACTGTATAACCTATTTTTACGGTGTTCAGCTACTCTTTGACATTGATTGCAACTTTACTGCTACGTATATTTGTGAAAAGCCTCTATTTAACTTTCTATGATAGTGGCTATTGTCATGTCTTAGTTAAGGATCACAAGACCTGAAACTGGATAGAAAAAAGAAATATTAATAAATCAATACTTTATAATAAATTTGATTGTTTTTGTGTTTATATTATATCCTTGTCAATCAAATTTAAGTAAATACAAACCATAAACAAATAGTTTTAACTGAAATAACTCAATCGATGCGGTAAATAGCAGAAAAGTGTTGATGTGTTTTGTAAATTGTAGTAAAGTTATTCAAAGTTTTTAAAATAAACAAAAAAACATTAACAAACCGTAATATGACTTAAATATGTCCATATAACTCAACTTTCTGCAATAATAATAATGTATTATCTATATTTTTAAAGGTGAATAACACTGTAACATTCTGTTTATGTATTCAAATGTAGAATAATGTAAAGAAACTTCACTGACGTCCTGTGGAAAGATACTCGACCTTTAAAATGTAATTTCATTCTTTAAAGCCTTAGTCTTGTTAATATTTCCAATACCTAGATACTTGTTGATCATTGAAACCACAAGAACATTCACCTTTAAATATATCTTATAATGGTATTAACAATTAATGTTTTCTTGAGTTAAGCGTATCCCAAACAGAGGATGCA
Source organism: Biomphalaria glabrata (assembly GCF_947242115.1). Taxonomy (NCBI): domain Eukaryota; kingdom Metazoa; phylum Mollusca; class Gastropoda; family Planorbidae; genus Biomphalaria; species Biomphalaria glabrata. The sequence continues at coordinate 10,670,473 of NC_074728.1, forward strand.
TTTTCTATTTTTGGCCTAACCAACGTTAAATAACAGAATAAAAACGCAAAATACCTAGGTGTTATAATAAAAAAAAACTGTCGTGGAATCCCCATATTGATGAAACTATCAAAAAATCAAACAAAGCATTAGGGTTTATTAGAAGAAATTTCTGTAAATCAAATAAGAACATATGTTTTATTTATCCTCTGGCCCTCCAGTGTCCACCCAAATTTATAGGGCTCCTGACATTAGTTGAAGTTAAGTAAATGCGGCTGGCCACATGACTATCTCGTTAACCTTAACATTAGACCAAATGCAGGGTTACTAACCTTTACAAGACCTTTAATTTTCTGACCCATCAAGGTTACAGAAGACAGTTTGTGTGGAAACACAAAATCGGCCCCCGAAGTGGTCCACCCAGGCAGGCTTCGATATTTTCAGAAAGAACATCCAAATGAAATTATATGAAAGACAAATGAGAGATAAGAATGGAGAAAGAAGGTTTACAGATCTTGTGTAGTGCCCCAAAGGTCACGCAGATCAAAGGATAGGTAAAAGTGAATGTAAAGTTAGATGTGAACCTGGCCTAACTAGTTCCCCTTTCAGACCTTGTGGTCTATAGGGCAGATGATGGTTCATCTGTTTTTTGTGGCCTCCGGTTAACAACGACCAACCGCCTTTACTTTTCCCCAACTAATGTCAGGTACGCATTAGAGCTGAGTGGACTCAGAGGCGCCCAAAGATTCCAAAGTTAAAAATCCCAGTCTTCACTAGGATTCGAACCCGGGACCCCCGGTTCGGAAGCCAAGCGCTTTACCGCTCAGCCGCCGCGTCTCCCATGGCCTAACTGATGTCTTATGATTGATCTAATTGTTTTGAAAAGGCTCAAGCTCTTATTTGAATCTTCAAAAAAAAAAAAAAAAAAAAAAATTCCGCAATATAAAAAAAGTTTAGGAAAATGACGTTTTCAAGATTAGCATTCGTTTCTAATTAGGTCTAATTTCTAATGCATACTAATTAGCTTTTTCTCTTTAAAAAACTGCTTGCATAACGGATTTTAAAAATTCGATTTTTCGCTTTCAGAAAAAAAAAGTAGCCGTTGCATCAGAACTTTGAATAGTCTAAAATATTATGATGTCGGATTTTCAATATCTTTTCTAGTTTACGAGATCTACACGGGACAGACGGACAGACATTTCGCACAAAACTAATAGCGTCTTTTCCCCTTTCGGGGGCCGCTAACAAAGGTGTGTCGAAATTTCATCTTCCTATCTAGAGCAACTGAATTCCATCACCATTATGTCGATTGAAAATATAAAAGTGTAACCTAATAAAGGTAAAACAAAAGAACCAAAAAATACTCAACGCGATTTTTAAAAATCTGTTACAGAGAAAGAAGAAAAGCATCAAATAGTGTTCTGTCGTTCATGGCAACGAGCTATTGGCCTAAACTACCCACAGGTTGTGACGTTAAATGTCAGTGTTGTGGCTTTCTATAACCATTGGTCTCGTTCTGTTTGTTCGTCCGTCACGATTCCTTGTGTAATGATAGGCTCCTATTTTTTTAAGTTTTCAAAGTATTGATAAAAAAAAATTAAATATATTTTGAAAGCGAAACTTTTGATTTAAAATTAAAAAATAAAAACTTTTTTTATAACAAAAATATATGTCTGTAAAAGGAAAACATATAAAATGCGAAATATGTTGCATAATCAAACTAACTCTATCTACATAAAAAAAGAATATAGCTTTAATGGGAAAAAAATGACGTACTCCTTTTACTCTAGGAAACGAATAGAGCTGTCATTGTCAATTAAAATAGGTCTATTATATTAGATCAGTGATCAACTCGAAATGGTGTACACTTCTCCGTTCTCTATCTAAGTATGTGTCTAGGCCAGTTTTGAAACTTGGTTATGGCGAACATAGAAAGCAGATTTTAACAAAATTTAGACATTCTGTTACAAAATATCTTAGGTATCCTATACAAAGACCGCATCACAAACAAAGAGATTAGAAACAGGATTAATACAACGATTAAACACCATAATGACATGGTAACTACTGTAAAAAAAACGCAAACTTAAACTCAAGTTTGGCCATATCACATGATCCACAAGGCTTGCAAAGACATTCCTGCAGGGAACAGTACCAGGAAAAAGAAGAAGAGGGACATAGAGAAAATGATGGTAATACAACAGAAAAATAGAATGAATGGGCCTGTCATTAAAAGAGACTAACAATCTTATATAATACAGACGTTACTTCCAAAAAGAAGATGATTACGCCCTATGCGAAATGCAGGTCAAAATAGAAAAACGTTCAAAGATTTTGTGTAGTGCCCCATCAGTTCAAAAGACTTGCGAATAAGGAAATGTGAATGTAAAGAAATTATGTAATCATGTGTTCGATCAGCTCACATACGTCAATGCACTTTTATACTTTAATCGAGTTTCAAGAGATCTTTTTCTAAAGTCTATAACTCTGACGAGTTTCAAGCAATGAAATGCTAAAAAATATTATCGCATTAGGTTGGTTTGTCTAATTCTATATATAACATTTAAAAAAAAGACTTGTTAAAAATTTGATAGACTTTCCCTTAAAATACAAACTAGTAAAATTTATTTTTAAACATGAATCTGAAAACAAAAGTCATTACAAAATTGTATTTCTATATATCACCTCATATTTATAATTCTTTTTTTTTTCTTTTATTGTTTCTCTTTGTTTTCTCGTGACGTTTTTACGAGGTTTCTGAAAGAACAATCAGAAGAAAGAAAACAAAATTACAAAAACTGTTTCAATGTCAAGGTCAAACATATTATGGAACCGTCTCTTCGCTAATCAAAATGTAATAGCGCTTGAGCTTTCTCCGACAGAAGTGACTACGCTGTCGCTTAACCACTTCAGGTTTTGATTTTACGATATTCTGAGCCTGGGTCATCTTGACTTTCGAAAAACATCCTTCGGAATCATGAAACCAAGGAGCGAGTGAGAAGCACGCGAGAGACACAAAGACACTAAAGTCAATTGAGTTGAAAGAACATTTCCTCTTAGCCTTATCAAAATGGTTATTCAGTGTCTAAAAATGTAATTTACAAGTAATTACAAAGCTTACTTCAACTCAATCTGTCAGTCTGGTAAAATGTTCGCACATGTTATTTCTCCGACATCCAATCTCAAATCAAGTTAAAATTTTGCAAATTTATTATTTTTACCTGAAAAGACAATAATCAATTAAAGAAAATATTAGTTAATTAAACTATTAGTAATTAATTATTTTGTTATGTATCTCGAACAAGGGAAAGAAAGTGTACTTGATTGAAGATAGGGGTACAAGCTCAATGGGTCCTTTTTTAGGTCGCTGCTTGAAAGTAACTTTGGAATAAACAATACGTAGCTATACATTCATATATAATCATTAGCTATTCAATAGCAGAGTGGTTAAAGTGTCGGCTTGACGAGGCTTGAGCCATGAGCTCGAATACCTATCGTTTACGGTAAAATTATGTTGCTAGGTAAAGAGACCTATTCCACCATACACCCAGTCTGAGTCTCAGCACCGTCGGCCTTTGCGACACGGCTGTCTATTTTTCTGAATAGTGACTCATCGTTGGACACTGTGCTGGCTATGTATGTAAAGTGGTCAACAACATTAAGAAGATGTCCATTGTCATTGATTGGTGGATCTGGATTAGTTCCCGTTGGGGTCTCCTGAAGCATGACATCTATTGTTTTTTTTTTAGGTTGATGAACAGACCAAACGAGGCAGCATCCTTAGCAAAAACATGGTCAGCAAGCTGAAGCTCCTATTCGGTGTGTGCAAGAAGGGCGCAATCGTCCGCATAGACAGCACAGTAGCAAGTATCTCTTTAACTTTTGGTCGTGACAGCAGGCGCCGTATGTTAAATATGATGCCGTCGGTCAATGTCGGTGTAGACAACGGCTAAGTCTGCATGATAGCGGAAAAATATTTAGGTCGCAACTGGGTTCGCTGTAGTCTAGTCACAATCTGCACTCATTATTGATCTTCAGAATAGAAGACCTTGCCATTATTATTATGGTAAAATTAAACCAGATATCACTCTCTTTCTCTCTCCCCCCACACTTGCAAGATTTTCCTAACTGGTCCAGACAAGTGATAGGATCATGGTGTATTCATAAAGCTAAAAGCAAGTAATAGCGCTAAACAATTGGTAAAAATATTTCTAATCGCAAAGATTTATTGTTGTAGTCTAGATCTATTACAAATTTAATAACATGACTGATCCAAACTAATTGATAGAATAACACTTTGTTATAAGCATTGTGTTTGTTTTTTAGCGGCCCCCGAAAAGGGCTACTTTTTTCTTTTCCAAAAGTGAACCATCTAAATTTTAAAAAAAGTACCACTTTTACAGCTATTCACTATTAATAGTAACAAACACGGGAGGCTCTTTAGTAGGGAAGATGACTATTTAACTTATTTTTAACACATATTTGCAAACGGTTTTGAATTTTTTGTCAAAATGAATATTTTTTTTACATTTGTATTGCCAAGTTATATAAGTTATGTCATACTAACTATTACATTTACACAAAAAAAGTTAATTATTTGTTAAATAGAAAAAATCTATTTAATATGCATATTAGTTGTACAGAATTTAAAATAATAATTAATAAGTATTTTTTCATATTATCGCGTGGACTGCTGCTATATGTAGCACAAGTGAAACACTCAACCAAAGGGAATTTTATTTTTATTGAGGATTTGAGTTATTGTTTGACCCTTTTACAAAACATTTAGATAAATAAGATATTTATTATAAGACATAAGTTAGGCCAGGTTCACATCTAACTTAACATTAACTTTCACCTATCCTTTGGTCTGCTGGACCACTCAAGATCTGTCAACCCTTTTTCTCCATTTTTTCTCTGTCATTTGTCCTTGATAGAATTTCATTTTGATGTCCTGTCTGAAAATATTGAAACCTGCCTTTTTACCTGCCTGGGTGGACCACTTTGGGGGTCGAGTTTGAATTAGTGTTTCCACACAAATTGTCTTTGTAACCCTTTGTAATGAATTTTTACAGTTGTTTTTACTATGTACTCACCTAACGTAAAGTCTCTGTCTTGAAATAATAGTATGTGGACGAATCTAACACCGTATTCTAATTTTTTAGTCGAATCAAACTTTACCTATTCCTTAGTTTGTTAGACCGTTGTGACACAATGGAAGATTTGGCGAGTCTTTCTCCATTCCTCTCTGTTTTTTGCCTTAGAACCTCTTGCAATTGCAGGCACGTCCATTCTCAGATGTTGTCTTACCATCGCTTCTGTCTGTCTGTTCTTCTTTTTCCTGATACTGTTCCATGATGGAAGGTCTTTTCAAGCTTTGAAGACTTTGTAATATAACCATAGATTTTTAGCTTGCGTTTTTTTACGATAGTTAGCAGGTCATCATGAGGTCCAATCGCTAGAGTAACCCTGTCTCTAATCTCTTGGTTTGTAATGCGGTCTTTAAATAAGATATCTAGGATCCTTTTGTAGCATCTCAATTCAATTGCTAGGATCCTCCTCTCTAGCTCTGCAGTCAGCGTCCAAGACTCGCAAGCATATAAAAATGTTTGCCAGGGAGCGCATCAGTTTGATATTGAAATAACCATATGCTTCATTAATCAGTTCTGAAATCTATAATTAAAGATTTGTTTAACCAAATGTGTCTTAAGTTAAAGTAATTGCCAGTTAATAAAAGTCAGACATTAACTGTGTAATGAATCATGATTTACTGAATGTCATATCGATAAAACAGAATCATTTAATATGAATTAGGTTTTACCTTTATCACCTAATATGCCAATCCCATTTCGTTAGAATGGTCCCGAGTTTGTAGTAAGTCTGAACTAGAGCTGAAATGTTTAAAGTAATCACATAGTGAAATTAAATATTCGCAGATTATCTTACCTAATTTTATTAAATATTATTTGTATATAAATAACAAGATTTTATTTTATCCATCCATCCATCTCAGTGGCGCTACAGCCCATGGAGGGCTCTGGCCTGCTTTAAATTTTATTTTATATTTATAACAATATCACATTACAGTCAAAGTTTCCAGAAACTATAGTCTTCATGTTTTTTTGTTTTATTTTCCTTTTTATATAGATCTAAATTTATTTTTTCTGGCGTCTAAAAATTCCACAAAAAATGTTCATAAAATGTTTATTGGAAGCAATAAAAATAAAAAAGCTTAACGAAGAATGAATTTGTAGAATAAGATTGCGAATCTCACCCATATTCATTAATGTGATTCCGTTCTCCAAATACCACTGTGTGTGAAAAGCAATGTTCTGTAAGATGGTCTCGGCTAATGTCGTGGCCGCGAAGAAAAGACATGTCAACATGAGAGTTCGCGTTGTTCTGGGAGACCAGGAAACAGTGTTCTTTGACGTGGTCAGTTCTTTTCTCTTCCTTAGAGTTGTATGGACCTTGAAGCCCAGAGCAATGTTCCCTGACACTACCAGGAAGAAAGGGAGCGTATCCGCAAAGAAATGATTGACGTACACATCAAATACGTTGATAAAGACAATATTATCGATCATTACATTGGTGGCAACAACATGAACAAATGTGATGTTTTCCATTATAGAAAAGGTACTCACATTTTGTAAAGATGGAAGAAAGAGCGTCCATGGTAACCATAAAAGATAGACGCATTCAACCGAAATGATAGTTCTCTTTCTTGTTACTATATTTGAAAATGCCATGGGTCTAAATATAGCTATGACCCTCTCCAACGTAATGAGAACTGGAAACGAGGTGCTACTGAATTCACCCCAAAGGTGGATATATTCAGTTATAATAAAGGAATAGCTAAGAAAATAGCTTATTGTTTCACTGTATTGGTAAGCACAAAGTCCTGATATTGACTTGTTGGGTCCGTAATATATCAAGATGGATCCGTAATTTAAAGCCCGGAAAAGACACAGTGTGTCAGCAATGACCATGCTGAACAAAAGAATGTTGGATTGTTTGTGGAGCCCGCTACGTCTAAGTATCTGCAGACTAAACATGTTGGCGACAATTCCTAGAATAGACATCCCTGGTCTTACGTAGCACATCAAAAGGAGATTCTGTTGGAATTCTTGAAAACTCTTTGTCCGCAAGAAACAGAGATAATAATAGTTCACAGAGGTAGGAGATGAATACAGGGTGGAGACTTCAGCGTCATCTGTATTGTTGCTGATTGCCATCGTTAGACTGTTTACAAATTTCAGAGGATTAAAATCTGCAGCTTACATCTTGATTAAAATATATAAGAAAGATCTGTATATAAAAAGATTAAGTAAAAAAAGGGGAAAAGACTCTATTAGTTTTCTGTGAAATGTCTGTCCTTCCGTCTGTCCCGTTTAGATCTCGTTAACTAGAAAAGGTAATGAAAATCTGACATCATAATATTTTAGTCCATTCAAAGTTCTTATGCAACGGCTACTTTTTTTAAATGCGAAAAATCTAATTTTTTAAATCCCTTATGCAAGCAGTTTTTCTCACAAAAATACAACAATTTTACAACTGTTCACTATTGTCAGTAACAAACATGAGAGGCTCTTTAGTAGGGGAGATATCTATTTACCATTTCTTTAAACACATTTATGAAAATGGTTTCAGACGTTTTGTTTATTTTTTATTTTTTATTACATTTGTATTGCTACGTTATGTAAGTTATGTCCTACTAACTACTACATTTACTCAAAGATAATGTTTACTTTTTTTAAGAGAACAAAATCTATTTAGTAAGCATATAAGTTGAACATAAATTAAAACAATAACTAATAAGTAGGTTTTCATATTATCGCGTGAACTGCGATTTCGCGCTACAAACATAGAGCAATTAACAAAAGAATTTTTTTTATTTTTTTACGGAAATGTTTTTTTGTTTTTTTTTAGGATTTGAATAAGAGATTGACACTTTACAAAATAATTAGATCAATTAGATATTCATTATAAGACATCAGTTAGGCCAGGTTAGCACTTAGATTCACATTCACCTATCCTTTTGTCTGCTGGGGCTCCTTACAAGATTTGTCAACCTTCTTTCTCCATTCCTCTCTGTCATTGGTCTTTGATAATAATTAATTATAATGTTCTTTCTGAAAATATTGATACCTGCCTTTTTAATTGCCCGTTTGGACTACTTCGGGGGCCGATTTTGAGTTTGTGTTAAACTGTCTGTAACCTTGTTAAAGTTATGTTCTATAATAGGTATCTCTTTTTAAAAACTATTTTTCTTACACTTATAATATTATTATCAGCTATGCAAGCCAGTTTGACACTGTGGTTCTCAGCACGGAGAGTTTTAGCGATACGCGACACTTTGGCGCAGACGTTGTGGCGAAGCCACGATATCTCGGGTTGCTTTAGCGCCGGTCATTTTGGCGATGACCTCTTTTTACGCTTTAAGTTCAGTGGCTAATTAAAAAATTCACAAAACTTTTTATCATAAGCATCTATTTTTTCACTATGTTGTAATATGCTCATATCTAGTATACTTTATCCCCCCTTTAAAAAAAAAAATGTGTATCCTTTATTTACCGACATCATGTAGGCCTCTATCTTTACTATGTCTTCTCTTTCACAGGTGAGAGTATCTGTGTTGCTCTCTTGTTAGACAAATTCTGTTTAGAATATGAGCTGGCAGTTACAACCTAAATACTCAATTTTATTTTTTCAATAAATACTTTTATGGTACCGTTTTGGTGTTTCTTTAGCCTTCGGGGACTTGCAGTCAGTTCTGCAGGTGGAATTCATTTCAACTTTTTCTGCTGCTAAAAACGTATATATCAATCGCATTCACTGGCACATATATTTCTAATTCTAATTAAGAAAGCTCTGTCACCAATTGGTTTCGATTACAGGCTGTCAGAAGCTCTTCCATTAGTTTAGCAAATCTACTTAATTTTTTTTTTAAAGATATCAACACTTTGGAAATTATTTAGAATTACAATGAAGCTGTTTCTTTATATAAAGGTTTGTAAATTGTATTGACTTATTTATGTGCATTGATTTATTTATGTGCACAAATACTTTGAACCAGTCACCAACAAAAAATTACCAACCATTGATCAAACATAATTATTCAAAGTTCTGGTCATTAGTAAATATATCATCTTTTAATGGTTGGTATTAAGTTTCCATTGTGAGGCCTTTTTTGACCGCAATAGTATAGGTCAGTGATCACTAATTTTAGGCTTTGAAACTAGGTGCGTGCGTATAGCAATAGGGTTGTTCCATATTTCCTCCATGTCGTGTGGTAATGTTGTTTACATTTTATGACCTCATTGATTTCAATGTTGTTTAAACGGTTAGATAACTTTAGATAATGTATCTTTGAATCTTTAATAATTAATTTGATGGTCTAAGTAGATCCACTAGTTTCAGGAATCAATCTAAGTTTTTCTAGGTGTTGTACTACATCTTGATCTTCATCTAACCACAAGACATTGCCATTATTGTAATTTAAAACTATATCCACGTGACTTATCTTAAGGAAGTCAGACATACGTAATAACCCATAGAGAGAATGTAGTTTAGACTTTGATGAGAAGCCGACCGAGACCACTTTTTATAGAAGGCCAAAACACTGACATGCGACGTCGCAATCTGTGGGCATTTTAAACAAATAGCTTCGTCACTCGTCAGCATTGAGCTCATCTATAACCAGTTGTCTTCCTCAGACACACAAACGAAGACGTTAGAACATAGCCTGAAATAAAGAAACACACATTTCTTATTCTAAACTTGTCGCAACTATTGAATTAGTTGTGTATTACTATGTTATTAGTCTAATAGCGCCGATTTCATCAATAGGCGATGACGTCATTTGCGATATTTTCTTTTTCTTGTGTAGTGTTAGTAGATGATCTCCCCTTGCTACTTCGTCATAATTTCTTATGACATAAAATGATTACGTAGTAAGGCTTTCGTATTTAATCGTCTGTTTCATTCTCTCCATCTGGTGCTGTAGAGCCAAGTTATATTTTGTGAGCTCTTGAATTTCTCCTTGGATCTGATAATGGATAGCCTTATCATTGTTCCTTGGATATATTTCTTGAAGGATTATTTTGACCCCTGTATAGGGTGAATTTTATTTTCACATTATATAGCTGTTTGTATTTGGATTCCATCGTATTTTGTATTTTTATAATTAGATTAGAAGATTAGAAGAATCTATTTTTTATCTTTCTATAGGGTCTCAGTTTCAGTCTCAGTCTCGGTCTCAGTCTCGGTCTTAGTATTGAGATCTCAGCTTTAGGCTACAGGACTGAGGTGTCCATCTCAGTTAGTCTTTCTGACGTTTCAAGTTTATTTTACGAGTCTGAGGTTCCAGATTCCAGACTGCGGGTTGCTGTGTCCAGACCTGGTGATACTGTTCGAATTTTGTGAGCTTTGGTGTTATTGTGAACTTTTGCTTGTTTATTGTGGATGAACAGTATCTTGGATAGGAGATATATAGACTTGTCATGAAGTTGTTGTGGAATATTGATGAAGGCTATATTACTGATCCTTATAATTTAAGGTGAATAAGTTTGTTCAATTTATTGTAATCATATTAGAAGTATTGAATTTCCACGTTATATTGTATGTATGTATATTGTGCTTATCATTATCATTAATTAGATCGCATTGTCATTGTAAATACATGACTAGTTTAAATTCATAATTTTATTTACATCATCATACACATCGTTTATTAGTTTATACACAACTGGGTGTGTATGGTGTGTCTGTCGGGCTGAACCTTGGGACCAAAATAACATATACTATGATAATAATATAATATAAAACACACATTTGGAATTTAGGTTAATTCTAATACATTAGTAATACTTTATAATATTTTAAGTTCTAACAATACTCTAGAACCAATTTGTACAAGTGCTCCTTGTATGGAATCAGCCAGGAAAACTAACGACTTGGCAGAGTTTAAGATAATGATTAATATGCATGACTTGATTGACGCATGATATGGAAATGTATGGGATTATCTTCTTTTATGAAGTAACGTCTGGAATATATAAGATAAGATAAGAAGACGTTCGTATAGAAATGGACACAGTCGAGTCTCTGTCACTAAACGATGTAGTTACCTTAAGAGTCAAGCGCCAACTCTCGGTAGATTATCCCATTCAACAATATCCCTGTCTATATGGCCTCACTAAGACATCAACAATGGTGCGTCACTAAACTAGCTAAGTACTCGACACTCTCAATTAGAATATCTACATTTGTTGGTGTTCTTGATCGAATCAGTTTGTTCTAAATAGATTTGAAGTATAATTTCTAAAAATATTTGAGTAAGTTGGCGTGATGTCCATAAGAGATTAAGATTAACACTAAATTTAAGGAGAACGGCATATACGTACATTTTTATATTACTAATAATAAATAATATTATTTTAAAATGTTAACCAGCGTAAACTTGAAGATAATATTAACGTATCCGTACTGATACAATCACGGTATGTAGACATATAGCTGTTATACGGTTTCTCTTTCTATAATTTTTATAATTTGTTTTTTTGCTTTTCATAAATTGAATTTAATATACTTGATTGTTTTTTTAAAAGATAAAGTATTTTCTTTTTGTGCTATCTTTTTTGCAATGATGATTCAGAGAAATATCAAGTAGTTTAATGTTGTTATTTATCACTCGTCAAGTTTCTTGAGATGATAATTGTTGTCTTTTTCTTTTAACATTCCATTATATTGAAAAAAACATTGTACTAAAAATAAAAAATAAAAATATACTTTCCCAAGGTCAAGATAAAATTCAAACCTAATTTTCATGTCGATAAACGAAACAAATGGAAAGTTCTAGACGTCTCTTTTTTATTGGCAATCAGATGACGCTTAAGTAATCTCAGAGTAGTGACTTGGATGTCGCTCAGCCACTCCAGATCTTGAATCACGATACTCAAAGCCGCATTCTGTATCATCTTGATTTCCGAATTCCCATAATCGAGCCAATGAGTGCACGAGAACATAATGTTTGACATAAAAGACAAGCATCACTCGCTGAGTAGCCCCTCTTAGTTTACAGAATTCATCTTCTCTGGCTTAACAAAAAGTTTATGAAACTCAATAGAATTACTAGCAAGGGCTGTATAATAGCTATTGAATTTTAGTTGCACAGAGTAAGTATCTACAACCAGCATAAACCAATACTGTTTTTACTAATACTATATTAAGATCACCTGAAAACAAGAAAACCAAAATTACTTGAAAAAAAAACATAGCTTATACGAAGTGTAATTGTTTCATTTAGTTTGGATCTGTCATCTATTAGATCTAGATGTAGACCAACGACAATAAATCTGTGCGATTAATAATATTTTTACCGTTTTTATAAAACGCTGTTTTCTCAATACAATATAATCCTATCGTTTATCTGGACCAGTTGAGAAAAAAGGGGGGAAGAAAGAAAGGTATATCTTGGTGGACTTTAACGTAATTAGCTTTTTAAAGTATTTACAGAAAAAAAGGGGAACGACCTTAATTCGACCTTAATTCGAACAAGTGGCAAAGGCATCCTCTACTAGTGAGTTACTTATGACTAATTGAAGATTGTGTACTTATATATTGATTGTTTCAATTTAGAGCGGTGACCTATAAGGGGGACTAATTCAGCTTACACCAACACTTCAGTAAGATACAATTTTTTTCCCTTGTTCGAGATACCAAATCAAATAATTAATTACCAATGTGTAATTCACTTATCGTTTTTGTTCTTATTCATTGTCAGGTAAAAGAAACAATTGTGCAAAATTTCAGCTTGATCTGAGAGTGGGTGTCGGAGATATAACGTGTACAAACTTTTTACCAAACAGACAGGCTGATATAAGCTGTGGGAAAAAAAAAGAATTTTGTACCATTTTCAATATGAGATGTTATAAAAAATAGTGTAATGAATCTCCCTATCCAGGCTTTCTGCAAACCACACGACACCACCAACTCAATGAACTTGACAACTCCGGGCTCCAAAATAACGTAATAGTTTTATGTCAAATAAATTACAGCCAATGCTGTACAATTGGCAACAACGTAACACAGACTGTACAAATATCTCTCCGCCAAATCAACTCTTGCACTGGCCTCTCCGTCTCGTCTAGGACTTGTACTGAGCAGTCGTAACTAACCGTAGATCAAGAAGTTGTGTCTCCTGGTCTCTGATACCTTCGCTCTTTATATAGGGTCCCTGCTGGCCTTCTAGAACCGGACAGAACGTCGCTCGACCATTCTGGGTGGTCATATGACTACATCCCCCGTGACGCCCGTTCACGACGCCGATCCTTCCCGAACCGTCATGTTGATACCTGTCTCGGCTGACCGTCGTAACTCGTCACGGTTGACCGCTCGTCTAGCGCTGGCCTGAGGCGATTTGCGTCAACTGACTAAACACACACCACCACCCCCATCTGTGCCACCACCAGGCTTATAATAATATCAAAATATCAAACTTATAGTCACTATTGTAATTCAAGGCTTATTCACGAATGTTCAGATCTACTTTTTAGACTACACATGTTAGAAGATCATAGTGTCTTCCTTTTGGTGAAACGTTGAGACCATTATTTCTAGACTGGTGATCATGAATCGTCTAAGTAAATACTTGCTATCGGCGATGTATGAAATTGCATTATTTGTTGATTTAAGAAATAGATACAAGAAATTTGTTTAATCATTGCGCATTTTTTGGCCTTAATTTTTGGCGGACCCCGAAAGAGGAAAAGACGCTATTAGTTTTGTATGGAATGTCTGTCCGTCCGTCTGTCCGTCCCGTTTAGATCTCGTAAACTAGAAAACATAGTGAAAATTCGACATCATAATATTTTAGACCATTCAAAATTCTCAAGCAACGGCTATTTTTTATTTTCTGAAAGCGAAAAATCTAATTTTTTAAAACACTTATGGAAGCATTTTTTTCATAAAAATACACCACTTTTACAAATATTCACTATTAATAGTAACAAACGCGGAAGGCTCTTTAGTATGGGTGGTGATACCCTACCATATTTTTAAACAAATTTATACAAACGGTTTTAGATTTTTGTCAAAAAATATTTTTTTTTTACATTTGTATTGCTAAGTTTAGTATGTTCTGTAATACTAACTACTACATTTAAACCAAAAAAATGTTAACTTTTTTTAAAGAGAAAATATCTATTTAGTAGGCATATAAGTTGGACATAATTTAAAACAACAATTAATAAGAATTTTGTTCGTATTATCGCGTGAACTGCAGTGCGATATCATTCACATTGAATACTTAACTAAATAAATGTTTTTATTCTTGAGGAATAAGAGATTGAACCTTTACTAAACAATTAGATCAATTATATATTCATTATTAGTCATCCGTTAGGCTAGGTTCACATCTAACTTCACATTCACTTTCACCTATCCTTTGGTCTGCTGGACCGCTGGGCACTACACAAGATCTGTCAACCTTCTTTCTCCATTCTTTGTGATTTGTCTTTGATAGAATTTCATTCTGGTGTTCTTTCTGAAAATATTTAGACCTGCCTTTTTATCTGCCTGGATCGACCACTTAGGGGCCGATTTTGAGTTTGTGTTTCCACACAAACTGTCTTTTGTAATCTTGTTTTCTATTTGGAGCCACCCAATTTACTTGGCATAGAGTCTCCACTTACCCTTGGCGGAGGGTGGAACATCTAATCGGTTCTAACTACTTGTCTAGAAATTCATCAGCTGACCTAACCCTAACGACCAGCGTAGGACCTAATCAGCTTCTTGTTGAAGAAACGTCTGTATTTTATTAGTCAATATACGTTCTGAATCAAAACTTCAGGTAGTTCTAGATCTAGTTTTTTATAATCAACGTACCAAAAACATAAATATACATTTACAAGATTGTAGCTTTGGCCCAGTGGCTAACGTCGTTGGGACATTGAGCTGACGATGCTAAAGTACGAGCTCGATACCCAGGCATAGCAAAGATGTTTTGTTTTTATTTTTATTGTTTAATTTCATTTTATTTTAAGTTGTTTTAATATGTTTTAATGCTTTTCTTGTTTGCTCTTCAGGTCGAAATGAAACGACAAGTCTGCATCTATCTTATTTTCCCATATATTGAGATACAACTAGTGTTTCCTTATCGCTATAAGATGTATATCTGCTACGTGTATGCTGTATCACTTTTGGTGGCCAGTGTTTAGACCAACATATATTCTAAAGGAAAACGTTGTTTGATACAATCCAATTGTAAAAAAGTGTTATATATCGCGCGAGAAAAATCTGGTTAGAACGAAATAGCTGCAGTTCGACAGCGCCTGTAGCCAGGAAGGACGTCGAGTCAAAGTCTGGAAAAAGCAAGATCTAGTCGTACACTGAAGCTAGTCAGTCATCGTTCATCGCTTAAAAGTTGGTCGACGTAACAGAGGCGCCCCACGGAAACGCTTCAAAGACCAGCTTAGGCGTCAACTTTCCTTGGCTGACATAGAAGAGAGCACCTGGCTGCATGCGGCGTCGGAACGAGACAGCTGGAGGTCACTCACGAAGGCTGCAGGATACACATTTGAGACCAAAAGAAAATCTGCTGCCGAGGACAAACGCAGACGACAAAAAGAAAATCTAAATCGACCACCTGCGGACAATGGTTATGCGTGCCCTGGATGTGACAAAATATGTAGGTCGCAGCTGGGGCTGCGCAGCCACGGGAAATACTGTATTCCTCACTAATCTTCGGACTCGAAGACAAGCCTTATTATTATAATTTCTTTTGAATAATGATAGGATAATGATGATAATACATATATTATCCATGAGAACATTTGTTGTAAACTTTGTGAATAGCACACAAAAATCTTTACACTAACAAACGAAGTACACGTCCTTTTGGTTATGGATTTATGTTTCGTTAGGTACAATACATAATTGTTTAAAGTATCAACTTGATCGGAGAATGCGTGATGGAGAATTAGCTTAAAGAATTATTCAACTAGACTAAAACCAACAAATGTAGCCGTATCTGTGAATACTGGAGTATTAGTTTTCATTGATGATATTAGATAAAATAATGAATTACCAGTAATTTTACCATCACAAAAGAGATACAAGACACCGATAGCAAAGACAAACAGACACAAACACTCTTTTGTTCCCCTGGCAATCAAATCCTTAAATAAAAACAATCTGGTATAAACTTTGTCACATGTAAATTATGAGTGAGTCTGGTGTGAATGTACACTTTGGTTTCTTATAGTTATAATGTTTTTTCTTTGTTGTAATGTTTGGTGTAATGCACAAATTGTAAGACAAATTTCCTTACGGATAATAAAGATTATTATTATTATTATTATTATTAATTAACAAATTGGTTACTTTTTTGTATTGATTCATGTCTTGTCTATGTCAATGAAAAATTGTGCGAAGTTTATACTTGATCCGAGAATGGTTGTGGAAGAAATAAAGTGTACACACTTTTTACCAGACAAACAGAGTGAGTTGATATAAGATTAAAAAACATTTTATACCATTAGAACACGGCTACCATCTCCTGAAAAACTTTTACATGAAATATACCTTTCTAAAACACATACAATTCTTAAACACATTTTTCTCCCGTTAAGCCAGTTACATCACATCTGGACGAAGTGGTCAGTACCTTTCCATTAAAACTAGAACAAGAAAGTGCTTAAATAATCTTCCCCCCCCCACCCCCCTTTTCATTTAAGGTGTTTCAAGGACACGTTTCGTCACATTCTTATAGCGCTTGTCGTTTGTGTGTGTGTGTGTGTGTGTGATTATTTTCTGTATGTGATTGTTGTTCGTGTTTGCATCTCTAATTGTTATTGTTATAGTAGTAACGCTGAGGTGGACAATTGTAATCACATTGAATATCTGTTAGGACCAATACAATTATTTTATCATATCTTTTTTTCTGTCCCTGCATTCATAGCTATAAGAAGACCTGGGTGCTCTATCCAAGACATTTAATGCTCCTTCGACGCCTCCATGAAAGATGACTCCGCTTCAGAAGTGCATACGCCGACAGGACTGCATTACAAATAACTATCTTCTGCTAGAGGCTGGTGCGGACAGTTTAGAAGCACTAATCACCGTTCGAAAACTGCGCTAAGTAGGACACTTGTCCCGCATGTGATATGAACGCATGCCAAAGGCGATCTTCTTTGGCGAACTTAATTAAAAAAGGACGAGGTAACAGAGGTGCCCCGTAAGCGATATAAAGATCAACTCAGGGGTCATTTCGCCCTCACTGGCATAGAGGAAAGTAGCTAGCAGCAGATGTCATCTGAAAGAGACAGATAGAGAGCTCTAACAAAGGCTGTGTAACATTGATAACCGAAGGAAAGTCCATATTAAAAACAGGGGCACAAGACGGCGGACGACTTCTTTATCTGCACGAGAGCTGCAGTATTAAAATAGAAGATTATTAAAATAAAAGATAGAATATATATTTATCTATTGTTTGTTTTTTATTTTAAGGCTTCAACTTATAAACGAGACTAATTCAGCTTATACCAACACCTCTGTCAAGTACAATTTCAATCCTTTGTTCGAGATACCAAACAAAATAATTAATTATCAATAGATAATGAACTAATTTTATTTCTTTTAATTGATTCATGTGTTGTCATATAGAAGAAATAATTGTACACAATTTCAGCTTGATCCGAAATTGGAGGTCAGAGAAATAACGTGTACAATCATTTTACCAGACAGACAGAGTAGGTTGATATAAAATTAGTTACAAAAAAATGCCAGTACTGGCCAATACTAAATTTCTAGAGACATTTCAGGTATATACTGCAAGTACATTGGGGCGTGATTGTCCTAAGATGTTCTGACTGATAAGTAAGTCACGGACCATTTTCGTCAAAAGATCTATCTTAGACAGCCATTGGATAGTTCTGACATGAAAACTTAGAGAAGAGACGCGAGAGTGATATACATTCTAAAAAGGCTTCACTTTAAACTTGAAATTGAGTTTCTTAAGAAAATTGTTATAATTTTTACAATTCCTGTTATCAGCTTTTAAATTCTTACAGGAACAAAAAAAAACTCTGCGTGGACATGGAGTTCATAAACGGCTATAAAGCTTTTCTTGGACATAGACATAAGAATCACGGGGAAAACTCTGGTTTGACCGTTATAATTTTGAAAATATTTTCTTCTTCAATTTAAATTTGTTCTGGGGTCTATTCAATGTACAACTAGAAGATTGAACACACATACGACAGCGGGTATTCCCGTATGTATTCATTACACAATTAACTAAATAATTAGTCGTTCAGGAACGTTCTTCAAAGTCTGGATCTATTGACCTATCACTGAACTAGAATCTTTTATACCTCTAGATCCAGAACTGTAATCTAGAGTACTGTCTTTTAAAGTTGCCATGTCTGGATCTCTATCAACAAATAAGAATTGTATATACTCTGAGTTGATTTATTCATGCTCTTAACCAGTTGTTCTTCTTTTCTGAATGGAACGTAAGGGCGTTGGGGTGGGGTAATCTATCATTATTTACATGGTAAGAGCAAAGTAATCTCTTTTACAAAAAGCCATCAGCTTCATAAAAGAAGGAATTTTCTTTGCAAAAGAAAAACAAAATTCACGTTTTAAACTAAATTTAACAATAATTTATAACTTATATCAATAATAACAAAATTAGTCAACTATAAAAGAGATTTAAAAACAGTCACCAAGTCGCCCCCTTAGATGTTTTAAAAGACACTGTTAATTATGGTTCCTCTTCTGTGTCTATTTAGTCATATAAACGTTTGCATGAGGGTGCGACAATGATGGCTCGAATGTACGAAATACTAGGGTTTCTGTCATTAATTCCATTTAAAATGAAACAAGATTCAATTGCCAGTGTTTCTGTTATTTAAAAGTAATAAAAACACTGGACAGGGAGAAATTGTTTTCATCAGTTTATTATCTGTATGTCAACATTTTGGAAAATCATACAATATCGGGTTGGTTATATACACACATGCAACAAAAAATGACCTCATGCATTGGGTGTAGGTCTGTACATATTTGCTGTAAAAAAAGTGTGAAAGTTGTTTTTTTTTGTTTGTTTTTTTATAGAAATAGGATTGTGGTTTTTCGGTAAAAACGCTTTTCTATACCTGCGTTGCGGACCCTTGCGGGGGAGGAGCCATAGGTGACTTTCTCTGAGTTTGCTTAAAAACACAAATTGTCATTTTTATCGTATTTTTATGTACTACAATTTGAACATAATCAATAAAATTATCAACAGACTAAATGTACTTAAAATGTACTTAAAATGTACTTAAAATGTACTTAAAATGTACTTAAAATGTACTTAAAATGTACTTAAAATGTACTTAAAATGAAATCAAATGTCTGGACTCGTTCTATACTATGCAGCATCAAGTATCTCTTGAATGTTTGATGATCCATGCATGATCTGCTTAAACTTTAATGTAGTCTTATGTATTCAAACAGCCAAACTTGTTCCTTAACATTCAGAGTATTTAGCGTAACACATTGCTTATTTTTTTAAAGAGATTAATTCACCAGGTGGCCTACTTGTTAATTATCCCAGTAGTTTGTGGAACACCTACCCAGTCCTCGCGAAACACTCTTTTAGGGTAGCTTGGCTCACTCTTGGTCCCCACTCGGTACCCAACTCTCACCAGTGGCTCCCAGAAGCTGTAGCATGCGCAGCGGCCACACCCCGAAAACGGCTTTGACTGGCCGGTTAAACCAGGTAGAGGGTATCTGACGTGTCCATGGCACTCATTACACTGAGGTTCTGTCAAACCTAGCATGTGAAGTCTGGACTTGGCGGCCTGTGCATTACGTCACAAAACTAGACCAATTGGACAGAAAGGCAAATACCAGCACACGCTTTGGAGCACTCAAGAGCAGCAGGACAAGACACACAGAAAGTCTCTAGTCATCCACTGCACCCAAACTTGTCCCCGGGCGTCTTGACCAAATCTTGCTTCCGGAAAAGGATGGGCTTTAGGGCGAGAGAGTGAGGTCGACGTGTTGCGCGAATCCTCCTCACTTTAATCCAAATTCCAGCGCGTCACACACTTGTCATCCACTCGGGAAACACTAAGGTTCCGCGAAACACAGTTTGGAAAACTGTTTTAAAGTAAAGTGATCGAATTCAGCCAGGACGAATTACTACTTAGTTGGCATAGCTCAGCATACCACGGCTGCTTTGACTTGTAAAAGTGTTGTAATCATGTTGTTTTTTTTCTCTCTATTGATGGCAGTGTCAATGTGATTAAAAAAAACGCTTTTCTTTCCCTAGGTTGCTGACCCTTGCGGCGGGAGTAGCAATAGGGGGCTTCCTCTGAGTTTGCGTAAGAACACAAACTGCCTTTTTATATTGTTGTTGTTTTTTTCATACTTCAATTTGAAAATAATCAATAAATTTATCAACAGACAAAATGTTCTTGAAATGAAAATATCAAAGGGCTAGTCTTTCATTTTTTTTTTCGATGCAGCGTCAAGTATCTCATGAATGTTTGATGAACAAGCTTTCTCTGCTTAAAACTTTAATGTAGTGTTGTATATTCAAGCAGTGTTTCCCAAATTTTTTCCTTAACGGAACACTTCGCACATTCTGAGTATTTAGAGAAACTCGTTGCTTATTTTTTTAGAGAGATTAATTCACCTGGTGGCCGAGTAGAGCCTAGTTCATTATCCCAGTGGTACGTGGAACACCTAGTCAGGCCTCGCGTAACTCTAGGGTTCTGTGAAACACAGTTTGGGAAACACTGTTTGAATTAAAGTAACTCTAGGTTATGATATAATTCTGATAGAATAAATGACTAGTTCTTTGGCATAGCTCAACATACAACGCTGGTTTGACTTATAAAAGTGTTGTTATGATTTTGTTTTCTCTCTATTGATGACAGTGTCAATGTGATAGAAAAACGAACAACACTCTGCACTATGTCAAGCTTCAAATGGCTGAATATTCTCATTGTGTTTTTCTTTCGCATTCTTGATAGCAGTAAGTGTGTGCTATAATTGTTTTCATTAGTTCTGTTGATGTCATTTTAATTCTGCTTAGCATTGTAAAGTATGGTCAACATCAACATCTTTTATAGTCGGCATAACTTACATGTTCTTGAACTTTCTATAAAAGTCGGTAACACACTATTATTGCATGTTCGTTTGTTTCAATTTTAATATAGGTCTATGTCGAAAACAATGAAATATAATGAAACAAACAACGGAAACAAAATACAGCAGACTTCAGGAGCTACAATAACAAATGTTCTTCAGTCTCATTTTCCCATTGGCTTTCAGATTTCATTTCTTATCTTATCTTCTTATCTTATATAATACAGACGTAAATTTAAAAAAAAATAAAAAAAATTACGTCCTACACGTCATGTATTTAGTCATGCATATAAACCAATGACCTAAATTCTGCCAAGTCACCGGTCTTCCTATCTAGCTCAGGCAACCCATTCCATGCTCTAATAGCACTAGGAAAGAAGTAGCATTGGTACAAATTTATCCTAGCTTATGGAACGAGGAATGTGCCTTTATCTTTGTGTCTTTTTGAGTATTATATTAGGTTTTGTTTTTGTTTTTCAAGGATAAGTACTGTGTTTTATATATATTTGCTGTTTTACTTTTGAGTCTTCTACCATGAAGGCTTTTTAAATTTAGTGATTTTACTAAAGGTGTTACTCTAGTCAAATGTGAATATTCGTTTGTTATGAATATCTATCTATGAACTCAACTGTGATGGTCAACAGCTATTATGTTTCAAAGGATTATGTTGACATATTGTTTTTTCAAACTAAACAAAGAAATTACAAAACAAGGATTTGAATATTTTTTGTTTTTTTTTCTGTTTTTTTTTTCTTGAGGAATAAGAGTTTGACCCTTTACAAAACAATTCGATCAATTAGATATTCATTTTGAGTCATCAGTTAGCCCAGGTTCACATCTAACTTCACATTCACTTTTACCTATCCTTTGGTCTGCTGGACCGCTGGGGCACCACACAAGATCTGTCAACCTTCTCCATTCTTCTCTGTCATTTGTCTTTGATCGAATTTCATTCTGATAATATTGAAACCTGCCTTTTTACCTGCATGGGTGGACCACTTCAGGACCGATTTTCAATTTGTGATTGTCTTTGTAACCTTGTTTTCTTTGGTTATGGGTTCTATAGTGCTATCACTGTAGTGCAGTTCACGCAATAATATGAAACATTACTTATTAATTGTTGTTTTAAATTTATCTAACTTATATGCATACTAAATAGATTTGTTCTCTTTAAAAAATATTAAACTTTTTTTTGTGTATAAATGTAGTACTTTGTAGAACAGAACTTACACAACTTAACAATACAAAAAAAACAAAACATTTTTGACAAAAAATCTACAACCGGTTGCATAAATATGTTAAAAATATGGTACATAGCAGTCTCCCATAAAAGAGCCTGAAGTGTTTGTTACTATTAATAGTGAATAGTTGTAAAAGTTGTGTATTTTTATGAAAAAAAAACAACTGATTGCATATGTCATTTAAAAAATTTGATTTTTCGCTTTCAGAAAAGAAAAAGTACCCGTTATTTCAGAACTTTGAATGGTCTAAAATATTGTGATGTCGGATTTTCACTATCTTTTCTAGTTTACAAGAATGCAAGCCATCGTTACAGCAAATCACAACAAGTTGTTTTATTCATGACATAGCCAAGCCTGTAAAGACAAAAGTTTATGGATGTCTAATTGAAAGCGCTATTTTAATTTTAATTGTAGACTTGGCTACTACGATGACGTCAGTACATATTCAGAAATCGGAGCGAAATGACTTGGTGATACTGAATTCAACACTGATCTATGCCTCTAGTAATTTGGACTGCTCCAGGAAGTGTCTGCTGTCTTCATCATGTTATTGTTATTATTTTAACATTCAGGAAAAAACATGTGACATTGGTAAGTAGCTCTATCTTAAGCTTTTAAAATTTTAATCTTTCAAAATGAATTTTTATCAAACATAAGTTATTTCTCAATAACAAGTTGTTGTTATATATATTCATTCTATAAAAGTTCGGCTTAAACATTAGTCAAAGCAAGACTAAGATACAAGTCCAGAAAACAAATAGTGCACCTCAAGAAAACATTAAAGGCCAACCACTAGAAATTGTGGATCACTTTTGCTATTTCAGCTCCATCATATCCAACAGGATAAAGACATTAACAACAGGATAGCCAAAGCAATGGCCACCATGTCACGGTTGCAGAAAAGAATGTGGGACAACCTATTGCTGACAAACAATACTAAAGCCCTAGTCTACCGGACCTGTGTGTTAGCACCTTGCTATACGAAAGTGAAACATGGTCAACCTACTCATGGCAGAAAAAATACTGAATGTCTTCCACCTTAGGTGCCTAAGACGGATCCTTAAAATAAGGTGGCAAGATAGCATAACCAATGAGGAAGTGCTACGAAGAGCAGGATGCCAGGACATCCGCTCTTTTATCAGCAGCAGACGCTGGCTTGGCCACGTTCGTAGAATGCCAGTAGGTCGATTTCCACTCGACATTCTGTACGGCGATCTAATAGAAGGCAGGAGAGACGCTGGTTTTCCACGTATGTAAACGCGACATAAAGTTCTTCAAAATCGACACTGGCAACTGGGAAAAAGTAGCACTGGAAAAAACCCACATGGAGAGAGAGCATAAAGGAAGAGTCTCGGATTGCAGATGCCATACACAACAGATGCAGAAAGAAGGTTGAAAATGCAATGGCGCCTGGTGATCATATATGCCCAACCTGCGATCGCAGCTGTGTATCAAGGATTGGCCTCTTTAGTCACACAAGAAGTTGCAACGGGAAAAGATGTCTCTCGAGACGTAAAATGCCACAGATATTCATTAAGTGAAGTTCTTTTTTAGACCTAGTAATCTATGGTGCAGATGATGTAAAGGTCATCCGTTTCTATGACCCATTGTTAAAGAGGATGTCATGAGGCCAGCACAACGACCAACCAGCTTTACTCTTCCCAGTCTTCACCAAGATTCCAACACAGGACCCCGGTATGGAAGACAAGCGCTTTATCACTCAGCCTCCTATATTTTCATTTTGAGCACCCTGTTATTTCTTTCAATAATAATTATTAACCTTATCCATACATTCAAAATTAAAATTAAAATGTGCTAAATGTAATAAAGAGAAAATAAAAAAATAATAATTAAGATTCATTCTATTTCAAAATTATAAAAAATTGGCAACAGAAACAAAAAATATTATTGACTAATTTCACATTTTAATTTAATTTCCGGTAGTGAGCAAGAATAACTTGTTTTACACAAAATAATACTTTTTCCCCTCGTAAAAAGATTAATATCTCCTTTTCCATTTGTCATACAATGATGTGCGGTTGGAAATATTTTTCAAGCCTTTTCAACAATTAAGCAATATAAGCTTTATTACTGTACTTAGAGTGTGACCACACAAAACTAATAGCGTCTATTCCCCTTATGGGGGCCGCTTAAAACAAGGCGTCTGATTTGGCTTCATATTTTTCTAAACCATCAAGATCTACTGTTCATAATTTATAATTAAGAGAAAGAAAAAAAGTCGATTATGCTAATGTCTTAAGAATTTAACCTTTCTCGAACGGGGGTGGGGTGTACATTGTCGACATTTGGGTAACGGGCAGCAGGGCTGGCCTTAGGTAAAAGGAGGCCATAGGCGAAGTAAATATGATGGCCCTAAATGAAACAAAAATAAAAAAAAAAACTAAACACCAAAATAATGAAGCGTGGTCGAGAGGCCAAGTGCGCTTAAACTTGGCTTGGCTTGGCTACCTAGAAGGGGGCTCGAGGTTTGACACCCGACTCGGGCAGAGTTGTGTTTACTGAGGGCCTAAAGGCAGCACGGAAAACCAACTCCTATATACCCCCTCCCCCCCCCCCCCCCCACCGGTCCACAAATGAGATTGGAAAGTAGCGCTATATAAAAGCTATAATAATAAAATTATACAGTTTGTTCAACACCAACCTCTGTTGAAACATAAGCCAATAATTAACTGAAATTCATACAGAGCGATTTCCGTAGCACGTGACCAGACCAGGGTTCCTTAAGCTTCTTAATTAAACATATTCGTGCAAATGTCATAAAGTTCCAACAAACCCTACAAGAACAAAGTTTGGACATTTTTACCAAAAGGAAGCAACTAGCGTCTTCTAGTCTAACAAGTGTAGACAAGTAGAGACATTGAGCTAGACTAGTTGGCATGGAGACATAAAGCTCCGCTGTGTTTAGGAATCGATCCAATTTTTGCAATAAAAAAATATACATGTATTTTTAGTTTTCTACGAGGCCAGGGCCCCGACCAATTGGAGGTCCTTGTAAGGAAATTTAGGTACAGTTCTTACTATAGACAAATGGCTCGATGTACTAAGGGTATGATTCCATGAGGGGTGTAATTTAATGCCCCAACTGTAGATCTTTACAAGCGTATAAGTATTGTAAAGTGCACTCAACAAAGGAGTATAACATTTGTATTTATTTACAGCAAACAATGTGTTACACATATAATATGGAATACATTACCATCAATACTAAATGTACTAAATGTGCCCAAATTAAATATTACAGGGCGCCAAGACTAGATGCAATAATAAATTACATGAGGGTATCATGACACAAATTAGCATTACCCCAAATATTCAGTACACACAATGCAGAAATAATATCTCCTTAATCTAGGTAATGCAACTGTCAATATTCACCAACACCCTACTCAGACCAGGTCAGCTCTCCAACTGACTAAACTGACCACAGGAAACCTTATTGTCCCCCCTTTAAAAAGCCCGTGCTTAAACAGTTCACCACTCACAACTAATAAAATAAACAAACACACACACACAATGTCACATCTTTCACACGCCTGCTCTTGACAGTCCTAAGCGGCGGCCTTTTTGCCTATGCCTAGGGCCGGCAATGCAAACAGTGCCACCTTAACTTATTTTCACGTCCGCTGGAACCGATGCACTTCTGTTAATTGCTTTTTAGAAAATTGAACAGAAACATCGAGGAGTCAGATATGTCGCAAGGACCGTAGACTTCCGTAGTTTGTACTATCCTGATATATTCATTTGTTAATTTTTTTGTCTTTAGCGGGCCCCAATTGGGACATTTTTTGTGTGGTATATCCGTCCTTTTAGGTTAGATTTAAAAACTAAAAATAGATATGAAAAATCCGATATAATGATATTTTACATCTTTCAAAGTTTGGATATAACGGCTACTTCTTTTCTTGTTGAAAGCCAAAATTTAATTTTCAATATTTATTAACCACAGGAGACGGATTAATAAGGGGAAAAAATAGGGGGGGGGGGCCTAATGTTCAGTATTTTTATAACACATGTAAGCAGAATGTTTTTGTTTTTTTTTTATAAATCAAAAGTCATACAAATTTGCATGTATTTATTGAGTAATTATAAATGTTTTTCTTTCTGTCATACAGGCTACTTACATATTATATACAGTGTTTATTTTTTGTTTCAAAAAAGAAGGTTTGCATTAGTATGTATGTAATTTAAATATTTTTTAATAAATGATGCTTTGACTTTCTAAACTTATCATCCAATACATCTATATGTTACAACACCTCGCAAGTAGTGTAAATTAAAACAACTTCTTCAATGGACAAGCGTTACATTTAATAATAAACTTTTCTATAAGAAATAGGCTTATTGTTTCATGACGCAACTGTTTTAAGAGAACAATAAAAAAGATACATTCACAAAGCATTTCACTTTTTCAGGCAAGTGTAGCATTGACCATGTGAATGTAGTCCCAAAGAAAGATATTTACATTCCTTGTGAGTTCAACAAAGGTTTTCAATTCGTCACAATTGGAGGTTCAAGAGAATGTCTTTCAGTGTCCACAAAGAAATATGATTACATCAGGGCCAGGGATGACTGTAGAAGTAAGTAAATCTAATTACATATTGGCCGTCATATGATACAGGACTGTAGATTTGTTCTAATTTAATTACCTAATAACCAAATATATCTAGACATATGTAAATCTGAATAAATGAAGGCCAGGGATAAGAAAAGGTCAGAGACGATTATCGATGTAAGTATTCTGGTGTGAAGATTACATAATGGCTTTTGATGACTGCTGTAAAGATACAGAGGATTCAGCCCTCGTCCACTCAGCGTGGCGCCTACGTGGAAGATAATCTCATTTTATAGTGGAGAAATAGGTTGATTGGTATGTACATTGGAATCTCATTTTATAGTGGAGAAATGGATTGATTGGTATGTACATTGGAATCTCATTTTATAGTGGAGAAATAGGTTGATTGGTATGTACATTGGAATCTCATTTTATAGTGGAGAAATGGATTGATTGGTATGTACATTGGAATCTCATTTTATAGTGGAGAAATGGATTGATTGGTATGTACATTGGACTGCTGGAAGGACTGGAACAATCATTAAATTACGTATCCATGGTTACATAATGTTAAGAGATGACTGGAAATATTTGTGAAAACCAATTCCTAAATACAAGACAAAGAATGCTTAAATTGTTTTTTTATTTCTAAAATTTTTATAAACTAAAAATAATATCGGTAAATACTGCTATATTTTGCTCTTGACAAATAATTCTGTTCTTGTCTAGGTAAATCATCCCATCTTTACACTATACATAACATAACCAAACTCACCTGGTTGCAACGTACATTTGGTAACACCTACGTCTGGGTGGGACTCAATGATATCGATGTGGAGAACACTTTTAGATGGGAAGACGACAACTCTGTGATTAGTGGTTCCCTCAAGGGTTCAACATTCGCTCCAGGCAAGTTGACTTGTTACAAAACTTATAGCAATTAACTCTTGTCTGTCTGCTGACTTGTTACAAAACTTATAGCAATTAACTCTTGTCTGTCTGCTGACTTGTTACAAAACTTATAGCAACTAACTCTTGTCTGTCTGCTGACTTGTTACAAAACTTATAGCAATTAACTCTTTTCTGTCTGCACCAACTGGAACACGCTATTTTCCGCATACCCGTTCTCGTATCAAAATGAAATGTATCGTATCTAAATCAATAAAAAAATTTAAAATTAGTCAATCAGTTACTGATAATTAATTTTTTTTTACACCACCAGGGGTAATTAATTCTTTAATGTTAATAGCTATGGCTAAATTATGCCTAAATATGTTGGGTTTTGTTCCCACTGATAAACATTATTCCTCCCTCTGTCATTCTCGGATCAATTGGAAACTCTACACAATAGTTTTTTGTACTTAACAAAATAAGAATCGATTAAAAAATTGACAAATTAGTTACTTAATTATTAATTGATACTCACAAGGGTAATAAATCCTTTAGTATTAAGACATATGGCTAAATATGTGGAAATTTTGTCCCTTTAGTACAAACTATTTCTCCCTCTTCGTTCGCTGTTGAAGTTGAAACTTTTGCACAATTATTTATTGCTCCTAACGAAATATGAATCAATTTTTAAAAAAATCAATCAACAAATTAATTATTTAGCTCGATATTGATTAAGGGAAATAAATCGTATTGTATTATATGTATGGCTTTAAAGCTACAGTAGTTTCCATAATATAAGCTTCTTTTTTTAAATATTTTTTCGCTTTATTGCATAAATCAGTGGTAGCCAGGACGGCGGAGAATGGAAGCGAAATGGGTTCGATCCTCGGCACCATTAAGACTTAAGTTCAGAACTAATCAATAGGGATGTCTAGCAGCTGCCCAAGCAGAAATACTCGTTCATAACGTTGTTTTATAAGAATACACATTAAGATGTGATCTAACGTCTTATGGATTTTGATACGTAAAGGCCTTGGGCAAGATTTTGTGTGTGGAGATCCCCTACCCTACCACTACCTTCTTCAGCTGCAGTTTGAATGAACTCAATTTTAAATGTTATTTTTGTGGGGAAAAAAAAGGGTACTTGGGAACTTTAAAAGTTATATATTAATGTGAGATCCTGTGCGGCTCCTCAGTCTCACACTGTCGTAAGTCCGGCCCTGGATGCAGGAATATCATGTGATAGAGTTTGTTTATTATCAACCTTGATCTGTATGATGAATTGATGACATCCGAACATTGAGAACAACAGCAGGGCCAGGACTTTAGCAAGGAAGGATTTTAGTCTGTCAGGCGAGACCAATCGTTAGAGAGGGCCTCAACACTGGCCTGCAATGTCGCAGGGGAGACCAATGGCTCGTTTCCACGTCAAACAAATGTGACCTGGCAACGAGCTATCTGTCTAAACTGCGCTCAGGTTGCGACGTTGCGGGTCAATGTTTACTCCTACTATGACGATTGTTCTGGTGTTAAACGAGGTTTGAGGTTGATGCTAGGTTAATACTAAAATTGGTCTATAGCAGGGCCGGTCTTAGGCTACTGCAACCTATGCGGTCGCAGTGGGCCTTGCGCTAATTCAGGGTGTAATTATTAAATTGCAAAATATATACGAAAAACTCCTGGAAATCTCCTGAATTTATTAAAATCTCCTGAAAACTCTTTAAAATCTCCAGAAAAATAGACAAAATTGTCATTTCTGGGTGTCATTAATTGCGGAAAACGCCAATCCTACGCGTGATAAAAGGAAAAAAGGCATTGTCAGTTTTCATGTAATAATCGGGTGAATTTATATTTTAATCGGAAGTTCCAATACTTTATTTACTTTTATAGTCACTAGCATATAAATATGCCATTGGTTACAAGGTTCGTAAAGTACAGATCGCAATTTTTAACTTAGTAAAGTCGAATTTTTTTTCTTAAAATCTTATTATCCTTATTCCCATACAGACTAGGCCCCGCGCAATTAGTTTCGCATAGGGCCCCGCAATTGCTAGGACCGGCCCTGGTCTACAGAAACAAAGCAGCACAGATATCTATACTACCAGCAGCAGTTTGATGATGATTTAGTCGAAGTATATATATATATAATATTTATATTTATATATATGTATATATATATAAATATAAAATTTATATTTATATATATGTATATATATATATAAATATAAAATTTATATTTATATATATGTATATATATATATATATATATATACATTATGTATCCTAATATCACATTTTCACAACATGTTACCATATTTATCTATGCAATTAATGAAACTTTACAGGTGAACCAAACGACGGAAGAGACGCCAACTGCATAATCTACTATAATTATTACCAGCTACTCTATGACATTTTTTGCACCTATAATTCAACGTATGTTTGTGAAAAGCCTCTGTTTAACTTCCAATGATAGTGGCTGTTGAAATGTCTCAGTTGGCGATCACAAGATACAGAAACTGTATAGGAAAAGTAAAATCAATAAATCAATACTTTATAATTAATTTGGAGTTGTTGTTTTTTATTTATGTCAATCACATATAAGTGAAATACAAATCACGAACAATTAGTTTAACGGAAAAAAACCTGAATCGATGCGATAACCAACGAAACATGTTTTATTGCGGTAAGAGACTGAAAGTTTTGAAAACAAGAAAATAACATAATGTGGTATGACTCTAATGTGTCTATATATCTGAACTATTTGTTAGAATCATAATTTATGTATATGTTGTCAGATGAATACTTTATAGTTGTATTTATTCAAATGTAGAATAATGCAAATTCACCTTAAAATATCTTATATCGATTTAAAAAATTATTGCTTATTTAAAAGGCACGTATCCGGGACCAGTGGCGCACAAGGAGGGTTCAAGAGGTGCTGTCCGCACTGGGTGACACCATTTTGTGGTGACACTCAAGTTGGAAAAATTATATCTTAGCAAAAGCAGAGACATCTTAAAAGATAATAATAATAAAACCTCTAGATATATGCCCAAATATACCTAGACACGTCTAGATGTTAGCTTAAGTTTAAATAACACAGCACAACGTTTTACCATTTGTGTCTTAAAGGTAGAGCAAAGGAACCATTTTAGGTGATATTAAGTCTGTTTCATATTCATATTTTAATTAAATATCCTTGCAAAATTTGCAATAACAATGGAATAAATGACATAAACAGTGGGAATTTAATACTAGAATTGACAATCATGTTATATTTGAGTAACAATCAATAAATGTGGTAATCATCTCACTGTATTGGGTCAACCAAAAGAACTAACTAGCAACAGTATTTATTATTCAAGAAGATTTTAAGAGTTTTATCAGTAACGACGTGTTGATCTGTTCGCTTTTAAGTGAAAAAAAAAGTCAAATAATTTTTTTAAATGTATTACTTTCAACGATCAAAACAAGACTATGGCTTAAATATTTGTGGTCCATTGTTCAATTTGATGCGGTTTTATTTGATATCATAAATTCACTTTGTAATTTTGTTTTATATAGTGCAACTTTTATGTTTTTAAATTTCTCAGGGCTCAATTGACTACATATAACATCATACCGAATCGATACAAGATAATTATAAATATAGATCTAAATGTTCATTATTTAATTAAAAAATTGTTTTGAAATTGGTAAAAAAAAATCTAGATCTTAGGTTAATTTAATTGACCTACTGTGTAACTAGACATGTCATGTCACCTAATACAGACTTATAACAAAAATAAATGCATAGATAAAAGAAAAATAAAACAAAAGACAATTTCAATGTGTATTCTACAAACTTAGTTGATAAATGAAATTATTTTTTACCCCTATTGTGACCTTAGATACTATTTAGCATATTTGTTTTAGGTGTTTTGTCTAGGTAATGCTTGCAGACTACGACATCAAACAGATAGGTTAAGTACAACTTCATTCGACAGAAATGTGAGCTATAAAAACATCGTACAGATAAAATTAATTAAACAAAATTGGACATATTAGTTGACTATAATAACATTAAATACATAACTTAACAGTAACAACATCATTGGAAAGATAAGTTAATTCTAACAACATCTGACAGATCTGTTAACTATAACAATATTGAATTGAGAAGATAACTCAAACTACATCAGACATAACTTTGCTAAAAATATTGTCATAATAAAAACAATTTTTCAACATTTAGATTGAAAATCTATTTAGGGGAAAACAAAAATGAATATATATAAAATATTAAAGCAGCTCTATCTGTCCGGTGACGATGCCAATATGAGCACGATTTCTATTGTCAAAAGGATTATCAATATCTGCATACACCCCAAACAAGAAAGTCTCCAGTTCATCTCCTTCAACCCGACGCTGCCGACATCATGGTCTCCAAGTCTCCTCGGACCAGCCTACCTTCAGTACTCTGTCTCTTAGCTCCTTCTCCAACTGTAAGTTGCTCAGCTCTTCTAGTCTCTTCAGCGATGTCATTCTTTCCTTTCGTTGAGCCGCCAAAATTCCACTTCTGACACCAATTGTAAAAAACACATAATAACAATATATGTCTTAAGTACTGCTTCTTCATTATCTCTAGACTTCGTTATCTTCTTTAATGTCAACATTTCTTCTCAGTCTAGTCTCTAACATTGCAATAATACTGCACTACTGGGATGGCGATGTGCATGGCAAGGTTATAACAATACTTTTTTTTTATATAGTTTCTTCTTACATACAATTTAAAAAAATTAATGTAATAATGCTCTAAAATGATGTCTTAAATTTTGAATTTAAACAAAATCTGCAGATAAAGCAAATTCTACATATTCTATTTGTAGACTTTTTAATTGCCATTTCAACTTTTAGTTTGTTCTTATAAATGTTCATATGCTGTGAAAAAAATCCGTGTGACCCACTGAGTCTTATCAGACACGGTAAAACCCATCAGAGGACAATAAAAGAGAAAAACCTTATCAGGGAGGACAGAAAATAAAAACAAGAAAAAGTGATCCTTAAAATCTAGACTGTTAAAGTATGTAATGAAAAAAAATCAGTAAGTCCTAGGCTGTAAAATTAATTATTAAGTTTGTAAGCACTTTTTTTTCAAAAAAAATGAATTGCACTGAAGCCTTGTTGAACATGATCAATGAACTCTCGATCATTACAACTAAACGTGTTTTCAGCTTTATCAATATCTAGTCAAGTGATTGTTTTTTTATTTGTTTTACATGTTTCGGATGTTCCTTCAGAGTTAAAGATAGTTTACTTCCTAGTCCAAACCTCCCGCAGGACGACGGGGGATGGGAGCGGGCAGGATTTGAACCCTCGACCATCGATAAATCCAGCGCGCAAACCTCACGACCAGGCAGCCATTCCTTCTTAGTAGTCGTCTGTGCCTTGATGACATGATAGATCCATTTTCTTTTTCTTTTCATACAACACAATATTAAACATAAAATTAAATTGTGCACTTGGATAGGCGTAATCTTCTATATATAAGCGACAATACCACTGACTGACTGCTTCATGGATCACTAAATCTCTTAAACTGTCGTACAGATCCGCTGGAAATTTCGTGCACAGGTTCCGTTTACGTTCTACATGCTCACTAAGAACGGCCATTTGACAGAATCGCAATCTATGGTCCTCTATTTGCAATTAAAGGCAAGCTTTCTATCAAACCTTTTGTTGCTGTTGTTTTTTTATGTATTTCCTCAAAAGGCCGCTTTTTGCATATAATGTAAAGTTCCAATTTCTGACCTTGGACAGATGATGTCAATGTTATCTGTTTCAGTGGCCTACGGTTAACGAGGGTGTCATGTGGCAAGCACAACGACCAACCGCCTTTACTTCACCCCAATTAATGTCCGGTAACCATTATAGCTCGATGGACTCTGAGGCGCCCAAAGATCCCGAAAGTAAAAATATCCTAATCCAATCCTGGGTTATGTGATGTCGACTCAATCTACGGCAAGATAACAGCAGCTATGCTGGTTGCGGACAAGAGGTTTGACCTGGCTTCTAAAACTATTGTTAAAAATGTCAAAACGCTTTTCTCATCCTACATTGTGAGCCCTTGCAATATGGGGCTTCCTATGAGTTTGCATAAAAACACAAACTGTCATTGTAATTGTGTTGTTTCTTTTTTTTTTTTTTTTTTGTCTTTTTTTTTTTTTGTACTACAATTTGAAAATAATCAATAAAATTAAAAACAGGCAAAATGTACTTGAAATGAAATTATCAAAGGGCTGACCTCTCTTTTCTCACTATGCAGCGTCAAGTATCTCATGAATGTTTGATAAACAAGCTTTCTCTGCTTAAACTTTAATGTAGTGTTGTATATTAAATTAGTATCAGAGTTTCACAAATTTTTTCCTTAACGGAACATTCTGAGTATTTAGAGAAACTTGTTGCTTATTTATTTTAGAGAGATTAATTCACCTGGTGGCCTAGTAGAGTCTAGTTCATTATCCCAGTGGTACGTGGTACGATTCAGGCCTCGCGTAACTCTAGGGTTCTGTGAAACACAGTTTGGGAAACACTGTTTTAATTAAAGTAACTCTAGGTTATGATATAATTCTGATAGAATAAATGACTAGTTCGTTGGTATAGCTCAACATACCACGCTGGTTTAACTTATAAAAGTGTTGTTATGATTTTGTTTTCTCTCTATTGATGACAGTGTCAATGTGATAGAAAAACGGCAACACTCTGCACTATGTCTAGCTTCAACTGGCTGAATATTCACATTGTGTTATTCTTTCACATTCTTGATAGCAGTAACTGTGAGTAATAATTGTTTTCCAATACCACTTTACATGGTACCTGAAACCATGGGTGGCTGGGTGGACAGCTGATCTCTAATTCGGCTCTAAAGATTTTCCTAGATTTAACATTTAATGTATATCGCAGTGAAAATAATTACTATAAAAATAATCACACGGGGACACTTTAATTTGACCGTTATAATTTTTGGTCAACATAGCGCACTCAGCCTTATTACCTTAATTATGTTTTACATAACTTCTATATTCTATATTTAGAAGTAGGTGTAGACTAGATCTTTAGGAATCTAAATCAGAATTTTTAGGTCTAGTGTTAGATCTAGATGTTCACATAATGAACAGACGAATAGATAATCGCATCACCTCTTTTGTTTGTCGAATCAGAAAATGTGTAATTAGTAGCAGATGACGATGTCACGGACTCGATACCTGAATTTAATCATATTATTTTGTAAATTATATATTTTATTTTTTAATTACATATGATTCCTTTGCAGATAAGATTGTTTTTTAAATAAATATAATCTAAATGTTATTTTCCTGTTTTAATTCTGGTTAGCATTGTTAAGTGTAAGGTCAACATTAAAATCTATTGTAGCCTGATTCACTAGCGGTAGCGTGCTCATTAACTTTCTATAAAAGTCGGAAACGAATTTTTACTGCATGGTCGTTGGGTGCTAGGCAGCTAGTTCAAGAAGTTCAATGGACTTGAATATAATGCATATTGCGGAATTCTAAGAGATCTTCGGCGTCATTGTCAAAACATAGGCGGCGTTTCTTAAGGGACTCCTGCAAGGTTAGCTTCTTGAACTATATACGACATTGGCAGGGGTATTCAAACCGTGCTTTCGGAGTGTGCGACAAATCGGAAATAGAAGTGTTAAATATGGACATTAACTTGGACCTCTTCGAGACAGAGCGCTTTGTTCAATCAGGCTTGGACCTCTTCCAGACAGAGCGCTTTGTTCAATCAGGCTTGGACCTCTTCCAGACAGAGCGCTTTGTTCAATCAGGCTTGGACCTCTTCCAGACAGAGCGCTTCGTTCAATGAGGTTTAGAGGCCTTGAGATGTAAGAGTTTCGGTTTAACGCTTTTGACAGTGAGGTGTATGAGTCTCATTTTTAAACAAAACTGAACGTTGGCTTCATATACGATACGATGTAGAAACAAGGTTAAACTTTAATTTAGAGACGAAAAACTATGAAATAAAAGGAATCAAACAACAGAAACAAAATACAGCTAACTACAGAAGCTACAATAACGAATTTCCTTCTGTCTCATGTCTTTCATATGTTCTTTAGCTTCAAATTTAAATTCTCTATCTATTAACTCAACTCTGATGGTTAACAGCTGATACGTTTCCTAGGTCAATGTTGTTGTGATTACAGAATATATCTTGCGTAACTTTCTAGCCATTAAAAAAATACTCACAAAATATACTTTACATTTTTAAATAAAAAAAAAAATACATGAGACTGTAAAGCATCGTTAACATAACACTCGATAAGTTTCGTTATAGCAAAAGCCTGTAAAGCCAAAAGGTTTATGGAAGTGTAATTGAAAGCGTTGTTTGAATTTCAATTTTAGACCTCGCCACTACGATGACGTCAGTACATATTCAAAAGTCGGAGCGAAACGACTTGGTGATACTGAATTCAACACTGCTCTATGCCACTAGCCACTTGGACTGCGCCAGGAAGTGTCTGCTGTCTTCATCATGTTATTGTTATTATTTTAACATTCAGGAAAAAACATGTGACATTGGTAAGTAGCTCTATCTTCAAAGTAAATAATTTAATAATATTATATACTACTAAAAATTGTGATAGTGTAGTTTTTATTGGGTATACTATTAAATACTATTAAACACTATCTATAATTAAATCAAGTGTACCAAGATTCCTGGTCGTGCTGTGTTCGCGCTGGACAGTCGTTCGGGCGTCTCGATATGATAGCCCGGCCGATATTAGAGGTTTTAAAATTGGGAGTAACGCAGCGGAAGTGAGGCAAATTCAACGACGATTAGGCAGGCTGCGTCGGCTGAGAATATACTTCTCAAGTTTTCGCTGATACTAAGGTTCCTTTCTCCAGCCACGGAGTTAAGACTGGGTTCAACTAGAACTGCAGGAACGGGATTTCTGGAAGTCGTTTTGTTAAGCCAGAAGGCTAACATGAATTCATATATAGTAACAGGGAGGGGTCAAGGATTCGGATCCAGGAGCAGACGAGAACCAGTCGGTGTCTCTAGCTGCAATCAGGCTGAAATAAAAACACCGAGCATAATATTTTCATTATATCAAAAGGTATTTAATAGCTGTCAATCAGAGAATCTCATAAGTTCAATAGACACTTACAAACAAGGCAGGACAATGAGATCAGATCAATACAAGGGGAATAATCATAATGCAAGCAGGGTTAACACAGAGAAAAACAATGCATAGTGGTTAGTGACAATGACGCCATTGTTTACATACGGCCGTTGTCCATAAACAATCGAATGAAACTTGAATGTAGAAGAGTGCACGTTCAAGAGGAGCAACTCTTGTCTAAGCAAGTTTCTAAGGGCGATGTCAGTGTGTTAGTAAGATCATCAAGGCGATCAGCAGAGATAAAAGAAATATAATAAGATATACATATATACACCAAGTTACGTTAATGATCGATTAAGCAATAACAAATAATAATGTCAACATAAGGTGGTCATAAGCTATAAATAAATATGTACACATGACATAATTATGTTTCTTACTAACGACTGATAGAAATAGACATGAACATATTATCTATAAATGTAATAAGTTAAATCCAAAATACGAAGGTCCAGCAATGCACATAATTCTTAGCACAATGTCTAAGTTGAATAGAATAATAAATAAAAGAGAATGAATGGAATCTGTAAATATACACCTCTAAATGTGCTAAATAAAATGGAGAAACTTGTGCTAATTGAAGAAGTTTGAGAAGTATAAGCCGCTTGGGTAGAAATAGGGCTTGACAAGTAAGGCATATGATAGATCATTTGTGCGTCAAGATATAAAATGTGACATCCGGTCAAGATTACCGCATCCCACTTATTTGCCATGAGGTCATAAGAACAGCTGGCCAGGTGGACGAGTTTTTCTTTTTAACTCGGGTGTCATAAAAAAAATCAGAAATAGCAGATATAGAACCAATAGAGCTTAATCATTAGACTTTATTCATTTGTTTTTCAGGCAAGTGTAGCATCGACCACGTGAATGTAGTCCCAAAGAAAGATATTTACATTCCTTGTGAGTTCAACAAAGGTTTTCAATTCATCACCATTGGAGGAGCTAGAGAATGTCTTTCAGTGTCTACAAAGAAAGCTGATTACATCAGGGCCAGGGATGACTGTAGAAGTAAATAAGTCTAAGTACTCCCCGTCCAGAGATGGCTGTAAAAATATAAAAATATATCTAAATAATGTTTAGAGATTTTTTGCATAGATATATAAAATTTCATTACATAATGTTCAGATATTGTTTCATAGATATAGTCTTCTGTATTTATATATACAATATTTTGCATACTTATCACAGATGACTGTGGGAACATATAAATTTGACTTAAAATGTTTCGATAACAACCTCCAATGTTTTTTTACTCAATCAGCTTTACGTTTTTGTTAAATAACGTGCTACATTGTTTGGCTATTTAGGTAAATCATCCCACCTTTACACCATACATAACTTGACTAAACTCACCTGGCTACAAAGTACATTTGGTAGTTCTTACCTCTGGGTGGGTCTCAACGACATTGATGTGGAAAACACTTTCAGATGGGAAGACGACAACTCTGCTTTAAGTGTTGATCTCAAGACTGCACTATTCGGTTCAGGCAAGTTACTAATGAAATTTTTTTGTTCTTCTTCATAGTACTGAAATACACTGAATCAGTTCGTAACCTTAAACACAAGGCTTTGTTTCAATAAAACCCGACTAATTTGCAACACACACAATTAAACAGTACCAGCCGAGTCTGGAACAACACAAGGCAATATGAATAGCAAGATGATTACAGATACTAGCAAGATTACAAAACATTACATAATTTCAGTTCATGATTACTCCATTTACCCTTCTTTCATTTTATCCTGGGTCGTAAATTATACCCATACGTAGTGAAGGATGGATTCGGAGGTACCTCAGACTTAGACCAACCGCCAAAGAAGGCCTGAACACTTACCTGCCACGTCACAATCTGTGGACAGTTTAGACCAATAGCTCGTCGCCACGTGGTACAGACCTGCGACGTGGCAACGAGCTATTGATCTAAACTGCCCATAGTTTGTGACGTAGCAGGTCAGTGTGCAGGCTTACCATAACCAATGGTCCCGGTTCACCTCGTAGGCTGTAATTGTATTAAGTGGAAATCTGAGATGGCTTCTGGCTATTTGTACCTCATCGGAGCAGGACTTTGTAAGTCATCGATAGCTTCTTGCCAATTTCTACTTCCCGTTGAAGGACACATTGAGTCACTGACAACTTCATGCAGATTGCAGCTCTCTGCACGGTTTAAAAATTAAACTTTACGTTTTTTGTTTAGTAATAAATTCACATGTGTACATTAAATATACAGCTTTCAACTCATGCACTGAACATATCTCGAACTCATACACACCTCTCTCTATACATCGATGTTTTCAAACTGAAATTTCAGGAAAGTAATGCTAGAGGAAAACAATTCATTTCAAAGTGTAAAAACCCGAAGCTTCGTAATGCCAATAAACTCTCTGTTTGCACTTCTCTTGGGACATTGACGCGTACGTCACCTGCATACATTTTAGTATAGAGCGCAAAAGCCAGCAGTCGCATGATGTCAGTTGACCCGTCTTACTTTTCACTTTCACTAACGTAAGATCTGGTTAGTAGCAGTACAACGACATAAACATTTTATCATCAGGCCACATTATTTACCTCTGCTATTAATATTTCTTTACAGGTGAACCAAATGGTGGAAGGATAGCCAACTGTGTCATCTATTATATCTTGTATATCAATAGCCTTCTCCTTGATGACATGGTCTGTGACTTTAATTCTACCTATGTTTGTGAAAAACCCCTATTCAACTTTCTATAAATGAAGTTAATGAAATTTTTAAGAGGGTACATAAATAAATAAATAAACATAATTGTTATTTTTGTTCCTTCGTGTTTTAACTGTTTACTGTCATGCACATTAAAGTAAATACAAATCAATTGTACATAATTAACATAATGATAGCAGCTTAAAAAATGATTTTAAAGTAATTATGAGTGTCAGGTGAAATTTTCAATTAAATTCAGTTCAAATATTTTTTTAAAAAATACGTTAAAAACAAAAACTATCCCTTCGTTATACCAAACTTTGCAAGAGCGATTTTTTTGCTTTAAATAATGAAAGATATATTTTTAAAAAATTGGACATCCCCCCCCCCCCAATCCAAAAATAATCTAGTTAATCAATGTTGATGTGTGTTTTATATAGGTTGCACCACTCGGTGTTTGGGAGTAACATCCCTTGTATCAGATGTTGTCAACCAAGATGGCGTAAGATTAAACAGCTGATTTTGGTGTCTATAGCCAATATAACTTATACCTAGAGTTTTGTTATTATTCGTTCATGTTAATCAACAATCAACTGTATAAATGTCTATAAAATTAGAATGACAAGCATAGACACTTAAAAGACGGTGCGCAAAATAAACTTTTTTTTTAAATTAACACTTGAATGACTAGGGCCTACATGCGGAAACTGATAAAGCTTTTCAAGATTTTCAAGACCAAATGCGGAAATATCCGAAGACGTTGTCTGTTGAAGATAACTCCTCTAGAAATTTTGATTAATACTTTGAAAAAAAGAAAAACTAGCCTATAACAATCAAATTAGAGTTTTTTCTAGGGTGACCAAATAACTTGTAATTCTTGTTCCCTAAGATGTACATCAACAGTTTCCGTTTTCGAGAAGCAAAGTTTCCAGGTTTTCGGATGTTTTTGGCTGATGAAAGTGAAAACCTGAATAGAGAAATGTTAAAACAGAAAAATATTTAAATAATTAAAACACATTTGATTGACTATTGTTTGTTTTTTTTATTTAAAAAATATGAATATTACATTTTGTTTTCAAAAGAAAAATAGTTGGCTACCCACTCCTAGTGAAAAATTCCTAGTTAAGCGAATGTAAAATCTCCTAGACTTTAAATATTAAATCTTAGTAGAAGGTGCGCAAAATGTTCCTGAACTTTAATTAATTAAACGTTTTATTGAATTGATTCAATAGAGCCTTATTTGTCATAGATGCACCCCTGTCTCACCTCCGTCTCGATTTTAAAGAACACAGTTGCTCCTTCTTCTGTTTTAATAGATCAACTACATTGATTGTTTCAGGCGCCGTGGCTGAGCGGTAAAGAGCTTGGGTATCAGGTTCGAATCCTGGTGAAAACTGGAATTCTTAATTTCGGGATCTTTGGGCGCCTCTGAGTCCACCCAGCTCTAATGGGTACCTGACATTAGTTGAGGAAAAGTAAAGGCGGTTGGTCGTTGTACTCGCCACACGACAACCTCGTTAACCGTAGGCCACAGAAACAGCTGACCTTTACATCATCTGACCTATAGATCACAAGGTCTGAAAGGTAAACTTTACTAGACATTTTAGAGATCAGTCATTCTGACAACAACGCACTGTCCCCCGTGTTTTAGCATTTGTGCCAACACCATGTCTAGCCATAGTGCTTTGTTGTTCTTAAGGACTGCGGTGACCGTGGTAACCTCCTCTGTTGTAATTGAATCTGTCTTGATCTTGATATCTTTGCCCGGAGAGAGGTTCTTGAATGTGTAAGTCAGGCCTGGAGATGGTTGGTTAAGGATACTCATCTTGCACCCTGTTCTTCTTTCGTTAACAAAGTTTTGCCTTGCTTGTCTTTTATCAGTGCCCCATGTCCACTCTTTGCTCCAGTGAGATCTCGGACAATACGATGAGGGTTTTTGTGTCATTTCTGCATGAAGCTGCTTGTACCTCTTGTCCCTTCTGCTCAATCCAGCTTCTTTATAGGCTTCTTCCGCTAGACTGCGATCCCGTGTTTCATTTTTCTGGTCTCGTCTACATATGTCATCTTTCATCTCATTGATCCATTTCCATGTTTTCTTGTATTCACCAAATGAAAAAAACCTTCAATGAGGCCATCTCTGTTAGACGTACAGACCCTCTGGGGAGACAACATTAGCTCACACATTTACCTTGAAAGTGCCAAATGAAGTCTCCGGCTGAAACTCCAACCAAAACGAGCCACATGACCCCTGCCATTTAAGGTGGACAAGCTCAAAGACTACGATATTGCAGAGCAGTTATAATTAAAACTAAAGAACCGCTTGAGGCTCTTGCAGATATATTGTCCATTGAAGAAGAGTGGGTCAACTTTAGAGAGACCATTATTGAGTGCGCAGAAGAAGTCATATGAAGGAGGTGAGGTTCAATAAATCCTTCATGCGGAAATCCCTGAAGACGTAGTCTGTTCAAAAAAAAAAAGATTTTATAGCTGTGACCTAGAATTAGGATAGGTCATAAGACCAGTGACCTGTACTGTACTGGCAAGTTAGTCCAGTGGTACTTTGTGGTCCCAATTGTATTATCTAGGCCGAATCTAGGCTAATAACTTTAGCCTCTAGATGTACAAAACTACTGAGACAGACAAGTAATAAGTCGGATATTTCAGTTGCTACAAAAAAAAAAAGGAGTTTATTTACAAGCAAAATAAAAAGATCATGAAGAATATAAATGGCAATAAAGGCTCACAAAAGAAAATGACATAATGAAACAAAGCAAAGTAGAAAGACAGTTTCCGGTCAATATAATTAAAGAACCATCATCATAGATGCACAATAATGTCTTATGCCGAAAAACCAAAAAGATGGTTTACAATAATATCATACATGCATTAACAATGAAATGACGTCATTCATGAGACACACTATTGTCTCGCATCTAAACAAAAGATGTCTTTCAAAAAAAAGATACAGGAGAGGATAAGAGACTAAGTAGACCTATACCATTTACATAAACCAACTTAGTACTAACAAATAAATAAGGTCTACTTAGCTCATTATCGAAATACTCTTCCCACAACAGTGGCACACTCCTCTTGAGTAACACAGCAATAGTACAGCAACACAAGTATTAGTTAAACATTATAGAGATTTAGTGCAAACTACACTGGTCAGTTGAAAGACTCAAGAGAGAGTGGCAATGGTAAACAGTTAACAGGGACTTAAATCAAGTAATAAAGGGGACTAACTCTAATAATAAAAATAAAGGTAGCCACCCTTATTGTCCCTCTTGTCACAATAGCCCTTTCGCCAACATTAATCTTATTTTTTCACTTTGAAAAAAATAACGTTCAAACTAGAATTTTCAAAGTAAAGCCGAATAGCAAGTACTTCATTTTCCTTAATATATACATCAACTATAAAATTTATAAAATTTTGTTAGAGCCGTATTTGAGAACTGTGTTTATCAAGGCTCAAGTGTTTTTACTATTTTGTTTGGTGAATGTGCAACCTGAATAGAGGAATTAAAAAAACCAAACAGGAGCAAATTTAAAACTATACATAATGCTAATTTGATCGCATATTTTGTCCAATGTTT
Organism: Biomphalaria glabrata; assembly: GCF_947242115.1. Lineage (NCBI taxonomy): Eukaryota > Metazoa > Mollusca > Gastropoda > Planorbidae > Biomphalaria > Biomphalaria glabrata. Next base: position 10,713,753 of record NC_074728.1, read on the forward strand.
AATAGTGCGCTGGAGATCACCATAAAGAACCACATTCACCAATTGTAAACAAACAACATGACTAAATGATTGGTCACCTTTGTCGGTGCAGTGAAATTATCAAAATAAGTTTGATATTGCCCATGAGGCTATTCCTAAGATTAAACTACATAATGTGAGGAAACTTTCTGTTCAATGCTGAACCCATAAACCTATATATATATATATTATATCTAGACTGGAACTCGGAAACAAATTCTTATCCGCGATTAATCGATTCACAGACCTATATGCATATGCATATATAGATATGGGAATTCGACCCAAATATAGGAAAATCAATCTTTTCTGTCTTAAAAAAGTAATAAATATTAGTTTTTAAAGTTTATAAATTAAGTTAAATCATTTCTTGGATTTTCTTTAGAATGGGCTATTAATCAAAGAACTCTCTCTCTCTCTCTCTCTTTCTCTCTCTCTCTATGGCAGTGCCGACACAGTTTGGGGTCAGCGGCGTCGCAGGTTCTGCCAGAGTGTAGCACTGGGTGCTGCAAACTGTCTAAGGGTCGCCAGCTCCTGATTTATCCTCAAGGTTGACTTCCGAAGCCTTTTCCATGATTGGGTAAAGCTGCAAGACAACAGAGGTTTGAAATCAGAGTTTTCCTTCTCCTAGTTACTATATATTCACGCTAATATATGAAACAAAGCCATTTCCTGTTAGTTTCCATTGAGATAATGTTTCAAAAATCCTAGATCGAAATAATTCATGTCTGTTGATTTTAATCATCTTATGTACATTTAAATGGATTGATTACCTAGATTTTTCTAGATTATGTATCTAAAATATGCAAAATAATAATTATGAGACAAGATTTCTCTTATTTTTTATGTTCAATTATTAGATCTAGATCTAAAAATTAAATTATATGTTACATAGGTTAGGGTTGAAAAAAAAACATTACCTTTTTTAACTATTTTAGAAAACAACGCCTTGTTTCAACTTAAAAAAAAAAAAAATTCAAGACATTTTTTGTATTAAAAGATCACGAAGTCCAGTCTAGATATAATATATATATAGGTCTATGGCTGAACCAAGGCTACAGAAAACGTTTTCAATTTTTTTGTTGTAGACTTTCAATAAAAACTAAACATTGTCAGGAAACTGAATTGAACTTCTAAATTGCCAACTAAATAAAGTTACAAACTAAAGAGATAAAAATTTTGCTCTGCTAAAGTGTGCACGTATGTAGGCCTTGATCCAACTTCATAAATATAACAACTTGACAGCAGTCCCTTTCTTTTGTACACCGGATGCACCAAAAACGTGCTATTTATAGCTTTTCCACTTTCTCGTATTAAAATCTCTAATTGAATTAAGACTAAAGTTTTGTGTCTATCTAGCCATTGCTATTCAGTGAGCACATTAAGTATTTAATGTTTGGCTTCGTACAGACAGACACATGGACTACTTACTGTGAACGACATGATTTAATTATGTGAATGGAACCATTGAAAAAGTGTAACCGTTAATGTATGTCTGGTACTTTAATTTCTTATTTATAGTTCTACTTATTCAAATGTAGAATAATGCCGTTAATCTCTAATGACGTCCTGTACATTATAATGTCATTCTATAGAGCCTTAGTCTTATTAATGATTCATCTGGCTAGCTAGTTCTGCAAAGATTTGAACAATATAACCATTCACCTTTATGTCAAAAATATCGGTTCTATCAATAAAAGACTCGTAATCGCCTTTTTTTTTTGTTTAGTCAATTATCACAATGTGCTGTTTGAAAATGTCAAGATGTCGGCGAAATTATTATTATAACATTCAAACATGAGCCCACCTCTCTCTCCCATCTCATCTATGCTTAGCTAAAGGTTGAAATAAGAAATTAAATTCTAATTTAAACCACTCTATGACACTTCCTAATACATTCTCTCGGTATGAAATTCTAGTATGGTTAATACATAAAAATACCGTTTACTATGGCTAGAATCTTCTATATATATATATATATATGAGTGTGTGTGTGTGTGTTACGGCCAAAACTAGACGTTTGGCCCAAATCGCTAACTGGCCGAGGCGTATGGCCAATGCCCGATGTACTTAAAATTAAAATTGTTTATTTTACTTTGTCCGGCCACTTCTCTAAATGCCGTGGAATCCCTGGCCAATACCGGATGTGCTGATTCAAGACTGTTCAGTAAGGGATGCAGCAGTAGAGACATTTGTAATATAAGGATGACTTTGCTTAGACAATATCTTACAGTTTGCCTGCTGCTTTTTTATTGAACGATTTGTCGTCAGACATTTTGGCGCTAAATGTTTGCTTTTTAGCGGCCCCCGAAAGGGGAAAAGACGCTATTATTTTTGTGTTGAACACCTGCCCGTCCGTCCGTCCGTCCCGTTTAAATCTCGTAAACTAGAGAAGATAAAATAATAAAAATAATAATAATAATAATTTTATTTATAAAGCGCTGTTAACAAACAAAATGTAGGCTCAATAACATTACAAACACAAACACGAAAGCTAACATGACAAACTAATCTAAAAAAGTTTTAAACAGGTCTTAATGTTCTTCTTGAAAGTTGAGTAGCATGTTGTCTGTCTGAAATCAATGGAGAGTGAGTTTCAAACCTTTGGTTCGTGCATTGAAAAAGCCCGCAGACCGTAGGTTTTGAGGGAGAAACGTGGCACCACTAAAAGCGTTGAGTCCATTGAGCGCAGGGCTCTCTGTGGGACATATGGAGTGATCAGTTCTCTAAGGTACAAGGGCATTTCATTGTTATATAAACACTGATGAGAAAGTGTGGACACCTTGTAGTCGATTCATGCTTTCACAGGAAGCCAATGGAGCGTGCGCAAGAGCGTAGTAGCAGAATCTCGTCTTGTTTTTCTAAGGACTATTCGAGCGGCGTTGTTCTGTATACGTTGCAGTTTGGCTATTTTGTCATCAGGTATACCTGCTAGCACGGCGTTACAGTAGTCAAGGCGGAAGAGTATGAATGCCACAGTCAGCTTTTTTGTTGACTCCGTTGTTAAATATGGTCGGATCTGGCCTAATCTGCGCAGCTGCAAATAAAGACTCTTGCAGAGCTGACTTAAAAGTGGGTCGAAATATAGTGTTGAGTCGCAGAAAACTCCAAGACTACATAGACATAAGGAACCTGGCAGTTCGTGATAAAAAAGAGAATCTGTGCTTTCGACTTTGAAACGTTGATCCGAGTGCCAATCTTAATTATTTCTGTCTTGTCTTCATTCATCTTGAGCTTATTCTCAACCATCCAATCGCTCACCCTTGCAACAGTATCAATGATTTTCTCTGCCAGATGCGACACCTCTGAGGGTTAGGGAATCGTATAACTGTAAGTCATCGAAAGGAAATGGTAGAAGATGCCGGTTGGCTGTATGACATCGCTGAGTGGGTTTGTATACATAGTAAACAGGCCCAAACAAACACAGGAGGCTTTTTAGTAAGGGAGATAACTATTCAGCATAATTTTTTAACACATTTATGCAAACGGTTTTAGATTTTTTTTTTATGTAAGTTGTGTTATACTAACTACTATATTTACCAAAAAAATGGTTACTATTTTTTTCAAAAAGAAAAAAATCTATTTAAAGTAGTTTTTCATATTATATACCCAAGAGAGCCACATAATTACTACACACATACATATGTATGTCTTGTATGTTTCTCTGTTAAATGATGGTAAACAATATATGGAGGTTTTCTTTTGTCCATTTTATTGGTGATTTAAGTTTTTTATTTAACTACTGCTATAGTTTTTAATATTGTCCGAGAACGAAATGACAGAAATTGATGCAATTGTATCTTCACACGAAGAATACTTTATTTAAGTTTTAGTATCTCGATTTACTTGCTGAAAACCTAGTTTACAAAAACACCTATGGATGTTATCCAGAGCGGTTCTCACAACTCTCCAATAATATATGAAGGGGAAAGAGAAACTCAGTAGAGTGGTTTCAAGCGTGAGTCTGACAAAACATAGTTCGCTATATGTTTTCATCAAATAGCCAAAGCCTTATTACAACCTTTTGTTCGTCTAGTATAGTAAAAAAATGTTTTGCGTTGTTTTTTTTTAAGTTATCGTCAAGACTTCTTGCGCCAAAATGGCCCGCGCCATAACAGCTGTGACAAACGTTGCGTACCATCACTTTTGTAAGTATACTTTTCTATCTACAAATTATTCACAAATAGAGATAATAGCGGAATAAATCCTGCTAATTTAAGTAGGCACCTAAATAAATTATATCAGTAATGCTATAAAATCAATAAAATAGTTAAACCTAATAATAAAATATGTTCTTTGTTGTTTGCAATGAAGGATCAAGAATCTCTTTCGTATTTAATGATGAACCTTGACGATGGCCTTTGTGTACTGCAGACTCTTTGGATCTTGGAAAACAAAAGAGAGAGAGAGAGAGAAAGAGAGAGAGAGATCGATGTCGTAGGCCCATATTATATAGAGGTGAAGCGGTTTGCCAAAATCCTTGTGGCTGTTAAACTCTGTAAGACTGGATGTTATTATTCTTATATATATGTATATATATATATATATATTGTGTATTGACATTAATATTTGTAAAAGGCAGAACCTGCGATATAGTGTGTTTTTTTGTGTTGTTCGGCGCTTACGCCGTGTCTAATGCAGATAAACTAAACGGAGGTAACACTCAACGAATTCCAATAACAGCGTCGAAAGGCCCAACAATCAATTTAAGCAAATCGAGGCTGATACTGAAAAAAGAAGTTTAATTGCAATGAAGGGAACCGTCGAATGTCACCTAACTCTCTACCAAGCTTCCTCTCTCTAAGGCGTCCTGGAAGTAGGCTGTTTACATCGGCTGATATTTCTTTCTGCCTAAAACCTAGGCTTGTTTTTACTATTAACGTCATTGTCTTTAAGTCAAAACTTCCCCTATTTCCGAAACAAATAATTAATCCCTAATCGTGCCATAACAATATTCAGTAGATCTACTATATTCGGATGGAAAGGTGTTTACTTGGTTCATAAATAATCTAAATATGCTCTGTCTTAAGATCCTGGAAATTATGGGAATAACAGTCATAATTAGTCTTTTTTGTTTTCAAAAATGACATCGTCTTGATTTCAATGCAATAAAGAAAAGTGTGAAATATTTCTAGACAATGTCAAGTGTCATTGGTTCAAGTATTCAATTTCTAGTTTTCTTATTCATTCTTGAGACCAGTAAGTATTTCAACAGTACATCATATGTTTATCCTTAGTTCAGTTATTCCGATTAAGCTCATAGACTTATGAGGTAAGTATGAGCAATCTTAGAACCTTTACAAAGTAAATTTTACTACATTTCTATTTTTTTTTATTTATTTTATTAGTTTTGTGTCGCCTATGTGTCTGTCCGTCCGTCACACTCAGATCTCAAAAAACTAGACGAGGTTTTGATAATCCGATCTCACTATATTTTGCAGCGACTCCTTTTTTTTTAAAGCGAATCATTTCTTTATATAATTATACAAGACATTTGCTTAAAAAACTAATAAATACACTTTTTGTTTTAAACTTCAATGGAAGTAAGTCTAAAAATAGTTCAGAGGCCTTCTCATTGATCCAATCATTGATGGATTTGCTAATTGGTAACAAAAATTAGTACCTAAGCTCGCAATGGAAAAATATTAATGGCTCATTATATTATTTAAAATGTATTATTAACATTACCTTAATTAATAAAATACTACTTTAAAGATTTTTTTAAAATTTTTCTCTCTTATTAAATCCGAATTTTAGGACTCCTTTTTAGTGGCGTGTTCAAACTAGATTAATTATGAATCCCAGATCTAAATGTAACTAAAGAATTATGAAACAGTTTTTGAATTATTAGATTTAAGCAATGAGCTTTGAATGATTTTATTGTCTTTAAAATGAGGCAAGTAAGATCTAGAGCTGCTGACCGGGAAAAGTGTTATTTATGTTTGTTCTTTAGATAGATTTAATTTGCATTATTTGATCTTTTTTTTTAATCCAATGCATTTTAGCGTTAAGCCTAAGAGTATTAAATCAGAAGACAGAGAAAGCTCCTCTTTTAATATTTACCTTCGGGAAATTATTATTAAAGTAATTCTATTCAGAGAGAATTTACATCAAAACAATTCAAAACTCCAGATCACATTCACAAAGAAATTGTCAATGATTTGCAACAAAGTCTTTGAATCTACACGCTTGCAGAAATTCCTGCAATAACAAGGCATTGGCGTAGCCGGGGGGGGGGGAAGTGCAAGGAATCCCCGTGGGGGGTTTCGGAAATTAGTGACTGATTTTTTGCTTTGGATTTTGTTTATTTTAGATAACATTTTAATGCTAAACCATCATTTTCCCGAGCACAGCCTAAGGGGTTTTGAGTTTAACACCCCCTACCAGGGGTTTTAGCAAAAAACCCCAACCAGGGGTTTTAGCAGTTAAATCCCCCTCTTCTATAAAACAAAACAAGCAAAAACAATGCAAATGACAATTCCCAAATTTCCAAGAGCACAGCTAAGGAAGATTTTGATTTTAACCCATCTCCAAAATTTACGATAACCCCCCTCTTAAATATAAAAAAGCAAATTACACACTCAAAATTCTATAAGCGTAGCCAAAGGGGTTTTGAGTTTAAACCTGCACCCCCCCCCCTTCAGTGGGGTTTGAAGCTAAAAAAATACCTCTTCAATATAAAAAAAGCAAATTACACACTCACATTATTTGAGGTGGGGTGGGGGGGCTGGGGGTGAGTTTAAACACCCCTCCTCCAGGTGGCTTTTTTTAAAGTTTATAACCCCTTATGATGGTTTTGAGTTTAAAATCCCCCTACAGAGCGTTTTGTGGTGGAAAACCTTTCTCTTCAATATTATTCTAAAGCAAACTACAGTCACCAAATTCTATGACCGTAGATTTTTAGTATAAAACCCCAAACAGATGATTGTGACGTAAAAACTTTCCTTTTCGATATAAAATCTAAAGCAAACTACAGTCACCTAATTCCAAGCGCGTAGTCAAGAGAGGTTACACATTTCTACTAGTCGTTGGGATCCATTAATAAAGTGCAGTGAATAATCATCTGCCAAAATTGAAAAACAATAAATGTGGCCAAACAAAGATAACTAAGACAGATTTTATGAGTCAGTAATAGAGATCGGGTCTAAATCAAGGAAATCCTATGCCGAACTGGGAGTGTAATGTTAGTAAGGTTGTGACAGACAGTCGCATGAGGTTTGCGGGACATGTTCTCCGACAAAATTAGTTTTGCATAATAAGAGTTGTGATGACATTCTAGTACAACTTGGCGCCACACTTTCACGGAGGTCCTCAGAGCAGCAGAGAAAATTCCTGGCTACGGCAATGTAACAAGGTCAATTACATTTCTGTAGCGAACAATACAATTGCCAATTGTCAGGCTTTTAGTTCGGTATACATGATTTTCTCATTTTCCAGTCATGACCATTTTTTATTTGTGGACAATTATTCCAAAATAGTTGATCAAATGTTATTTCATTCGACAGTTAGATTTGGTTCCAAACAAGAAATTAAATATTTCAGAAATTTTTTAAAATCTGAAAATAATTAGAATTAATTGAACTAGTTAAAAAGCAGAATATGCTGGGTATCAGAAACCAAGAAAAAAAGATGAATGACTTCGTACATTAATAAGTCAACACTCTGACTGTCAAAGCAAGGCAGTAGTTATACCCATGAAGAGACAAAAGTTGAGCTTGTTTGGTCATACTGTAATAAATGACGCACTATCAACGTCATTCTTTACGGTACAGTAGAGGGAGCACGATCAAAAGATGGTCCAAGGAAAAGCTGGCTGGATAACATAAAAGAAACCCAAGTCTAGATTTAAACTACATCCAGATGTAGGTTTAGCTCAACACATGACATAGCCATTTCTACCCAAAGGTACCACCCATGGGTTATCTTTTTGGTGAGGTAAACAGGAAGTGTTCCATATTTTCAGCACAAATATCAGAAGCTATGGAATACAAAAATATTAACTACTATAATCCTAACTGGCACTATGTAAAAAAAGACGTAGGGGGCGAAAGTGTTGCCGGCGGAATAGCAAGTAAGGGTCAAATGACGTTGCTATTATTATTATTTAAGAAAACAACGAGCGTTCATTCTCTGGCGCAGCCACGGTCGAGCTTCGTTAAAGGGAAACAAAATTCATCGTAGTCCCTTTATCAGTTTCCACCGAGGAATTTTCTGGTGATGTGTCAGGTCTGCAGCAGTACCGCCCTCTGACAAGCAACGAGAATGCTCCGTGGAATGTTAAGGGCCTTAAAGGTATCTGTAATATCAGTTATTATTATTATTATTATGTTAGAAATGAACGAGTAGTCATTCTCTGGCGCTGCCAGGGTCGAGTTTCGCTAAAGAGAAACAAAATTCATCGTAGTCCCTTTAACAGTTTCCACTGAGGAATTTTCTGGTGATGTGGCAGGTCTGCAGCAGTACCGCCCTCTGACAGGCAACGAAGATTTTCCTAGGAATGTTAAGGGCCTTGAAGGTGTCTGTGAGGTCAGTTGTTATTATCCCCTCGGTTGATATAACAATGGGGTATATTGTTATTTTGGACAATTTCCATAGACGCTTAATCTCCAAGCCTAGGTTCCCATATTTTCTTTGTTTTTCTATCTCAGTTTTTCTTAAATTATGAGACATTGGTACGGCGATATCGATAATGGTAGCGGTTTTTTCTTTTTTATCGATGAACAGCAGATCCGGGCGATTGAAATCTACCGTTTTGTCGGTCAGAATAGGCCTATCCCAGTACAGCAGATGATCAGTAGACTCGAGAACCTCTTGCGGAGAGTATTATTATTATTATTATTATTGTTATTATTACATTGTCAATATTCTCAAGTAATCAAGGCTAAGAAGATTTGGTTCAGTGCGAGAGTGGAAGAACGGTTTTTATTAAATGATTATCCAATTGATTGTTTAGCTGGTGAATGGTCAACAGGGCCGGCCTTAGACCACTGCAACCTTTCTGACCGCAGTGGGCCCACACTTTTATATGCCTTGCGCTAATTCTAAGTGTTAATTATTAACATTTAAATTATATTACAGGGTTCCCGCGACATCCTGATTTTCAAGGAACTTATGGAAATCTCATGGCAATCTCCTGAAATTATAAAAATCTCCTTAAAAATAGACGAAATTGTCATATTTGGGTGTCATTCACCAGGCTTAGTACGTTAGCAGCTGCAAGCAGAAATGACACAAAAACCCTCCATCGTATTGTCCGAGATCTCACTGGAGCAAAGAGTGGACATGGGGCACCAATAAAAGACAAGCAAGGCAAAACTTTGTTAACGAAAGAAGAACAGGATGCAAGATGGGTAGAGCACTTTAAAGAGACCCTTAACCAACTGTCGCCAGACATAACTTACATATTCAAGGACCCCTCTCCAGACAATGATCTCAAGGTCAAGACAGACCCAATAACTGCTGAGGAGGTTACCATGGCCATTGCAGTGCTAAAGAATAACAAAGCACCAGGACTAGACATGATATCAGCAGAAATGCTAAAATATGGGGGACAGTGCATTGTTAACAGAATGACTGATCTCTTAAATCTCTGTTGGCGAACTTCAAAAGTCCCAGAGGACTGGCAAAAGGGAGTGATTGTAAAGCTTCCAAAAAAGGGCAACTTGGCAGACTGTAACAACTGGAGGGGCATTACTCTCCTCTCTGTCCCAGGCAAAGTTTTCAGCACTGTTTTGTTGAGACGGCTTCAACAGTCTGTAGATGAAAGGCTCAGAGAAGAACAAGCAGGTTTCCGAAGAGGCAGATCATGTACAGAGCAGATTTTCGTTTTACGAAATATCATAGAACAAAGTTTTGAGTACCAACAACGGCTAACGATCAGTTTCGTGGACTTCAAAAAAGCGTTTGATAGTGTCCACCGAGAATCACTATGGAAAATAGTTAGAGAATACGGTATACCAGAAAAATTCGTCCAGATCCTACGACACCTTTACAGTCAGTCTAGTTGCTGCATTAAAACAGAAGAGGGAACAACAGAGTTTTTTACAATCGAGACAGGTGTGAGACAGGGGTGCATCTTATCTCCCTTCCTTTTCCTCCTAGCCATCGACTACATAATGAGGAGAGCAATGAACCAGACTGCCTTTGGTATTCCATGGCATGAACAACTCCGATTGACGGACTTGGACTTTGCTGATGATGTTGCACTACTCGGGGCTACAAATAAATGCATTCAAGAAATGACGGAGAGCCTAGACAGAGAGGCACCCAAAATTGGCCTCCGCATAAACTTGGATAAGACTAAAATTATGCGAGTGGGATATAAGGCAAAGGGTGTCCCCGTCAGACTTGGCGAGTCAAAGCTTGAAGAGCTGGACAAGTTCACGTACCTTGGCAGCATCATAACAAATGATGGAGATGCTTACCATGATGTAGCGTGCCGAATAGGAAAGGCAGGGAGCATTTTCCAAAGCCTGCAGCCTATTTGGACTAGCCAAGCCATTGGACTCGAGACAAAAATACACCTTCTCAACACAATCGTCATTCCAACTGCTACATATGCATGTGAGACGTGGAAGTCATCTGTCAAAATTGAGAAAAGACTAAATGTGGCTCAACAGAGATGGCTGAGACGGATTTTGGGAGTCAGTTACACAGACCGGATCTCAAACAAGGAAATCCTTTGCCGAACTGGGAGTCGAACACTTAGTGAGGTTGTGACTGAGCGTCGCATGAGGTTTGCGGGACATGTTCTACGTCAAAATGAATTACGCACACCAAGAGTTGTGATAACATGGAAGCCAAAACGAGGAAAGCGCAGACAGGGACGTCCTCGTATTACCTGGCGACACACCTTCATGGAGGACCTCAGAACAGTGGACACCAGATGGGAAGAGGCTTCAGACATTGCCAGTGACAGATCATTATGGAGACAGCTTGCCGCCCAATGCGCCGAACGGCGCGGGAGGACCTAAGTCTAAGTCTAAGTAAGTACGTTAGCCACAGGAGCAGACCATGGGCTAAACTTAGTTGTCAGAAGCTTTTTGAGACGCGTGAATTAAACACAGATCTTACATAAAGGGTAGCATATAGATCGCATATAGATAAATATGGGACAAAAAGGCTTGATTAGACACAATGGTGACCTGCCTGATCACTTCCTCATAGAAAATTCCGCGAAGCAGGGTTGTGTACTTGCTCCTACTCTATTCACTATCTTCTTTGGCATAATTCTGTGTCAAGTGAGGCAGCGATCACACGTAGGCATCTACATCAGGTTTCGTTCAGACGGCAATGTGTTTAATCTTCGATGCCTACCATCCCATACAAAAACAAAAGAAATGGTCATAACAGAGCTATTCTATGCCGGTGATTGTGCCCTGCTAGCCCACAATGAACATGATCTCCAGGTCGTTGCCAACGAATTCGCATACGCTGCAGCCTCTTTCTGTTTTTTCTATAAACCTCGTTAAAAATAGAAGTCATGTTCCAGAAGTGACTTAATAAAACCTATGCAGCCCTAAAGATCACCGTAAATGGAAGTCACCTTAAAGTGGTAGAACACTTCACATATATAGAAAGCATAGTATCGAATGACACCTCGCTTCCAAAAATGTTGATAAACGTCTGTGTTTTTGAATTCCTCCAGGCGAGAGTTTGGCTGAAATGATCTCTCCGCCTGCCTACAAAAAAAAAAGGTGTCTACCAAGCAGTGGTTCTCTCAACCCTTTTTATATGGATCTGAGACATACAGAAAGCAACTAAGACTACTTGAATGTTTTCACTAAAGATGTTTGAGCTCCATCATGGACATACGATGGCAAGACAGCACTACAAAAAGATATGTCCTTGCGAACGCCGGAATGGACAGTATAGACTAGTATAGAGGGACTTCTTATGGTCCGACAGTCACGCTGGGCATGGCATGTATACCGTATGCCAAAAGCAGTCTTTTTTTGTGTGCAAAAAGGTGGTCGACAGAGGTGCCCCACGGAAACGCTTTAAAGACTAGCTTAGGCGCCAACTTGCCTTAGCAGATATAGAAGAGAGCGCCTGGTTGCATGTCTCAGAACGAGACAGACAGCTGGAGGTTACTCACATAGGCCGCGGGATGCTTATTTGAGACCAAAAGAAAATCCGCTGCCGAGGACAGACGCAGACGACGAAAAGAAAAACTATCTTAATCGACCACAAGGCTGACAATGGTTATGCTAGCCCTGGTTGTGGGAAAATATGTAGGCCACAGCTGGGGCTGCGTATCCACAGAAATATTGCATTCCTGATTATCTCTGGACTCGCTGGCAAGCCATTATTATATTAGTATATTAAATCTTGGCGTTGAAAATTAGATTTATAAGTACAAGTATATCAATATTGTATAGATAGTAAACTTTAGTAAACTTTAGTCAAGTAGAGCAAGATCTAAACCAGTGACAATCTAGTCTCAAAATATGGATCTAGATATGGAGTCTAATTAATGACAATCAGTGATTCAGAAGATTAATGATGAGTACAGTGTTTACTACATATTTGAATGTTTCGCACATCACATGTGCTTATGTGATGATATGACTACGCCTACGGTATACGCAGAACCGTGAATGACGTGAACTGTATACTCAGAACCTATTGCGACTTGAGCGAGTTTGTAAGTTTGTCTGCTGTGCTGTACGAGATACCAAAAATATATGTAGATTCTAAAATTCTAGAACAATAAATCTATTCCTTCCACTTAATTTATTAACATGAATTTACTAATCTTATTTATAATATGTAGCTCTAGATCAACTATATTACCAACGCATTCATACAGATTTTAATATATAGATTTAATTTTATTATACTAATAAAGAGATGTAATTTAGATCTATGCGTTGTTAGCAAATAGAGTTACACAAAAAAACCTGGGTTTTTCTAAAATCTGATACTTGGTGTGTTATAGTAAAATGAAATTTACATAAATTAATTGTAAATAGGGAGGAAATAACTAAATTTATTGTAGTGTATATGAGGTCTGTGGTTTTATCATAGACATAAATATATATGTCTATGGGCTTTATATATATATATATATATATATATATATATATATATATAACTTTCGTAACTTCTTCTATAGAAAAATGACGTTTGTAATTTCTTTTACTGAAAATTTGGACTATTTGCGTCTGACACATATCTAATTTGTATGTGCAGCAACAAAGCCAATTAAGAATAAATTTTGTCTCTTTTTCATTAGCCATTGCTATTCAGTGGGCACATTAAGATGTTTGGCTTTTTCGTACAGACAAACACATGGACTTCTTACTGTGATGATTTAATTATGTGAATTGAACGGAAAAGTGTATCTGTCAATACATGTCTGGCACTTTAATTTCTTATTTATAGCTCCACTTATTCCAATGTAGAAACATGCAGTAAATCTCTATTGACGTCCTGTACATTAAAATGCCATTTTTAAAGAGCCTTATTGTTATTTCCTATTTCATCTGGAAAGTTTGTTTGACAAAGGTTTGAACACTGTAACCTTTCACATTTGCTACATGTGGTTAATATCGTTTCTATCAATAATAGATTCCTCACATTTGTAATCGAATTAGCATACCCCCCCCCCCCCAGCTATGGCTTTCGTTTTTTTTTTTGTCAGCAAATTATCACAGTGTGCTGTTTGAAAATTTCAGGATGTCTGCGAACCAATAGTTTTATCATTCAAACATGAGCCCACCTTTTTTCCATCTCATCTATGCCTAGCTAAAAGTAGTAGCAAGTAAAGCAGTTTTATAACACTTCGTAATATATATAACAAAAATATATAATAAAATTCGAGTAGGGTTAATAGGTATTCAATCAAAAGTCTCTGGGACCAAGTCATTCTTTTCCATCACCAATGGTGACCGGTCACTTCATCCCCGGTCACTTCATCCCCGGTCATTTCATCCCCGGTCACTTCATCCCCGGTCACTTCATCCCCGGTCATTTCATCCCCTGGTCACTTCATCCCCTGGTCACTTCATCCCCCGGTCACTTCATCCCCCGGTCATTTCATCCTCTGGTCACTTCATCCCCCGGTCACTTCATCCCCTGATATTTTCATCACCTGATAATTTTATCTAACAAATTGTAATTTTAAAAAGCATTAAATGAGCAATATTTAATGTATTCCTTTTTTATTTAAATGACAGAGAGAGAGAAAGAGATAGAGAGTGACACCCTAAATATACATGCAAGATTATTTCCAATAAGCACTCAAACAATTAATAATTTTAAGGCTATAGGAACCTCATCATGACGGGTATGTTCACAACACTAGAGGCCCCCCCCCCCACCAGTTTTAATATGTAGAATGAATATCAATAAACAAAATACATACTTACATATACGTGTAGAAATGAAATATCGATAGAAATAAAGTCTTATAACATAATTTGTAACTTTAATGTTTATAAGGAAGTCCGCCTTTATTAGAAAAAAATAAAACCTTATAACAAGGCTAAAAATGACTCGCCCATTTTCAAGAAAGAGCAATTGAAAAATCAAATAAAGTGAAACATGGTCGTACTTTCACCACAGCTTGGCCTTTGATGATAAACTATCAGCGGCACGGTCATAATTATTGTAATCGCACTTCTATCTCTCAAAAGATTTCCACTACTTGCACCACACCTTGGCCTTTGATGATAAGTTATCAGCGGCACGGTCATAATTATTCTAATCACACTTCTATCTCTCAAAAGATTTCCACTACTTGCACCACACATTGGCCTTTGATGATAAGTTATCAGCGGCAAAGTCATAATTATTCTAATCGCACTTCTATCTTTCAAAAGATTTCCACTACTTGCACCACACCTTGGCCTTTGATGATAAGTTATCAGCGGCACGGTCATAATTATTCTAATCGCACTTCTATCTCTCAAAAGATTTCCACTACTTGCACTACACCTTGGCCTTTAATCATTACGCTATAGCTAAGTACACATCCAGATTTACCATATAATATTAGATTTCTCATTAAGAATACAAAGTGGAAGAGGAAACACTATAAACGCATTAGTAATATGTCATAAAATGTAAAAAAGAAAGCATTCTACATAATCATATTTATATATAAAATATTTAATAGGGGATGAAATGACCTGGGGATGAAGTGACCGGGGGATGAAGTGACCGGGGGATGAAATGACCAGGGGATGAAATGACCGGGGATGAAGTGACCGGGGATGAAATGACCGGGGATGAAGTGACCGGGGATGAAGTGACCGGGGATGAAGTGACCGGGAACCCCACCAATATATCCTGCTCCCCCATTTCTCTGAGTGTGAGTCGGACCAAGTGATATCAAATTTCAAGTTATAATCTTGCCCTAATCCACACAATACGACCATTCCCGTGGGCCTGCAAAATTTGGGACCGCGTCAGCCTTGTATACTATAAAGTAGAATGTAAGGCGTATGTATATAATGTATGTATGTATGTATGTAGTATGTATGTATGTATGTATGTATGTATGTATGTATTTATGTATGTATGTATGTATGTATGTATGTATGTCCCGCATAGAAATCAAAACCGTTTGTGTGATTTGGATAAAATTTAACAGAAATGTTCCTTGGGTACTAATTAGAACCGTAACGTATGTATGGTTGCCCTAAAACAAACTTAAGATCCTCAAAAAAAAAGTTGCTTAACTCTATTATTTGAAGCCTTAGTATTTATGGATCTAGGCCACTAGGCCATGTTTACCATGTCTACATGATGAGACGAGACGGAGAGGTCTAAATTAGCTCTCACTCAAGAAAACATATTTTTTTACTTTTACATATGAACATATAAATAAGTGTCTATTCATTTCATTATTAATGAAAATCAACCTTCGAATTTGAGTTTACAATACATTTTTTTAACATAAAATCGTTCGCTTTAAATGTAAATAGCTTTAAACGTCTTGACATTCTTTTCCGTAACTCGCGGCACCATTACATGCGCCTCGTTGTGATACAAATGAAATGAACGTCAGAGGTCATAATAACGCGCATTATAAAGACATATTATTAAAGTAATAAACTACTTACATAATACAATTTACTTGCCAATGTGTTTTTTGAAGCATTTAAGCCTACAGCTAGCGATTCGGTTTAATTTTAAGTCTTTATTTTCAATTTACTTTTTTTCTTTCAGATTTACTTATGCGCATTTAGACCTGTTAACAAAATAGCTACACATATACATTAGCCGTATTTACAAAAAAAAATAAATCATTAAATCATTTCGCGTAGCCTAATGTATCTAGGTCAACACACTAAAACTAATGTATCTAGGTCGACACAAGCTCAAAGTATTTATAGTTTTTTACTATAATAGGCTCAAAGTTTTTTTTTTTATTGACGACTACTGTGGCATTCAAATAGTTTAGATTCTAATTCTAGAACTGTATACAATTAAACTAACAATGTTATATAAACAATTACACTCACGAGTTCGATTTCATTATAAAATCTATTTTATTGCTTTTTTTTCCCATACAGTTTACAGTATTCAAAAGGCAACGCGTATTGAGGTCATGAACTTTCGGCTCTAAATAAAATTAAAAACAGATGTTGGCTTCAGTGGCGTCACTAGGGTGGGTGTCATCCGGTGCGGTCAACTTAGGATGTCACCCCCCCCCCGCTTCCTCCCTCAGAAAATTTCGTGTTTTTGTTCGTTTGTTGAGCCATAACACATATACTTTAGAATTAACGACATTCATTGACTTTATCAACGCCACCCTTTCATCAGGTAACATGAAAAGGACCAAAATGTCTCCTGTGTGTGTAGTCGCTGAATGAACTCTTTATGTTGTGTATGTTCAATTTATGTGCATGTTTCTGTTGTGTTTTCTGTATATGTGAAAATGTTCTTGTAATGACAACTAATTTCCATAAGGATCAATAAAACAGTCTTAAACAACTTGAAAATGAGTGTCAATTAAATTTTAAAAGCCAGTTGTTACAATTTATCAATAATTCAATTTTGCAACAATGCAACCTGAAGTAAATTCACATTAATTTCTTTAATGATTTTATTTTTAATAACTTTCCCCGTTGTAAAAAGTGTCGTCTGTTCCATTGTTAAAAAAAAAGTTGGATTAGCCACCACATTGTCAATAGTTTAAAAGTAGGCCTACTTTTATGTATCATTGGCCTTCTAATGCATCTTCCCCTCAAAACAAAAAAAGCAAAGACGGTAAAATAAAAACATCTGGCAATAGATCTTAAGCTGCGCCTCTAAAGGCTCTAATTTTCAAATGAAAAAATTATTTCTATAGTACCAAAAATTTTTAGGCAAAAAGCATTTTCTGAAAAAGAATGTTGACCACATAGATTAAGTGAATGTTATACACATCTATTAGAAAGTTTTTCTGTTGGTTCTTAAAATTCCCTGAACACCTTTATGGCTCTATACACCGAAGCTGCATTTTTTATATTCTGCTCAATACATATCACAAATTTAAGCTCACTCCTTTCTAGACATTATATTAAGTAAATCGTTTGTACTTCTTTGCCTCCCTTATTTAAAATCTAAAAACTTATGAATCGGATAAGTGTGTACTATGTAAGGTGCGATTTCAAACAAAATACAAAGGTGCTTACAGTAATTCTGAAAACTTATAAGTATATATTTTGCATGGTTTTCTAAAACATTTATAAACTTTTCAACATTATAGATACACATTCAGTTAGTTCGAGGTGCGATAAAATTTCTTTTACCAGATTCCAAAATTACGGGATAATGCCGTTTTTTTTTGTCGCGCGTAGGATTGGCATTTTTCTTATTGAATGACATCCCAAAATCACAATTTTTGTCTATATATTTTAGGAGATTTGTATGTGTTTTCTAAAGATTTTAATAATTTCCGGATATTTCCAGGACTTTTTCGTATTTTGCAACTTCTGGAGATTTCCAGGAGCTCTTGGTAAATCGACAGGAGGCCGCGAGAAATCTGTTATAAGTTATACAATGATTTAATTTAATAATTTATACAATTAGAATTCATCATCATCATCATCAAACTCCATTTGAGTGAGGGCTTGAGAGGCTCAAATCCTCTCTTGCAAAAGCCCTGGACAGAAACCCTGCTGTCTTGCATAGTGCATAAATGTCGCCAAACAGGTCGAGAATTTTGGGTTTCCCAGACCTGTCGAGACGGAGATCAGTAAGTCTGGGGCAGTCAAACAGAATATGAGACACGGTTTCCTCTTCTTCCCAGCACCGTGAATCAAAATTTGGCCATAGCCGCGAGAAATATGAGCCAACAGGACAGTGGCCTGTCCTGCACTGTGCTATAATAGCTGGCTCAGGCCTGGACAGCCTCCACCACGGGGAAGTGCGGTCAGGGCGCCTCATGCACTCCCAGACTTTTTTGGGACTTGTCCCAGCACTCAAACCACTTAGAATTAGCGCAGGTCCTATAAAAATGCGGGGCCCACTACGGTCACCTAATGCCGGCCCTGCAAAATAGCGGTGTATGCTACGCCGCCGGTCGTCTAGTGTAATATAATGAATAAAATTAAAAAATTTAATGATCAAACCTTGTCGATAGCTTTTGTGTACTGCAGACTCTTTGGTTCTTGGAAAACAAGAGAGAAAGAGAGAGAGAGAGAGAGTGAGAGAAAGAGAGATCGATGTCGTAGGCCTATATTATATAGAGTTGAAGCGGTTCGCCATAAATCGTTTGGCTGGTAAGCTCCAGTCTAACGTTGGATGCTACTATATAAATATATTGTGTATTGAAATGGATATTTATAAAAGGCAGAACCTGCAACAGAGTCGTTTTATTTTTGTGTTAACTTACAAGCATAAGTAACGGACCTATCTTCAAATTCATGAACTAGGGTCAAAGGTTACTTTGCTACGTATAGTCTCGATTTCAATGCAGTAAAGAAAAGTGGAGTACATTTCTAGACAATGTCATGTTTTATTTGTTCAAGTATTCAATTTTTTGTTTTCTTATGCATTCTTGAGACCAGTAAGTATATCAACAGTACATAATGTAGCAAATCTAAGGGCAAATACTCAACGAAAAGAAGGCAATAATGGACGATGTATTTTTTACAGTTATATAATACACAGTGAGACATGGACTTCAGCAATCAAGTCACAGAGAGTCTTGTCTTAAGTTCTACAAGTCCTTTTCTACCTAAGCATTAGTACAGACCACAGACACACTTCCAAGTGTCGCTCCAGGTCCTCAATACAGTTTACTGGTAGTCTGAAGGACGGTTCTTAGTCCCAGACGGTTCAGACTTCCATAAACAGCAGATCACATTCCTCGACCCATATGCTAGTACAAATTTGTACAAATACTCCTTCTTTCCTAGTGCTATTAGAGCATGGAATGGGTTGCCTGAGCTAGCCAGGAAAACCAGTGAATTGGCAGAATTTAAGTCATTGGTTAATATGCATGACTGAATGCATGACGCGTAGGACGCAATCATCTTCTTTTTTGAAGTAACGTCTGTTTTATATAAGATAAGAAGATAAGATCAATTCATCTAAAACAGTCCTTCTACTGCAATCAATATAGCCAGAGGGAGGTGAGGGGGAGGTTCGGGCCGCACCGGGTGACACCAACAAGGGTGGGGGTGACACCCAAATAGGAAAAATACACGTTTCCGAAATGGTCTCTCACAGTTTAATATCAACATGTCCCAAACCTTATAAATTTAATTCTATTTGACTTGTATTCTTCCTATTATCAGAACAATAATGCATTGTAGAAAAATAAGATTCTGAAGCTCAAAAATGTAGAAAAACGATTAGCGCCAGAGGCTCTGCTCCGAACAATTCTGAGTGAACTTAGAACGCTCCCCCAAACAACTTATGTGACCTGTCGAGTGGCGAGCATAAGATTTTTTATATTCAAAAGTTTGAGAAACACATAGACTTAAGCCCCTCGCGCGACATTCGACGCCTAGAACTGCAAGCTCTCTCCAGAGAAATCAGTCTAAGTCGACCTTCACATCCACTTTCCAGCTGGTGCCCACGAAATTCAGGACTTCTAAAAAGATGTGACACCATGTTGACGTGGACGGCCACGTTTTTGTGTTCCTCTTTTCATGTTTCATGTTAAGGCTGACTTTGGTAATCGTGTTTTGTCTTGTGTATTGACAGGTCTTACAAATGTCAATCTACGTTCAGTCGCCACTTTCCTTAGACGGCGAATGTCTGTGCGGGAAAAGATTTCTCTATTGGTAACATTATCTCGGAATGTTATTCTTAGATTCCTCCTCAGCCATCACTGCTCAGCCTCTTTTCAAACTTCCATGTCTCGAAGCGTAGGTGGCCGTCGAGTAGTTGTATTTTAATCTCCAGGCTAATTGATTTATTTGTTCAGGTAGGCCGTACTTAAAGACGGCCCTTGCTTTCAATTTGACATGCAACATCATGATATGCATCTCCATCACTGCCTTAATAGGTTAACTTTCTATTTGTTCAAGATCTATATGACCAATGTTGATGGGTATACTGGGTCATCTTCATCCAATTTGCATAGCTTTGAGGACGTCTTTATCCGTCATCTCGTGTCTACATTTAATTGCAAAGTAATGCTTTGTAGTCTACAAAATCCTATTCGGTTTTGTTTATGCCATGGGAACCCGAATGCAGCCTGTTTAATGTATTTCTATGGGGATAAGATACACCCCAATCTCATATCCGTCTCAGGATTGAAGAGTTCCAGCCTCTGTTGTAACACAAAAGCTTGATTTGCTTTAGACATGTCGCTGGATCTAGATGATTTCTTGCTATTTTCCAGAGTGATTCCGATGGACACTTGCAAACTCTTTTTTAAATCTACAAAACTGATCAACATCCTTTGTTGGTATTCTAGGCTTTGTTTGAGAAGTTTCGCAGGACGTAAACCTGTTCAGTCCTTGATTGGCCTTTTAGGAAGCAGTTGAGTAAAAAAATCTCCATGTCCAGTCTAGATAAAATATATGTATAGGTCTGTGGTACCATCAGTGTCGGCGCGGGAGCAGAGTTATAACAATAATATGTTTATCCTTAGTTCAGTTATTCCGATGAATCTAATAGACTTATCGGCTAAGTATTAACAATCTTAGAAACTTCAAAAATGTGTGTTGGGAACTGTATACATTTTTTCTGTCACTTATTTGTGATGTGTCTTGGGGTACTCGGGAGAAGTGTGTCTTGGGGTACTCGGCAGAAGTGTGTCTTGGGGTACTCGGGAGAAGTGTGTCTTGGGGTACTCGGGAGAAGTGTGCCTTGGAGTACTCGGGAGAAGTGTGTCTTGGGGTGCTCGGGAGAAGTGTGTCTTTTGGTACTTGGGAGAAGTGTGTCTTGGGGTACTCGGGAGAAGTGTGTCTTGGAGTACTCGGGAGAAGTGTGTCTTGAGGTACTCGGGAGAAGTGTGTCTTTTGGTACTCTGGAGAAGTGTGTCTTGGGGTACTCGGGAGAAGTGTGTCTTGGGGTACTCGGGAGAAGTGTTTTTTGGGTTACTCGGGAGAAATGTGCCTTGAAGTACTCGGGAGAAGTGTGTCTTGGGGTACTCGGGAGAAGTGTGCCTTGGGGTACTCGGGAGAAGTGTGTCTTGGGGTACAGCGGAGAAGTGTGTTTTGGGGTACTCGGGCGAAATGTGCCTTGGGGTACTCGGGAGAAGATTGTCTTGGGGTACTCGGGAGAAGTGTGCCTTGGGGTACTCGGGAGAAGTGTGCCTTGGGGTACTCGGAAGAAGTGTGCCCTGCTCTGGAGATCTTTGGGCTAAGTATATCTTTAGTCATTATTGTGTTTTTTATATATTGTGATTAATCAGTAGATATAGCCTCAAATGATTACCAGGCAATATATTTTAACCCTGATGTTATGCATCCTGGGGTACTCCCAAAAGGGACACATTTTTCTAGCCTTGTCTCTGATGAATAGTTAAATAGTATAGCTAGAGGAAATATAAATAAGGACCAATGAACCACTTGACCAACGTGCCAGAACACCAAACACTGATTTATTGATCTAAAATACCTAAATCTATCTATTAGTATCATTGAATCTGTTTAGTTATATCTGCTAATAGGCAATATTCATAGATCCAAATTCAATATGTGAAATGGGATGCTCTTCCTAGCTATACACATCTTTATGCAACACCTGTCTTCTTTGTGTCAAAAGAACATAGATATTGATCAATTACTACTGTATTTTCGCACATCAAACCCTCGGCTTATACATATTTTTTTTTATTAGAAACGAGTTGTAGCTGTGGGGGGTACACAAGGATGCGGGGTTTCCAAAATTTATTTTACTGATAAAGCATGCCATAACAGAATCGGTGGGTATTTATACCGCCTATAGTTAGTTGTGTGGTTGAAAATCTATCTAAATGTCTCACTATAAATCTCAAGAAAACAAATAGTACTAACGCGGTAGAGAATATTTAATTTACCAGCAATCAATCGAAACAATATATATATATACATGCCTGTTAGTAAAAGCAGATTCACCAGGCTTAGTAGCTCAGTGCGTAAGCCACACGAGCAGACCATGTGCTAGTGTGTAGTCGCGGAATGAACACTTTAGGTTGTTGTCTTTATATGAGAAAACTGTTCTTGTAATCACAACAAATTTCTATAAGGATCAATATAGCAGTCTTTGTCTTAAACTTTGTTGTCAGAAGTTTTTTTGTGAGGCAAGAAGTGAAAGAGTAGTGTTCAGAACCCAGAGCTTACATAAAGCCTCCCCCTTCCCCCATCCGTCTTTCAATCATCAGCTCCCCTAGCTCTGCCATGTGTTATCTGTGTCAGACACTTATATTATTGTAGTTTTAACTCTAAAAAAAATTATTATTGCAATATACTTTGCAATATTATAGAATTAAACAAGCTATGCAATTCGGAACTCAATAGATAGACTGATGTTTGTTAGCAGAGACCTCAATGTCCTCTTCTTGCCAAACTTGTAAAGCCTATCTATATTACATTTCTAAGTTACCACTCACTGACTGATTGATTTAAAGATCTCATAAACTGTCCCTATGGATACACATAAAATTTCGTACACAGGTTTATTTTACCTCCTAAGGCGCTCTCTAAGAACCGGTTTTGACAGAATCGCAACTTGACCACCGTAACTCGCGAAAAACCGCAAGCTCTTTATCAAAACTTTGTATTTTCGGTATTTCCCAAAAAAGCAACTGTATATATATATACATGTATAAAAAGACAAATTGTGTATTTTAAAATTATTGCATAGAATCCAGTTCAAACCGCAGATTTCAATCAAATTGCAGAAGTACAGACAACGATGATGTCAGATTATATTCAAAAAATGATGCGAAGTGATTTGGTGATTCTGAACTCAACACTGCTCTATGCCACTAGTCACGTGGACTGCGCAAGGAAGTGTCTGTCTCTTCTTTGTTATTGTTATTCTTTTGACAGTCAACAAAAAATCTGCGAAATTGGTGAGTAGCTCTAACTGATTCTCGAACTTTAAATATTAATTATAAACTAATAATTGTAATATCAGTGATAAATACTAGGTGACAGAGCCTCGCTGGGTTGAATGATTGGGAAGATATTTACCTGAACTCATTTTGGAAACATTTTGTAATTGCGAAAATAAGCGATCGGGTACCGACTTGCTATTCGAAGAGTTAATTCTATGTTATCTTAGTTTTTATTGTCACTGTATATGACTAGTTTAATAAAAATACGTGCCCCTATAGTCAGGAAAGTCCGCAGCTCACGTCGTTTCGTTTTACTTTGCATTTTTAGTGTAAGACTATTGACCTATCATTTGGTCCATATTAGTCATTGGTCACTTGTCATTGGTTTCGTGTCACTGGTAAATGCTCACATGTCATTGGCTATTGGTATAAGGTCAATAATCAGTGGACATTGATCATATGGTCAATATTAGTCATTGGTCACTTGCCGTTGGTTTCGGGTCACTGGTAAAAGCTCACATGTCATTGGTTATTGGTATAAGGTCAATGATCACGGGACATTGGTCGTTGGTAATTGATAACTGGTCACTTCTAGTCAATAGTTACTGGTCACTTGTCATTGGTCACTATTAGTCATTGTCCACTGGTCATTGGTCAATGCTAGTCACTGGTCATTTGTCATTGGTCAATGTCAGTCACTGGCCATTGGTCATTGGTCAATAGAACTTAAAATATGTGCAATCTAATGGAACCATGTTTTTAGGCTTCATTAAAGACTCTGTGTAGAAATAGCGAGGGACCGGATGTGGTCCACTTGTCGTTATTAGTAAATCACTTAATACATTTAATTACAGAATAGTATTATCTCAATAAAGTTTTTAAAGAAAGCTGGAAAGCTAATATATTTTTTAAATACAATCTATAGTTTTGATGTGAATGTTTAATTGACATTTATAAAGGGGATGGAGATGGCTGATTTCTGTTTAATAATAATATAATAATAAGGCTTGTCTTCGCAGCCCCAGCTGTGAACTACATTTGTGATTTGTGTTTACTGATCATCAAAAAGGCGGGAACTAGACTAATCGTTTACAGACATTTTGTTCACCGACAGATAGTTGACGACAATTCGTTTACCCGACATTTCGTTCACTCGACAATTATTCTTTCACCTGACTTATTGTTCACCGACAACCGGTTCAACGACAATAAGTGGTCACGACAAATGTTTCACACGAGAAATAATTCACTGGTTTACACGAGAAACCATTCACTGGTTCACCGACAAATCCGCAACTGGTTCACACGACAAATCGTTCGCATATGTTAGTAATATTATATTCTTGCCACGTGTTTGATTTGTTGACATTAAAAGTGCGTACCAGGGATTGATATATTGTAGCTTTCGTTGTTATTATTTCAAAAAACTTTGACTGCTAGAGGTTTTACGACAGAAATTACGATTGAAATATAACCACCTTCATTATTACATTTTATTAAACCTGCATATAATTTCAACTAAAAGTTTCTTTTATCTGATTCACATCTTCTTGTAATTATTCACCTACTAATGCTTGCGAGATATGAACATTGTCTATATTATTCCTGCATGTTACATTTTGAATTGGTAATGATATTGTTTCTATAGCTGGCCTATTACAAACAATAGCTGTAATTTAGTGTTCAGTTTCACTCAAGTGTATAGTTTCATCTATAATTGTAAAAAATTGATCTGGTGGCTCAAATAAGTCAGTATGACATTTCATTTCTAAATTATTAATGGAAAACAAAAAAAATCAACAGAATCGAATATGGTTCTTGAAATGTACATTGTATCATGATTTTTTTTTGATCTGGCAGCAATACAATACTTTCAAAGATCAAACATTTATTAGAACAATGTGTCGAATGGCTATCTCCTCTTTATGCTACATTTGTCAACTTTGAAAAGGCCTTTAATAGTATTGACAAATAATCTATTTGGAGGTAATGAGGCAAAAAAAGTAATAACAATAATCAATAACATTTACATGGTTCCACCTGCCAAGTATTCCACAGTGGCAAACTTCTAACAAAAGAATCCATTTAAAAAAAAAATTCATTGGCGAAGCCAGAATTGTTTTCTGAAGGAGTTTGATAATGCATTTATTTTTTTGCACACACAGCAATACATACACAAACACATATATATGTTCTTTACAGCCAGTCACTTCATTTTCTCGACGTAATTTCACCTAAAATATGTTATTTCTGGAGTTAGTGGAACTACAGTTGACTCCACTACTTTACCAGATGGGAGTCTGGATAATCTTATGTATATTTCTAAAATATTTATATTTATATTTCTTTTAACCGAATTTTGTAGAATAGTTTATGCAGCTGGTCAACTATTTCACTACCTCCTTCGTTTATGACTTTGGGTGGTATGTTGTCAACACCAGCTGCTTTACCTGTCTTTATTTGTTTGAGTGCATTTTTGATTTTTTGTGAAACTTCTTGGTAGTCTTCTTTGGATTGTTGCTTGTGGTTTCTTGTTTTTACTTGATTAACCGCCTGTTTAGCACATTTTCTCTCTTCGATTAATTTCCATGCCTCATCAGTAATCCAGTGATTTATTATCTTAGGGTTAAGGCTTAGTACTTTATTGCTTGATTCTATAATAAATTCTTTAAAATTTTGCAATGATTTATCTACACTTTGTTTGGTTTTATCTAGTTGTTGCAAAGAAAATCTATTTTTAAGAGACATTTGGAATTCCTTTTTAATCTGGGTGTTATGGAGCTTCTCTAGATTAGTCTTTTTTAATTTCTGTTTTATTGCTAGCCATCTTCGCAAACAACTAGTTGGTGATCTGAGCCAATATCTGCTCCTCATCTATTTTGTACATATTGTACGTATGGTAATGTGGTCGATTTGGTTCTCAGTTTTATTGTCTGGTGAGACCCATGTCACTTGTGGCATTTTTTTGCAGGGGAAAATGCTGCCTCCTATCACCAGTTCATTAAAATGCCGAAGTCTGCCAATATTTATCCATTTTCATTTAGTTTGCCAAGTCTATGGGTCCCTATACTTTTCTCTCTCTCTCTCTCTCTCTCTCTCTCTCTCTCTCTCTCTCTTGTTACTTCCCATTTTGGCATTTAAGTCTTCCATGACGATCAAAATATCTCTTGTAGGTATTTTGTCAACTATACGTAGCAGTTGGTCATAAAATGTATTTTTGTCGGTATCACTTGAAGGTTCAAAAGGAGGATGGCACATAATGATGTGAACATTTTTAAACTTAGACAAACATTCGGTCTAATATTCTTTCTGAAACTGGTTTCCATTCTAAAAGACTTTTAAAAGCTTCCTTGTTTAGAAGAATAGCATCACTATTTTCATGGAAATCTTGTTCTTTTTCTTTTCCTAAGAAGAGAAGGGTTTCTCCTGATTGTAGTCTTGTTTCTCCAAAAAGTTCCATCGAACTTCTTACATTCCCAAGATCTGTAGTTTGTAATTGGACATTTCCTTGGCAACGTGTGCACATCTACCTGGTTACAGCACATACATTCAATGTTCCCAAGTTTAATGATGCCTTCTGAATAAGGAAGTGTTTCTCTTTCATTGGTTTAGTGGAGTGGTTGGCCTTACAGGATTCGTTCGACTTTCCCTGCACAGCTTCATAAGTCTCCATTGTGGAGCTCTACTTTCGCCTCTGACTATGTTTAGTGTTTGTTATTTTGCAATGGTTTCTGTAACAGTATTTTTTTCCAAGAGCAGGTTTCTGTCCCGGTAAGGGTGATGCACCTTTTGTCTGGCCCCTTTCCTAACAGACCTGCCTGGCTTGGTAGTACCTGCCAGGAGCGATGAGCTCCCACCCGTATAGCTCTGAGGGTCATTGAGGCTCGCAAGATGTCACACGGTTTGTGCATCAGGTGACTGAGAAACGATTTGGTCTACAATTATTTTGGTGGCATCCAGGTTTATTATTCTGGTAGTACCTGTTTTGAGGCGCGGTGGTTGAGCGGTAAAGCGCTTGGCTTCTGAACCGAGGTCCCGGGTTCGAATCCTGCTGAAGACTGGGATTTTAAATTTAGGGATCTCTGGGCGCCTCTGAGTCCACCAAGCCCTAATAGGTACCTGACATTAATTGGGGAAAAGTAAAGACGCTTGGTCGTTGTGCTGACCACATGACACCCTCGTTAACTGTAGGCCACAGAAACAGATGACCTTTACATCATCTGCCCTATCGACCACAATGTCTGAAAGGGGAACCTTACCTTACCTTACTTTAGTACCTGTTTTGTCTATCATTATTATAATAGTGTCATCCTTAATTAGGACTATAAATAAATACAATCTCTTGACTGATGACTGTTTCTTTTGCTATTCTTTTGTTATTCCAATTATTTTTAGACCTTCTAATTGAGGTAATGATAGATGTACATTCTCTTTTTAATAGTATTACACTTTGGTTTGTTCTGTGTTCTGGTCTTGAAGAAATTGCAGTGGAAAATGTACGTTACTTGGAGAGCTGACTGTGAAATTGCATCAATTCTGCCACTAACTACGCTGTCAATCACAAACAAGTCCAAAAATTATTTTGTATCTTGGATATCAATTTCAGCGTCCTGAAGCCAACGAAGAAGACTAGAATATGATATTATAGGAATCTTTGCTTTTATCCAGGCGAAATGAATGAAAAGTAAGCAGTGGCCATCTTCAGATGTGCCAAACAAATTATATCAATTTATTTCTGAGACATGAGTTATCTTTCCTCTTCTTTTCATTCACACGAGATATTATATTACAATTTTTCTCTATCATTGTCACCGCAAAAAGAACAAATGCAAGCTGTTACGTGCTCAGCACAGCGTGAATGTGGAATGGTGCGGGTGCGTGTTTAAAGGGTAAGATACTAAGAAATCCGAAAATGGTGTAATGTAAACAAAGTTATTATTGATTTATTATTAATTGTTACTCAAGATTATATATAAGGCTGTTGGTGTATAATTAGAGTCTCACCTACTCGTAACACAAGCAAATGGCACTTCACCAGTAAGTTTCGGGAAAGAGGAGCTTGCTATTTTTGGCTGGTTACCCAAATATTAGAAGGATCATTCTGAATTTAAAATCTCTGCTGTGGTGAGGCAGAATCTGCATCGCAATGTATCTAAAACTAACGGATATTAGCCGTACTTATGGATACCTCGGCTGTTTAGAGAGAGAGGGGGGAGGGTAACTCTTTCTGCGTGTCTCACCGTTCCGACCATAAGTAACGCCCAGGCTTTCAGCTCATTCGGTTCGCTCTACGCCACCACCCATCGTTACGTTACGACTGAAGGAGACTATGAATTTGAAGAATATTTCGCATAGCAAATTTTGAGTAATTCTGTGTGGAGAAGTAGACGTGAGACATCCAAAACCACCTCATAGACGTATGTAAGTAAAGTAAAAAGTAAAGTTCTCTTTTCAGATTTGAATTCTAAAGGGCAGAAAATGTAAAGGTCATTTGTTTTTTTAACTGACGAATACGAGGATGTCATGTGGCCAGCACAACAACCAACCCCCTTTACTTTCCCCAACTAATGTCAGGTACCCATTAGAGTTGGTTGGATGGTCTCAGGGGTGTCCTAAATATCCCAAAATTCAAAATCCCAGCCTTCACCTAGATTCAAACCCGGGTAGACTCGGTTCGAAAACCAAGCACTTTACCACTCAGGCTGAATCAGCCACCACGCCTCATGTAGATGTTTCTATAAACATAATAACACAAGAGAGTCCAAAAACCATGTTCGCATAGTGTCATGACTTTGAATTTATTTTTAATTAATAATTATTAAGTTGTCTAGTCATTGAAAAATATATTTTGGATTGCAATGTCCGTGTGTTTTATAATAAATTTATAATTTCTTATTACTTAATAAATATATCAGTCCCAAGGTTCAGCTTAACAGACACACCAGTAGGTTTCTGTCCCGAGAAGGGTGATGCACTTTTTGTCGACACACCAAACACACCATACACACCATACACACCAAGCACACCATACACACCATGCACACCATACACACCATGCACACCATGCACACCATGCACACACCATACACACCATACACATCATACACACCAAGCACACACCATACACACCATGCACACCATGCACACACCATGCACACACCATACACACCATGCACACCATACACACCATGCACACCATACACACTATACACACCATACACATCATACACACCATACACACACTATACACACCATGCACACCATACACACCATGCACACCATACACACCATACAAACCAAACACACCATGCACACCATACACACCATGCACACCATACACACCATGCACACCATACATACCATACACATCATACACACCATACACACCATACACACCAAGCACACCATACACACCATACACACCATGCACACCATACACATCATACACACTATACACACCATGTACATCATACACACCATACACACCATGCACAACATACAAACCATGCACACCATACACATCATACTCACCATACACACCATACAAACCATACACACCATGCACACCATGCACACAATACACACCATAAACACCATGCACACCATACACACCATACACATCATACACATCATACACATCATACACACCATGCACCATGGGCGTAGCCAGGGGGGGTTCTTGGGGTTCAAACCCCCCCCCCCCCCACCCCGAAATGAAATCCCCCCCCCTTGCAAGGGGGGGCGGAATTAAGTGACTGATTTTGCTTTCATTTTGTTTATTTTAGGTGAGATTTTAATACTAAATCATCACTTACCACAGCACAGCCGAGGGGGTTTTGAGTTAAAAACCCTCTACAGATGATTTGTCGAAAAAACTTTCCTTTTCGATATAAAATCTAAAGCAAAATACAGGCATGTAATTCCAAGAGCGTAGTAAGAAAGGTTACCAATTTCTACCAGTGGCCTGGGCTCCATTAATAGGCCTAAAGTGTGAATAGTCTTCTGCCGAAATTGAAAAACATTAAATGTGGCTCAACAAAGACAGATTTTAGGAGTCAGTTATAGAGATCGGGTCTAAATCAAAGAAATTATATGCCGAACTGTGAGTCGAATCCTTAGTAAGGTTGTGACAGATCGTCGCATGAGGTTTTGCGGGACATGTTCTCCGACAAAATGAATTACGCAAAATAAAAATTGCGGAAACAGCTTGCCGGAAAATGCGCCGAACCGTGCGAGAGGGTCTAAGTCAGTAAGAATAGCACATTAGGTTTTTGAAATAAAACTTTTTAATAGCAAGATAATGCAGTGTAGATACCTTAGATTATGCATTTTGTTGGCTTTCAATACCAGAAAAAGTGCTCAGCGGCGGGGCGGGGAGTCTACAATAAACAATAAACGTCTTCCGAAAGGGTCAGAATGTAATAAAGATTAATTATGTACACACACACATATATATTTTTTTCCGCGGGGGGGGGGGGGGGGGGAGCGGGGCGAATCACCCCCCCCCCAAAACCCCTCCCGAAAAAAAATCCTGGCTACGCCCATGCCATGCACACAATACACACCATACACATCATACACACCATGCACACACCATACACACCATACACACCATGCACACCCAGTTGTACATACATTAATAAACGATGTATGATGATTTATAATTAAACTATAAATTTATTCCAATGATATTTATATAATAAAATAACAAATGACTAATGAGAATGAAAATGAATACAAGTACATATAGCATGATGTGAAAAATTAATAATTCATAGTACAGTTCAATTAAATACTTAAATAGTATTTAAAACAAAATAACCCACTTAAAGTGTGATCTCCAAAAAATATATTTCTCAACAATATTTCATTGCAAGCCAAAGATTCTATGATAGGTTCAGTTCACTTCATATAAAAAAAAATGTTCATGGTAACACAAGTATCTTCCAGCCAAGACGAATGTTCACCAACGATGAAGATAACTAAAGTTCATAGTAGCACTAAAACTCACAAAATTACAATGTAACACCAAAACTGAACTCTGAAACCTGAACTCTGAAATCTGAAATCCACAACCGGAAACCCTATATATAGAAAGATTCTTCTAATCTTCTAATCTAACTACAAAATACAAATACGACCGAACCCATATTAAAATAACTTTACAATTGGAAATAAAACTCACCCTTAACAGGGGTCAAATAGTCATTCAAGAAAATAACCAAGGCAATCGCTAAGGCTGTCCAGTAACGTAAAGCAAATGGAAAATTCAGGAACTCAAAAGATACAGCTTGGCTCTGTAGTGCAAGATGAATGCACCAAACGTACAAGAAGAAACAAGATTACAAAGACAGTTTGTGTCGAAACACAAACTCAAAATCGGCCCCCGAAGTGATTCACACAGGCAGGTATAAAATGCCGGTATCAATATTTTCAAAAAGAATATCATAATTGAACTCTATCAAAATCAAATGACAGAGAAGAATGGAGAAAGAAGGTTGACAGATCTTGTGTGGTGCCCCAGCGGTCCAGCAGACCAAAGGATAGGTGAAAGTGAATGTGAAATTAAATGCGAACCTGGCCTAACTGATGTTTTGTAATGAATATCTAATCGATCTAATTGTTTTGTAAAGGGTCCATCTCTAATTCAAATCCTCAGAAAAAGAAAAACAACATTGTCGTGGAAAAGAATAAACCTTTAGTTAAGTGTCATTTCGCTTAAATGTAGCACTGCAGTTCAGGAGATACTATGAAAACCTACTTATTAATTGTTGTTTTAAATTATCTTAAACATTATTTTTGGGTAAACTATGTAGTTAGTAGGACAGAACTTACAAAACGTAGCAATACAAATGTAAAAAAAAAAAGAAAAAAAAAATTAACAAAAGTCTAAAACTATTAGCATAAATATGTTACAATTATAATATAGTAACATCATCCCTACTAAAGAGCCTCGCGTATCTATAAGTATTAATAGTGAAGCGGCACTATTAGATTGTGTACAGTTTAATCACATAGCTAACTAGCTGTGACATATAGTATTGCTTTAATACACTGAATGACTACACAACACACATCTGTAACATTTCGTGAACACATACTCACAGACGAGTTACAGGCACATGTAAACATAAGAACCACAACCGATACAGTAAATATTTTTTATAACAGACTTATGTATGAGCTTTAAACATACGAGTTTCAATTTTTGAATCCTCTTTTCTCCAGTCATTAATCTCAATTTATTTTAAATAATCCTGTTTTGAATTTCTAAATCTTTTGTTCTTGCCCTTGACTTTCCACTCGTGTCCCATTTTAGAAACCTCGCAAGTAGTGTAATTGAAAGCAACTTCATCATTAGACATGCTTTACAATTAATTAAACATATTCTATAATAACTGCACTTATTGTTTCATCACGCAACTGTTTTAAGAGAACAAAAAAAAAAGATAAATTCACAAAGCATTTCACTTTTTCAGGCAAGTGTAGCATTGACCATGTGAATGTAGTCCCAAAGAAAGATATTTACATTCCTTGTGAGTTCGACAAAGGTTTTCAATTCGTCACAATTGGAGGTGCAAGAGAATGTCTTTCAGTGTCCACAAAGAAATATGATTACATCAGGGCCAGGGATGACTGTAGAAGTAAGTAAATCTAATTACATATTGGCCGTCATATGATACATGACTGTAGATTTGTTTTAATTTAATTACCTAATAACCAAATATATCTAGACATATGTAAATCTGAATAAATGAAGGCCAGGAATAATAAACCGTATTAAGTGATGGTCATTGATGATTATCAATGTAAGTAATCTGTTTACATAATGGCTTTTGATGACTGGTGTACACATAGGTTAATCTGATTACTGAGACATGTACATATTTAATTGTAAATATATGTAAATTCATACAAAATATCTAGATTCAGCTGTAAATCAAAGTTAACCAAATTACATTATGGCCAAAGATGACTTCTGTAAAGGTAAATACATCTGATTGCATAATGGCTAAATATGAAAGTCATGTGACTTTGATTCCATAATATTCAGGGGGAAAGCTAGGTTGAAGATAATCTCATTTTGTAATGAAGAAATAGACGGATATGTATGTACATTAGACTACGAGAAGGACTTCAACGATCGTCAGTTATGTAACTTTGATTGCATAATGTTAATTGATGACTTGAAATATTGAGGATAACAATTCCTAAATACAAGACAAATATGTTCAAGTTTGTTTTTTTAGCTTAAATTTATCTTCAACTAAAACATGTTATCGACTAACACTGCAGTATGTCAATTGGATCATTCAAGTACATTTGAAAAGTTATATCTTGAAAATTCTGTTCTTATCTAGGTAAATCATCTAATCTTTACACCATACATAATTTGTCTAAACTCACCTGGTTGCAACGTACATTTGGTAACACCTACTTCTGGGTGGGACTCAATGATATCGATGTGGAGAACACTTTTAGATGGGAAGACGACAACTCTGTGATAAGTGATTTCCTCAAGAGTTCCACATTCGCTCCAGGCAAGTTGACTTGTTACAAAACTTATAGCAACTAACTCTTGTCTGTCTGCACTAGGGGTGCACCGGATAGTACTTTTTGATATTCGGCGGGAGCCAGATATGACCGGATAGTAAAATTTTATATTGGGACGAAGCCGGAGCCGGATACCTACATAACTTAAACAGCTCATTCTAAAGGAAGATTGTGTAAATCTTCGAAATAACATACCTATATTTATATTAATTGTTGTTTCTTTTATTTACCTTCTTGTTTAAACTCTATTACTGATTGATAAATTCCATTTAAAAATGATTTATTAACACATATGCCTATGATAAACTAATATTTGTAGCATATGAGATGGTGTGTGTGTTTATGCATGAGACTCCCGAAGATCACAAAATTAAAAATCCCAGTCTTCAACACGATTCTATCCACGGAGCCCGGTTCGGAAACCAAGCGCTTTACCGCTCAGCCACTGCGCCTCCGAAATAAATAAATAAATAAAATAATTAGATATCAATAAAAGAAAATTTTTTGCTACATCTAGATCAAGAATCTATTTTGTTTTAGTTTAGAATAAGTTCTCTTTTTTTTAAGTTGTTTAAATTCTGAGGCCAGCGTTTCTCAAATTCCCCCCCCCCCAGACACACACTTTCTAGGGTGCTGACAAAGGGGCGCGAAGTTGGTTTAATTTATTTTTTTAAGACAAAAAATGTTGTAGTTATAATTCAAATATCAGTATATCAGTCAAGTAAAAATGATTATTATTATCATTGCTTAAAAATAAATTATTACATTAAGTGAAGTCGTATTATCTACTTATTAGGACCTTTCATACTGTTTATGTGAGAAGCGTGTGCAACAAGATCAATTCAAAAAGATCTTTGAAAGAAGACTAACATTTTAGTGAGCAGGCCTTCTTTCTTACATGCCACTGTGATGTGCCATCGTTCAGTTGACACTTTTTTAACGCAATTAGGCACGCCACAAGACATCGTTCTAAACGCAAGTATGATCTTTCGATCAAGCCCACTAGCAATGTACGAGATCGAATGCATAGAATATATCTTACAATTCAGTATCAACCTGTCCCAAGCTTCACTTTGACTGTGATTCGCTTTTCGTCCAAAGAGTAAAGTGTGGTATAGACCAAAACATAATGAATTTCGAAAGCTTACAATGCAGGATGCTTATAATGCAGGATGGTTACAATGCAGAAAGCTTACAATGCAGAAAGCTTACAATGCAGGAAGGTTACAATGCAGGATGCTTACAATGCTTACAATGCAGGAAGCTTACAATGCAGGATGCTTACAATGCAGGAAGCATACAATGCAGGAAACTTACAATGCAGGATGCTTACAATGCAGGAAGCTTACAATGCAGGATGCTTACAATGCAGGAAGCTTACAATGCAGGAAACATACAATGCAGGATGCTTACAGACTTATTAACTGGATACGGGGGGAATCGAAAACGTATTTTGTAGGCGGGTGGAGGCAGTTGTGGTAAAGCTACAATTAAAAACTATGAGAAACTTCTTTTTAGGTTTGTGCTCTTCTTACTTGCTCTTCTTAGTTATGCACCAATTACAAATAATGATTTTTTTTCATAGTTCTTAATTGATCTCAGATATGTAATATGAAATCAGAACTGTATCATCATACTAGTGTGATCTACAGCTTATTAATGAACTATGATAGGAAATTACATAGGTTTTGTGAAGTACTGTTAGGTATTTCCGCTAGGTATTTTTATAGTGGAATGTAGATTGTGCAGATCAAAACGACTCTTTAGGCGTAATGGAGATACTGTAAGCGCTATAAATTTCAACTCAGGTGCCATTTTGCCCTCACTGGCAAAGAGAAAAGTAGCTGGCAGCAGATGGCCTCTAACAGAAACAGTTGGAGGGCTCACACGAAGGCGCGGGACACTCATTTAGTCCCCCCCCCCAAAAAAAAATGCCCTTGTACAAGACAGGCGCAGAAGACGGAAAGAAAACTTAAATAGACCACTAGCGGACAACGGCCCTCGAAAGCTGTGACCTCTAGAGAGCGTCAATACGCTGACATTAAACCTACGTTTATCGTATTTAACTTGTGGTCATGCTTATAAAGAAAACTCAATGTGATGGACTAAACAAATAAAAAGGGGTGGAAGCTGTTCATCTCTACCTCTAGAGATATACCCGCACAGCTAGACAGACGTCAAGGAATGTAGCATTTTAACATGTTAACTTACCTACTCAAAGGTCAAGACAAATTGAAAAAGTGCCAGCCATTGCTGCTCTGTATGTAAAGCGCATTTATGATGTAAAGTTTCATTTTTATTTATATTAAGTTATGAACACGCCTTGTTTTTATAATAAACGATGTTTGGTGCATAATGGCTCTATTTTTAAGCCCATTATTTTGATTTAATATAAACTTTCTACAACAGACATTAATGGAACGAGGTCAACTTTATGCATATTAAATAGGTGTACTTTTAACTATCCGGTTTGCTATCTGGTAGTGATATCCTGCCGGAGCCGAATATCACCGGATGGTAAAAAATGCCGGATATTCGGCAGAGGCCGATGCCGGAGCGACTATCCGGTATATATATATATATGTATATTAAGTATTCCGCCTTACATTTTAACACCATGTCGCCATATTTAACTATATTATTAATGAAACTTTACAGGTGAACCAAACAATGGAAGGGATGGTAACTGTATGATCTATTATAATTATTACCAGCTTCTCTACGACAATACTTGTAACTCTAATTTTTCGTATGTTTGTGAAAAGCTTCTATTCAACTTTCAATGATAGCGACTGTTGAAATTTCTTAGTTAGCGATCGCAAGATCAAAAACTGAATAGGAAAAGAAATATCAATAAATCAATACTTGATACTTAATTTTGAGTTTTCGTTGGTGTGTTGTTGTTTTTTTATGTTACTTTCGTCAATCACATTTAATTAGATACAAACCATTGCCAAACAGATTAACTTACATAAATGAATCGATACGATAAAATTCAGAAAATGTTTTATTTTAGTAAGAGACTGTAGTAAAGTCATTGAAAGTGTTTAAAATGCATAAAATATGAACATAAAGTGGTAGGACTCAAATGTGTCTAAAGATCTGAATTATTTTTGTAATACTAAAAAACTGTCTATATGTTACTATGTCATTATACTTTAACGTCTGTTTTTAGTAGTATTTATGAAATATAAAACAAAGCAGTAACACTTCATTGACATCCTGTGGAGAGATACGCGACCTTTAAAATGTTATGTCATTCTATAAATACTTAAGTCTTATTAATATTTCCAAAACCCAAGTTTTTTTTTGATTATTAGAACCACAAGAACCATCACCTTTAATATATCTTATATCGGTTTTTAAAATGATTGCTTACAATCATATTGCAATCGTTTAAATTGTACACACCAGCTACGACTGTTGTTTTGTTCCCTGAAGATCACAATATGCTGTTGTTTCAGAATGTCGCAAAACATGGCCTGTTTAAAAGTAAACCCCAAAATGTTGGCCCAATTAAAGAACGGGTACCGACATTAGTTGGCAAAAGTAAAGTGGTTTGTCGTTTTGCTTGTTACATGATATTCTCATTAAATGAAAACATAGAAACAGATGCTCTTTACAACATGTGCCCCTATAAAGAGCAAGGTCTTAAAGGAGAACTTTACTTCTCTATACATTAAACAAGAAGAGTAAAAAAAAATGTGTACTATAGTTCAAGTTATAAGGCAAACAGAACAAAGGTGTTTATTATTACATAGGAGTACATTCAATCAGAGTAGCCAAACAGCTCAATATATTTATTTCAAACAATTCTCTTACAAATGACATGGGTACAAAAATTCAAATCATGGTCTCCTTTTGGTTGTCTAAAGTCTGAATTAATAAAGATGCAAATAATTATTATTTACATTGAAGAAAAATCTGAAAAAAAAAAAACTAATTATATACAAGATTAAAAAAAGAGTTTGTGTTATCACACAAACTCAGAGGCGGCCCCCGTAGGAGTCGGATCCCTGTCGGATCGGCCTATCCGCAAGGAATATTCAAGACTCCATTTAGGTTTGATTGTCAAAAGTAAACATGTTTCAAAGATTCATTTGACGTTGTAAAAAAGGTTTTTCTTCTGTAAAATGTTTTACAAGTTTTGAATGTTCCTTCAAACTTAAAGATAAATTACTTCCTTATCCAAATCTCCCTCTGGACGACAAGGGATGTCGGCGAGCAGGGTATGAAACCGGTACCGTCAAGATAATCAGTCCAGCGCGCTAACTGCACGACCAGGCATTGCTGTTAACTTAATAACAAACTAAAAGCCTATTATTGATAAAAAGATATATTACACATTACAACTACTGGATATGTACAATATGTTAGACAAGCGATTTTAGATAATCTTTTGATATTGATTTGTACTTCGAAAAAAAAAAAGAAAAGAACAAGGCATCGAGCTTGTACTTCGGCAACGTCTGCTCGACGTC
Source organism: Biomphalaria glabrata (assembly GCF_947242115.1). Taxonomy (NCBI): domain Eukaryota; kingdom Metazoa; phylum Mollusca; class Gastropoda; family Planorbidae; genus Biomphalaria; species Biomphalaria glabrata. The sequence goes on from NC_074728.1 coordinate 10,752,243, forward strand.
CCAGCACAGTTACCAACAGAGCTATTGGCATTTTCCTTAAATGGAACTAGAATGAGGATGTAGATCTACCTAAATTAAACTTCTGATTTAGCACTCTTAAGATCTATATCAACAAGATCTAGATTTAAAATATAAATTTGGAATAATGTAGATGTAATTTAGATTAGATTTATGTAAACAAAAAATTAGATAATCTATTAATAGACTGAATACAATGTTAAATTTAAAAATAGTAGATTAGTTTTAGTATTTTATTACTTTGCAATATTGATCTAGACATTTGGAAATAAAATTCTACACTTTAAGTCTAGAAATTGAAATTATAGATCTTGATCTAATCTAAATCATGGCTACCTGGTCGTACAATTTGATTGCTGGACAGTCGTTCGGATTTATCGATGGTCCCCCAGGTTCAAACCCTGCCCGCTACCATCCCCCATCGTCATGCGGGAGGTTTGGACTAGGTAGTAAACAACTTCAACTCTGAAGAAACATCCGAAACATGTAAAACAACAAACATTCTAAACTAGATCAAAAAATTCTAGATCTAGAATCTACAATGATTTAATTAGAATCTAAATCTAGTTTAAAAAATCTAGCTCTAATGTAAAAAAAAAATCTAGGTCTAGTGTAACAAATATAGCTCTAATGTAAAAAAATCTAAATATAGTGCAAATAAATCTAGATTTGATCTAAATCTAGATATTATGTCTTTTTTAAATACGAGTCAGATAACGAGGTTTAATAAACATTACTATACCGAGTTGTTTTAGCAATTCATTTGAAGAATTTATTTCACATGACGCCAAAGGAAAAAAAATCCACTACGTCACATTGTCAACTTAGACTAAAATGTCTTCATCAATACGAGCAAGTTTTCGTGGGTTTATAGACATTAAAGAATTAACTACATATTACGTCAAAGGAAACAATCCATTACGTTACAATGATACGTTATGTTACGTTAGATTAAATATGTATGTATGTATATATATATATATATATGCATATATATAAGGATTAAAGACGCATTTTTGGGCGTTTTGACTGTCAGTCTGTCTGTCCGTCATGTTAATATCGAAAAAAACAACAACTAAAAACTATTGAAAATCTGATTAAAATTTAATTTTCCTTTCTAAACATCGCAATCAATTTAATTATCTATAATAGATTGTTCCGAATGTTTGTATATATAGTAAGAGAAAAAGAGAATCCTAGATAAATCTAATACCGTTAATTAAATTTTGGGATGGTCTCGTATGAAAATTAGATGTAAAACAGCCTTGTGGAGAGATTTTCAAACCATACTTTAGAGTTAGGAAGTTGTTTTCCTTAAAAATCAGAACATTATATGAACGATAATTAGATTTTGTTACGTTTTAGCTAGAAAATTAAATGTAGTATTTAATAGGAGTGTGATTTTACATAAATAAAGTTAAAAACCTTTTTATAAAAAATCCGGAACAACCAATTTTCGTAAATGAGAAGAAGATTATTTGTTTTATTAATAAGAAGAGGAATTTCAAACAGTTATTTTGCGTTAGTAGATTTTTATTTTTCATATAAAATTCAGAAAATTTTGTAAGAAAATTAAGGTAAAGTAGGTCGATTTCTTTTTCTTCAAAATCCGGAACATTTGTTACCGATAAAACAGCTTTTGTTAAGTTTCGGCAAGAAAATTAACTGTAAAATAAGTCTAAAAAGTGTTTTTTTTAATAATCGTTGCTAGTAATAAATTACTTTCTTATTTTAAAACCCTTAACAACCTATTGTCGATATTTTTGAAAAAAAAAATTAAGTAATTTGACATAAATTTGTTTTAAGTTGCAAATACGAACAATTTGATATCGATAAATAAACTATTGTGACGTATTGTCAAAGAATATAAGTGTAATATTAGTCAATTATGAAATTTCAAACAATCATTTGACATAATTTATTTTTTATAAAAATAAGTCCAGAACAACTTTATAGTTAATGAAATATATGTCAGTAAAGAGATTTTGATTTAGCATTTACATGCAATTTACATTAAAAAACCAAAACAACATATATTGATCATGTGTTTTTGCAACGCTTAAGCAAATTAAATGTAATATAAGTTAGAAGAGCAAACAAACATTGGTTGGCATTGATTTTATTTTCACAAAAACATTCGGAACAATCTATTATATATACTTAAAACTTTTGAGATGTTTCGGAAAGAAACATTAAAGGTTAAATAAGATTTTCTAAACATTTTAGAGTTTTTTTGTTTTGTTTTTTTTGTTGTTGTTTTTGTTATCTAAACCTGACAGACAGACCGACCGGCAAACAAAACGCACACAAATAAGCGTCTTTTATCCTGATGTGGGCACTAAACAAAAAATAAATAAAATCTGATTATTTAAAAATTTTGAGGAAACTGATTAGTACCATGTTTTCCCGCTACTTGTTACGCTACTGCACGAAAGTCGCTGCACAACAAGTCCGTTAAAAAAAATGTGCGTGATATTTAAAAACAAAGTACATTCTTAGCTTTTATAAACAAACATAAATGTTTTCTTTTAATTTTAACAGATAGTTGATCAGAAAAAACACCTTTAACTAAGATTTATATTTGTTGTGAACATTTCTTGTACATTTTATAAATATATTTGACTTTGTGATACTGAAAATACACAAAAAATAGTCTTTCTTTAGTAACATATTGTAACATTACCTCTCTTACATTTATGTAATTGTTTTACAATTGGTGTGTTTTTATGAAAAAAATCGCTTGCATAATTAATTTTATAAATAAAACGGTTTGCTTTTAGAAAACCAAAAGTAGCCGTTGCACCTAAACTTTTTAAGCTGCATCGCATGTTGAAAAAATATTTCTCATCTAGTTTTCGAGATATGAATGGTACAGACGAATAGACGGACAGACTGACATTTTGCACAAACCTAATAGCGGCTTTTTCCCTTACGGGGGCCGCTGAAAATGAAAAGAAAACTAAAAATCAAATATCGATTTCAGAATATCTATTGACTTTGTTTTTAATTTCAAATTGAATTGATCATGCAAAAAATCTCACTTTTGTTCACTGCAACAATCATCGAGATCTAGAGCCACACTTTCAGGGGAGAAAACAACAAACATTAAGATCTATAGCCTCACTTTCAGAAGAGTCAAAAACAAACATCGAGATCTAGAGCCATACTTTCAGGGAAGCCCATCCACAAACATAGAGGGGAGATATAGAGATCTAGAGCAACAGTTTCAGGGGAGCCAGCAACAAACATCAAGATCTAGAGCCATACTTTTAGGGAAGCCCATCCACAAACATAGAGGGGAGATATAGAGATCTAGAGCAACAGTTTCAGGGGAGCCAGCAACAAACATCAAGATCTAGAGCCATACTTTCAGGGAAGCCCATCCACAAACATAGAGGGGAGATATAGAGATCTAGAGCAACAGTTTCAGGGGAGCCAGCAACAAACATCAAGATCTAGAGTCACACTTTCAGGGGAGCTCAGTAACAAACATAGAGGGGAGATATAGAGATCTAGAGCAACAGTTTCAGGGGAGCCAGCAACAAACATCAAGATCTAGAGCCACACTTTCAGGGAAGCAAAAACAATATCGAAATCTAGAGCCACACTTTCAGGGGAGCTCAGTAACAAACATTGAGATCTAGAGTCACACTTTCAGGGAAGCCCATCCACAAACATAAAGGGGAGATATACAGATCTAGAGCAACACTTTCAGGGGAGCTCAGTAACAAACATCAAGATCTAGAGCCACACTTTCAGGGGAGCTCAGTAACAAACATCAAGATCTAGAGCCACACTTTCAGGGAAGCCCATCCACAAACATAGAGGAGAGATATACAGATCTAGAGCAACACTTTCAGGGGAGCCAGCAACAAACATCAAGATCTAGAGCCACACTTTCAGGGAAGCAAAAACAATATCGAAATCTAGAGCCACACTTTCAGGGGAGCTCAGTAACAAACATTGAGATCTAGAGTCACACTTTCAGGGGAGCTCAGTAACAAACATTGAGATCTAGAGCCATACTTTAAGGGGAGCCAGCAACAAACATGAAAATCTAGAGCCATACTTTTAAGGAAGCAAGCAAAAACATCAAGATCTAGAGCCACACTTTCAGGGGAGCCAGCAACAAACATCGAGATCTAGAGCCATACTTTCAATGGAGCCCAGTAACAAACATCGAGATCTAGAGCCATACTTTCAGGGGAGCCCAGTAACAAACATCGAGATCTAGAGCCACACTTTCAGGGGAGCCAGCAACAAACATAGAGATCTAGAGTCATACTTTCAGGGGAGCCCTGTAACAAACATAGAGATCTAGAGCCACACTTTCAGGGAATCAGCAATATTCATCGAGATCCCTAAGTCACTAATCAAGACTTATCTCTTTGATGAGATAAAAGAAATAACATGATATTTTTAGGACAAAATTCAGAAGCTATCAAGTACAAACTACCTTATAAAAATAGACGCGTACATGATGAAAGTGTTGCCAAAGTGATTATATATTCGTGCTGGCAGACATTGTTTTATTATTATTTGAATATTAGAGTGTTAATATTCTTAAGTATGATTCATTGTCAGCATAAAATTTTAAAAAATTGAGAAAGGATCATCGAATTAAAGCTTGAGCTACAACTAAATGGCCAAAAACCTTTTTGTTTTAGAAAAAGTGGGATGTGTGTGTGTGGTTGAGACGCATAAACGAATTGGCAGCCTATCAAGATGCTCAAGTCTGAAACTTGACTTGATCTAAATTGTTTTTGCTTAGTCCCTAGTGCAGAAGGGTAAGCTTCTCTCAGATACCCCTCTGTCCCACAAAAGAGATTGAACCAATTCGCACGAAACATGCCATAAGCTTGAAAGTTGCTATACCCAAAAGCACTTTTAAAACAAGGTTACAAAGACAGTTGTGTGGAAACACAAAATGAAAATCGGCGCCTGAAGTGGACTACCCAGGCTGGTAAAAAGGCAGGTTTCAATATTATCAGAATGAAATTCTATCAAAGACAAATGACAGAAAATAATGGAGAAAAAAAGTTTTGATCAATAAGAATATTTGAAAACATTTTCGACAAAAAAATCTACAACCATTTGCATAAATGCGTTAAAAATATGGTAAATAGTCACCTCCCCTAATAGAGAGACTCAAGTGTTTGTTACTATTAATAGTGAATAGTTATAATAGTAGTGTATATTTATGAAAAAAATGCTTGCATTAGTGATTTTAAAAAATATATTTTTCAATTTCAGAAAAGAAAAAAAAGTAGCCGTTGCATTAAAACTTTGAATGGTCTAAAATATTGTGATGTCGGATTTTTACTATCATTTCTAGGTTACGAGATCTAAACGGGACGGACGGACAGACGGACAGACAGGCCACACAGAACTAATGGCGTTTTTTCCCCTTTCGGGGGCCGCTAAAAACACCTAATAATGTTTTTTCGACGTTCGAAAGACGTAAAAGAAGAACGTATTAATGAAAATACTTTGCAACATTATGAAAGAAACAACATACAGAAATCTGAACTCCAGTAAGAAAGAATGTTTCTTTTAACTGAGAGTTACTGTCCTGAGAGCTGACGTTACCGAACTTGTAAAGCCAATATTACATAAAACCCAGTTGAAGTCTCACATTTCACTCCAACTACAAACGTAGATACAACGATGGCGTCAGTACAATGTTTAATAATGAAGTAAATTGACTGAATGATACTGAACTCAACACTGCTCCCAGCGATTTGTCACTTGGGCTGCGCCAGAAAGCGTTCTGCCTTTCGTTTCATTCTGTTATTCTTTTGACATTCGATAAAAAACCAGTGAAACTTATTCTTAAACGTAGAAGAGTACTCAACATTGCTTAGTAATAACAATATTAGTAATGATATAGTAGAGCATTTATTATTTTTTATATTGTATCATCTGAAAGGTGACCATTTTTATTCAGACTGGTAGACAGCACATTTTGATTTAAAATATAACTGGTCATTGGTCACTGGTCATTGGTCACTAGTTACTGGTCAATACTAAAACGTGTTCAGTCCAATGAAGAAAAGCTTTTTAGGCTTTATTCAACACTGAAAGTTAAAGTTTCAAAGAACCGATTATGGGCCATGTGTCGTTATTTTATGCATCACTGTAAGTAAAGAATATTATTATCTTAATAAAAAATACCAGGTGACCAAGCCTCGATCGGTTGAATTATTTCTTAAGGATCGACATATACCCAAAGTCGTTTTGGGAATATTTTTGTAATTACGAAAATGAACGATCGGGTAAAGACTACCAATCTAAAGAGTTGCTTTAGTGTTCCGTTAGTTCTAAATGTAATTGTACATGGCGATTGAAATAGAAAGTTTCTTAAGTCACCCCAACAGCGTAGAAAAAAACGCAGCTCACAGAGTGTGATGTTAGATTTTCAGAAGTTCAGACATAACGCAGTAAGCACATCATTCCCAGAGACCAGACAGGTCATGTATTATTCCATCATGGACAAAGTCTCTGGCGTAAAGAAGAAGATACAACTGTTGCTGTTACATATCGTGAGTACGCATGTTTATCAAGATGCTATTAGTTCTTTTATTTAATCCTCATGCAAAGTAAATCACCTCTTCGAAATATTAAATAATGCTCGGTCAGATGTTGTAAAGAAATTCGTATAACTACTAGGAGGACAACTACATTGGTCGCGCATGGTCGAAACCACTGACTGACTCCAAGATTTCCGACAGCATTATAGAAATTTAGATATAGAGTACAGGATAATCTACCAGAAACAAACAATTCAGTGGAGGGATGGTATGTTCCAAGCTAGCAAGTATCGTGTGTATTTAAATAAACTCGATACTAGATTGGCTCTAACATGTACTATATAGATTACTTATCATTGAGTCTTATAAAATCTATATATTGATGTGGTGCGATGTTCTTACACTATAGAACACATCTAGGTAGACTAAAGACTCCTTAATAATTAAATATGCCTTTACTGGGACATGCCGAATAAAAATGGCCCAACTCTGGAAGCTCACTCGGACTAAAATGTAGAGATATACTTTGCACTGAGGTGTAGGCGGCGACCACGCAGAATATGTTATCTTAATCATCCTCTTCTCTCTCTACAACTTTAGGAATAAAGTTTTCACAAAGGGAAATGCTTGATTAATAATTGTAAGGCTTTGAGACATCAATTGTAACCAATTTTTATAAGATACTCCAAATACGCGTATGACGTTACACTTCAAGGCATTCAATATCTCCAATAACTGTCCCTAGTAAGACTTCATTTAGAGTCCTTGTTTTTTCTGTACTTGTCATTGATCAACTCAAACATTTATGTCAAGGGTACACCAAATTAAAAACAATTTCTACATTTCATTTCTACGATTCATTCACCATTAACCAATTTAGTTCAAAACTTTTGTATGGATATTTAATCATGTGTATCTTTCTGCACCAAACTCTAAATCCACATAATCACACTTTATCATTTAATTTCCAAGACGTTTATGACATTAAAATAGCTTGAAGGGATTGCGGCATCGGAACAGTTAAACATCAATGAAAAAATTCATTGATGGCGCTATCATGAAATGTCAGATTAGATTATAATGCTTATAAACAAAAAACAAATTTTCAATTGTATAATTTTATGCCTCATGTAATCTTGTCGTGTCGTCATGAGTCACAAACTACTATTCGTTAAACCAATATAAATTTCCCAAAAAATCTATTTTTTTTTCTTATTTCGCCCAAGGCTTCTAATCGGTTTAATTTTTGAAAGATTTAGTTGACGAAAATCTATTACGAAAAAGTAAAAGTCTCATTAAAACACAGTATAAAGTAATCTGAAATGTTTATATCTAACTAAAGACGCATTCCTTTGTTGTTGCTTTTGCTTTGTCTTCACGTTATAACTTTCAATTCAAAATAGTAATAATAGGGCGAGAAATAAGTTGATCCACTCTGTAACTTATAAAATTTCTCTTTAGTTCTATTTTAAATGAGACTGTATTTACGTTGACAAAACTAAATACATACTTATAATGGAGAATGATACTTTAGCTTTACATTTGGACACGACCACCACAGACAACTTGGCCTTGTTTATTTGTGGACTGGTGAGACCGAACAATGCCAAGTATAAATTTTTCCACGTATTTTTCTGTTACATCAACCCGATAGTGGCAATAGCTGGCTTGATCTTTAATACGATTAGCCTGGAGATCCTTCGGTGTAGTGGACTTAACAAGCCTTCTACCATTCTCTTATTCAGCCTGGTCCTAACAGACAGCTTACACCTTTTAATCACTTTGAATTTCTCAAAATTTGTTCTTTATTTCGGACCCAAGGGTGAAGCAGGCTACGATCGTTGCTACTACATTTATGGACTGGAGTTAAACTATTTTTTAGCTTTTTCATCCAACTTATTTGAGTTTCTAGGTTCCTGGGGTCGCAACGTTGGATCATGTATTCCCTTGTTCATTACAATAGAAAGAATTCTGGCCATTTTTAAGCCAATAACATTTAAAAGTTTTGTAACACCAAAACGAAGCATCATTGTGGTGATCGCTCTATTTCTATTTTGGTTGCCTTATTCAATTGTGATTGCCTGTTACTATAAGATATTACCGGAAACCTTTAACGGCGTCAGCTATGTCAGTCTATATTATAACGACTTTCTCTTGGAGAATTTGGCCTTAATTGAAGATGTCCAGCATTGGGTTGCTGATCCCTTGTTGTCATGGTTTCCACTGACTTTTGTCACGCTTGGCTGCACTGCTTTAATCATCAAAATCAGACTGGCGTTGTGAAAGAGACGATCCTTGACCTCGACCCAAAAGTCGGTCACGTGGTCTCCTCGAACGACCAGAACGTTACTTCTGACGTGTCTTATCTTTGCGACAACTCATTCCGTTGCATCGTTCTTTTTGTACTTCTACTACCAACCTGGACAACTGGCCATTGATCTCTATAATCGAAATAATCTTATTTTCTTCTTTCTCAACGTGAACGCCTCCAGCAATTTGATTGTGTACATCTCATCGAACCGGAAGTTATTTCTCATCATGCTTAATATATTTCACATAAGAAAGAAAACCAAAAGTCTTAAAGAATGATTATAAGTCAAATGGTTTTATGGGAAAAGCTGGTCGCATCAAGGTCGCAAGAGATGTGTAAACGGGAAATTTATTTACACTTAGCTTTGGAAAATATTTCAGCCTCTAAAAAGAATACTGGAGAATGAACAAGAAAACATTAAAAATACTTTTTTATATTAATAACCATACCTCTTTTATGCTATTGTTTTTGTTTTTTTTTTGTATTCTTTTTTTTTAATGAATGAATGTTGGATTACAAAACAATGGAAATGTTTTTTTCTACTATGCCCTTTCCTCCTTTTCGTCGAGATCTAATAAACTTATAAATATTCCAACAATAAGTATTTAGAATTTTAGATACAGGACTGCCAACACTAAGGGTAACTAAGCATAAGTTTCGTTCAACTCCACAATGTGAGACGAGGTACTTCCGGTATACACTTATTTTATGACATTCCCGATGTTTGAATGATGATGCCAACTTGGATAATATATTTCTCTTTTCATCACATTTGACAATTTCTTTTTACATTGTTATCTATTAATATGAGTTAAATAAGCGGTTAATGTTTTAAGAGTGTCATTTATTACTTAAGTAGCCTATTGGCCTATAATGGGTGATAGAAGTTAAGTCTGTGAGTGAGTCAGTCTAAAAAAAAACAATAGTGAGTCCCTGAGCCTACACACTGACATCTTTACCAACTTTTATTTACATCTAGATTCTATACCTATTTTTTTTAAATTTATTTGTAGTTTTTTTAAAGATAGCATGCAGTATTCATTATATATATATTAATATATTTATATTGTTACGAATCTCACTATGCAGGCTCTCTGCAAACTGCACCATACACCACCAACTTAAAGAACTTGACAACTCAGGGCTCCAAAGTAACGTAACACTTTAATAGTTGAATAAATAACAGCCAATACTGTACAATTGGCAACACGTACACTGTACAAATATCTCTCTAATAACACCGTTCCGCTGTATCAATTCTTGCACTGGTCTCTCCGTCTCGTTCCGGGCTTGCACTGGGTTCAACAATCCAGGACTGACTTCACACACTAGGCTCGTTGCGTCGGACTCGATCGCAGAGCAAGATCAAGACGCCAGTCGTCTCAACTGTACTTGACAGTACTCCGCACTGAACCGTCGTAATGCTCCGTACAGAACCACACCGTTGAACTCTTATCTTCTTCTTATATAATACAGACGTTACTTCAAAAAAGAAGATGATTACGTCCTACGCGTCATGCATTTAGTCATGCATATTAACCAATGACTTAAATTCTGCCAAGTCACTGGTTTTCCTGGCTAGCTCAGTGCTGAACTGTAGTTGACCGTGTTCTGAGCCCCTGTCGTGAACCACTTTTCTGAACCGTCTTGACTGCGACACCTCCGCTCTTATATAGGGTCCCTACTGGCCTTCTCGAACCGGACAGAACGCCGCTCGGCTTTTCTAGGTGGTCAGATGACTACAACTCTCGTGACGCCCTGAGCTCTGTTCACGACGGCGATCCTTCCGTAACCGTCCTGTTGACACTCGACTCGGCTGACCGTCGTAACTCGTCACGGTTGACCGCTGGTCTAGCGCTGGTTGACTACACACACACCACCACCCCCATATGTGCCACCACCAGGTATATAACAATATATATATATATATATATATATATATTAATGGAGAATGATGCCATTAAAAATTACAAGCAATCGTGTATTTATGACTAATTGAAAAATATGCATAAAACTTTCAGCTCTGCAAGTTATTAATTTTTTTAACTAATTAAATCCTTGATAACATCCAATTAATCTAAAAGCCATAAAAAAATGATTGTTCCAAATTTTTCTTCACCTAATAGAATTCTAGAATCATTGTTTCTACTTCAATAAAAATTAATTGTACACGTAGTAAACATGTCAACTTTGACCCAGACTTAGTGACCTACGGCTATAAACTATATCTACATATACGACCATACAGACTACTATAATTTGTTTTTGTAAAAAAAAGTGCTTAATGGGTTTTTAATTATATATATCAACTAGTTAGAACACTATCTATGTAAATGCTCTTTTTTAAAGTTGGTAAATCAGATTTTGTTGTTATAAAAATCTGGCTATGTCTATCGCACTGCTACCAAAATTATGACTAAGAAATATTTTGAACGTAGTGTTTATCTTTAGTGATGGTTTCTTTCTATAGTAAACTAATTCACCGGAAGTTATTCTTCTAACACTACACTGCAACCAAGGACGCCTCGGTGTACGGGACTTATTTAATTGAATAATATAGGCGTGGAGCGCACAGTTGGCAGTTCTGTATATATATATAGTCTCTTTGATCTAGACCTAGAAGACGATGCGCAAAATTTTCCTGAACAAAAAGTAATGAACTCAGAACAGCCTTGCATTCGGAAATTCCCGAAAGCTACTGTCATTTAAAGAACGCGATACTCCTTTCAAAACAAATTTTGGATCTAGACCTTTAGATCAAGATGTCTAACCAAATTTAAATTTATTTCATTTTTAACTTGAAAAATTATAATGGTCAAACTAGAGTGCTCCTCTCTGGCCAGCGAGCTAGTAAACCTTGGTAGGTCTAAATGATTTCACGGGTCAGCCATCTTTGTTATTGTTTTGACTGTAATCTTAAATCTTGGGCTTTCTCTCAGACTTGGTTGTTTTTTTTTTAGTTGCTAAAAAAATAGGCTAGATCTAGATATACCGGTATCAGCTTGTCTTAAGTCTATTAATTAGACTCGGAATATAACTGTGAGAACTAATTTATTTATTGATATGACAAGGTAATTAAATGTCAATTTTGATAATAAACTAGCTGTGCTGATATATATTGTATGTGCATGTAGCGAAATTTAGATTATCTATAACCTATGTATATTGTATAGTTTTATTTAATAGTTACTTATATTGTTAAGTGATCTGACACAGTGGCGTAGCTAGGGTGGGGGAGTGGGGGAGGTGAAGGGAGTTGAGAATCCCCCAAATCCCAAAATGAATGTTTTTTTACATTAAAAAATTAAATATTTGCAAAAAACAGGATCCCCCCAAAAGGTCAAGCACTTAAGACCCCAAAAGATGGGAAATTCTAGCCATGCCCCTGGTATTACAAATTATTTACTTAGCACTGAAAATTCTAAAAAGTATCTATATACTAAGAAAAAAAAACAGATAATTAAACTTGTTGATATGTGAACAGGAACTAATAAAAGTTTCAATTTTATAGTTTATAATAAACGACTTTGTTTTTTTTTTCTTCTCTTTAATGTAGTTATAATTACAGGGTGAGTAGCACTTTTCCATGACAAAGTTTTAGGAGATATCGGAGTTTTTGAAGGATGAAATGTATGATGTGTGTGTATATATGTGTATATATATGTTGTGGCATTTAGCACAGCTGCGGTCGCATACGTATATACATATATATGTGCGTGTGTGTCCCGTCCGTTTGTGTGATACATTTAGAATACATTCACAAAACTATGCACTGATATGCATTTATCAAATCAATTATTGTTACTTGAATTTGGGAATAATAAAAAAAAATATCTTGCCATCATCCCACTCAGAACAGAAACAACGCCATCAGTTGTGGTATGTCCAAAACCTCAACTTTTTTTGTCAAAGATTTATTAAAGAACATTACAAATGGTTGCTATTAAATTAAAAAAAAAAAAAGAAACATTCTTAGAGATGTCTTCATAATGTATATTTTCTCTGTGGTGGAAAGGTACTTTTTTAGTTCCAATTTGTATCTTATAGGCCTAGATACTAGAGTCATAGTGTGCATATGAGGTAATGTTTTATTCTTTTACTAACTGTGCTTAAATCCACCTCATAAACAGAGAATGTAATATGCAGGACTATTTGTATGTTTACTATACTAAATAATGACTTTTAGATTGGGGGTGTGGGGTATTAGACTTATTAGCGTTTTTTTTTCAAACACAATTTCTATTTCATCTATGAAGTTTTCCTGGTTTTTATGGTCGAAATAACTTTTACGACTTTTCACAGCTGTGTGCGAAACATTTTGATTGTATCTACAGTAGATCTAGAATCGTGATATGTCACTAAAGTTCACGGACTTTTCAAGGTGTTTGAGATGTATCTTCATTAAATTTACAGTAGATCTAAAGTATAGTCAATAAAATTCGGGGATTTTTACGGCTGTGAGAGAATTATCTTCATTAGATTCAAGTGATTTTTATCGTAAATCTAGTCTAGATCTAAGTCACTAAATCTGCGTATTCTTCACGGCTGTGTGCGAGTTATCTTCACTGAATCTACCGTAAATCTAGACTGTAGATCCAAGTACTTAAATTTGCAGACATTTCGCGTCTGTTTGCAAATTATTTTCATTAGATTCTAGGGATTTCGCGTAAATTTAGAATCTAGCGTATTTCTAGAGTAATGTAGACATTAGACTATCGAGATCATTAAATTGATTAAAATTTATGGAGTTTTCAGGTTAGGTGCGAATTATCTTCACTAAATCTAACTTAGATCCAAATTTATATACTATTTCTAACTAGATGATTTACGGACTTTCTACGCGAAGTTATTTTTACTGTTACTACTTAGTACAACAAGAAGATTGTAGGTGAGGGCACGTAAGGTTGTAGTCTACACATTAGGCTGGTAATTGTTCTAATTATAGACAATAGTCACTACAGACTAGATCTAGCGCTAATTCAGTCGTAACAAGAAAGAAAACAACCATTTCTACGCTAGCTTAAGGTGACATGCTTGCTTGAGCCAAGGTCATATTCAATCACGAGGTCTTGCTTCATAAGTGGCTGAAAGGCGGTGAAAACGCGTCACAGGTCAGCTCATTAACACAGCCAGCCCGTAACGTCACGCGATCAGAATGCCTAGTTACGCTGTTGTTTTTCCCCTTATTTGTTTAGCAAGAAATAAGCACAATTTTATTTTTTAAAATATATCGGCGTCGCACTCTGTGCCAGAGTGTATTAAAAATATTTTTAAAATGCAAACATTTGTTGAAAACAACTAAGCTAACAACATATATATTAGATCTATACATATATAGATCTAGATCGAAATTTATACATCTTTACATTTAGATATTATGAATCGTTTCAAAAGACATAGATAAAGGAAGGTACAAACACATCAATCGTACTTTTTTAAAAAAAGGAAAATAGTGGTAAAAAAAATCAGAATAGACAATATATATATATATATATATATCATGGGCGTAGCCAGGATTTTTTTTCAGGGGTTGGTGTTTGGGGGTGATTTTTGTCTCTCCCCCCCCCCCCCCCCGCGAAAACATTTTTATATGTATGTATGTGTGTGTGTGTGTGCATAATCTTTATAACATTCTGACCTTTCATTCTTTTGGAAGACGTTTATTGTGCCCTAGAATAGGCTCTTCCTGGAGTTAGTGGAAAAATTTTTGACTCTACGCCATAGCTAGGAAGGGGGTCTGGGGGAGCGTTAGGAGGTCCCCCAGCGCGGGGCGAAGCCCCGCCGCCAAACACTATTTCTGGTATTAAAAGCCAACAAAATGCATATTCTGCGGTATCTACAGTGCATTTTCCTGTTAATACAAAGTTTTATTGCAAAATTTAATTTGCTATTCTTACTGACTTAGACCCTCCCGCGCTGTTCGGCGACTTTTCCGTCAAGCTTTCTCCACAAAAATCTGTCACTGGTAATGCCTGAAGCCTCTTCCCACCTGCTCTGAGGACCTCCATGAATGTGTGGCGCCAAGTTGTACTAGGATGTCATCCCATTTCTTTTTGTCGGAGAACATGTCCCGCAAACCTCATGCGACGCTCTGTCACAATCTTACCAAGGGGTCGACTCCCAGTTCGTCATAGGATGTCCTTGATTTAGACCCAATCTTTATAACTGACTCCAAAAATCTGTCTTAGCCATCTTTGTTGAGCCACATTTAGTGTTTTTCAATTTCGGCAGATGACTATTCACTGAAGTTTAATAATGGAGCTCGGCCACTGGTAGAAATGTGTAACCTCTCTTGAATACGCTCTTAGAATTATGTGACTGTAGTTTTTTTTAGATTTTATTTCGAAAAAAGATGTTTTATCGTCAAAATCATCTGTTGGGGGTTTTAAACTAAAAAATCTCTGGAGTTATTGTATTTTTTTAAAATTCAAAACCCCATTTAGCTACGGTCATAGAATTAGGTAACTGTAGTTTGCTTTAGAATAATACTGAAGATAGAGGTTTTCTACCTCAAAACGTTCTAAAAGGGGATTTTAAACTCAAAACCATCTGGAGGGGTTTTAAACTTAAAAAAAACATCTATTGGAGATGGGTTTAAACTCAAAACCCCCAATTGGCTTGGCTACACTCAAATAATTTTAGTGTGTAATTTGCTTTTTTTTTTATATTGAAGAGGTATTTTTTAGCATCAAATCCCTCTGAAGGGGGTTTAAACTCAAAACCCCTTTTGGAACGCTCATAGCATTTTGAGTGCGTAGTTTATATATATATATATATATATATATATATATATATATATATATATATATATATATATATATATATATATATATATATATATATATATATATATATATATATATAGATAGATAGATAGATAGAGAGAGAGAGAGAGAGAGAGAGACAATAGTCACTACAGACTAGATCTAGCGCGTCTTCAGTCGTAACAAGAAAGAAAACAACCATTTCTATATCTATATAAACAACTAAAATGAAAACAAAATAACATGAAACGTATTTTATTGACACCAAATCAAAATTAAAAGAAAATACATTGCTTTGAAAAAACGGAAGTAATGTTAATTCTTGGCATTTTTTAGACACTAACTTGGGATTTCTTTGGAACATAAACAATAACAAAATAGTAACAAAGATTGCTGACCCGTGAATTCCTTCAGAATTACCTAAACCTTTTCTAAGCGATACAAATCAACTGTAAATTTCTGGATACATTTTTTGTTTAATAGAATAAACAGCTAATGAAAGCCAATTTAGTATCATCCAACTAATTAATTGACACCTATTGTTGACCCGAAATCAAATGTTTTAGAAGGGCTGAACACTTAGCTGCTAAGTGAAAACTTTCTACAGGTTTCTACATCGCAAGTCAGATTTCCAGCCTTCTATAAAGTTTGGTCTCAGTTCCACACTGTCATGGTGTGTCTTTTATTAAGAATTTCTCCGAAAGATTGCATTTCTGAATATTGTTCTAAAGAATATTATATGGATAAGACAAAACTAGAAGCCTCTTCATCGTTTGCACTTAAAATAGCAACTGAAGCGTTTGAACAAATATTTTTTTTGTTTTTGCATGCAACTGAAGAACATTTGTAGTCGGATACCATTGCTTAAATTTTGACTGTCAAATTTTCCTTCGGTCAATGAGTCTTGAGGCAGGGTAGAGGTTCGGTTGACATGATCTTTGTAGTCCCCAACTCTAAGAAAAATAATGTAGACCGCATACATTCAAATTTCTATATTGCATTCATAGATTTGAACAAAACTTTTCC
Organism: Biomphalaria glabrata; assembly: GCF_947242115.1. Lineage (NCBI taxonomy): Eukaryota > Metazoa > Mollusca > Gastropoda > Planorbidae > Biomphalaria > Biomphalaria glabrata. The sequence continues at coordinate 10,768,892 of NC_074728.1, forward strand.
TAACGTCATTCGTGAAGATTTTTGACAAATCATGACCAAATAGGGCTGCCCAGATTAATTAATAACAATGATGCCCCAATGTCATGATGACATGCAAGCAATAGTTCAAGATAATAGAGTCTACTTCAAGCTTTTGTCCTGTCTCAAAAGGCGTGAAGCGCTGTTGTGTGTTGGGTACAATGTATTTTGAAAACTTTAAAAAGAAAAAAAAAAGCTGCGCGCTGGGATTCCCATGGGTTTTTCTGTACGTGCCGACTCCCCCTCATGTCTTGAATTTTCGCGGGCTTTTTGCAATATTGGTTTTGAGTCGAATAGGCGCCCTCTAATTGGATCTAGATCTAGACTCTAGTTCCTAGTAAGTAGAAAGTCAACATTAAAATATTGTCACTTTTATTTCAGATGGCTGTTAGTTGAGAGTAGAATATATTTTGCCGATTAGAGAGTGTAGATATATATCTACAATAAGTTCATTTGTGTTCTAGTTTAAATAAATTTTAATTATCTTCTATTAAGTGATTTATTTTTAAAAAATTGTGAAGTATTCCATATTGGAATATTATCAGTGGCGTAGCAAGGGTGGGGGAGGAGGGGGGAGAAATGTAAAATCCCCCCCGGGTCCCCATTTGAGGGGGGCCCAAAAGAGTGTTTTTTTACAATAAATATTCAATATTACGCAAAATGCAGGGGCCTCCAAAGAGGTCCAGCCCCTCCCAGGCCCCCAAATGATGAAAAATTCCTAGCTACGCCCATGAATATTTTTACTATTATTCTGTTTTGCATTATTGATCATCAGTATTTTTAATGCAGCGTTTCTCAAACTTTGGGTCCTCCCAGGTGGGTGGGGATGGCGAGTACCTTGAATTGGGGGATGGGGAGACGCAACTCCTGACAAAAAGGGGTGTCATAGAGTGTGTGTGTGTGTTTCCTGGTGGCGGTAAGAAGAGGTTAAGCGATTGATTGGTGTTTATGCATTGAGGATGATGAAATTAGCGTAATGCAAATGTGAAGCGGCAGACAATCTTGAGACATGAAAGAGTTAAGACGTTGTTTAGTGATGAGCTAGATTTTGTTTAAATATCAGTATATTTCATTAATATTACATCTCTATCTCAAGCTAAATATGAGAATATTGTAATAACAATTAGGCTATATTGAATTGTTCACATACGAAATTTATTCTAAAGCGAATTCAACGTGGGCTGCCTCTGAGATAACACAAACTATCTTTGTAATATTGTTTCAAATATGTTTATCTTCAGTTTAACATTGCACAGTTTGAAAGTTTGAAACACATCTTTGTTGTAATTTCTTTATAATGTTCTTTTCGTTAGGAAAACATTTTCTACAATGTAAGTGTGACGATACATAAACGCTTGCATATAAAAGTTTCATTTGTGCTTTAAAAACGTTTGGGAGAAAAGTTTGCTGTTAGAATTTTTTTTTTTCTTTTTATTACCCATCCCCTGACCAACTTGTCCAGGAGTATTAAAGTGATAAAAGTCATCCAGTGTGACCTTCGTCCAACTAACTATCCCCTCCCCGCGTCTAGCGAGCTGAGCGTCTGCTCTGTCCCATTCTCCTCAGGCACATCCGCCCATAAAAAGAATAACAATAGAGTCAGGTAGTGACATCTTCCCGTCCAAGCAGTTACTGGGGAAAATATAACTTTCCAAATTGCCATCTTAGTAACTCCTGACCTGATCACAAGTTAGATAGGGCCTTTGGGTTAGATTAATACAAATTCAAAGTTCAATTCTACTGGTCTCGGGTAACTTAGAAATTTAGAAGCTTTAATCCCATTGGGTCAAGCATGAATGTTATTTTAAAATAAAATTCAAAATACCCCGAATCCATTGGCCCGGCACGACTGACTATGCTAATGAGTTCAAGTCCCAATCTATAAGAGTGGACTTAAACTCTAACAGACGCTCACACCCGCCAGACAGATTTCTGTATATAATAGGCAAGGCTGGAACTTAGTTTCTCTCGTAAAGCCGCCTATAGTTTAAACAACCGTGGTAGGTTGCTCTTGTTTATATAAATCTCTATGTGTTTATTATTTTGTGCATTCATTAATACTATGTAAGTATGTAACCCTTTTATTTTATCTTCAACACATTGTTTATTATCAATGGGCTATGTTCACGCCTATTTTAATTATTTTCCTCAACCTAGCGTTGAGATGATTTAATCTAGATCTACTGGAATGATCGGATCTTTTACAAGATATCCGAATCATATACTCTCTGACTAGATCCATGAATGTGTTTTGCTGTATAACATGTCAGCTTATTGTAGTGACGGCATGTGATATACCGCGTCTGTCTATGGCATTTACAGTCTTTATAATTTTACTTATATTCAACCTCACTATGTTGTGAATAAGATTTAATCTATGAGCATATCATTCCCTCCCCCTGTATATCTACATATTGTTACGAATCTCACTATCCAGGCTCTCTGCAAATTGCACCATACACCACCAACTTAAAGAACTTGACAACTCAGGGCTCCAAAGTAACGTAACACTATAATAGTTGAATAAATAACACCCAACACTGTACAATTGGCAACACGTACACTGTACAAATATCTCTCCGATAACACCGTACCGCCGTATCAAACTCTTGCACTGGCCTCTCCGTCTCGTTCCGGGCTTGCACTGGGTTTAACAGTTGAGGACTGACTTCACACACTAGGCTCGTTGTGTCGGACTCGATCGCAGACCAAGATCAAGACGCCAGCCGTCTCAACTGTACTTGACAGTACTCCGCACTGAACCGTCGTAATGCTCCGTACAGAACCACACCGTTGAACTGTGCTGTAGTCGACCGTGTTCTGAACTCTTGTCGTGAACCTCCTTTCTGAACCTTGCTGTATTGAGCCCCTTTTCTTAACCGTCTTGACTGCGACACCTCCTCTCTAATATAGGGTCCCTACTGGCCTTCTCGAACCGGACAGAACGCCGCTCGACGTTTCCAGGTGGTCACATGACTACAACTCTCGTGACGCTCCTAAGCTCTGTTCACGACGTCGATCCTTCCCGAACCGCCGTCGATCCTTCCCGAACCGCCGTGTTGACACTCGTCTCGGCTGACCGTCGTAACTCGTCACGGTTGACCGCTCGTCTAACGCTGGCCTGGGACGATTTGCGTCGGCTGACTACACTCACACGACTACCCCCATCTGTGCCACCACCAGGTTTATAACAATATTTACCCCGTTAATCATAAATGATTTATATAACATTGCCGACTAGAGATGCATGCAGCTCTCTTCTTTTATGCTGGTTTTATTACCATATATTCTTGTTCACTTTTAAACATTTTGCTTAGGTTATCGCCCTTATTTTTGTTTTGTCTTTTATAATATTGAAGTTCGAAGTTCAAACCTGTGGTTTACTTGTATGATCTTAACATCATGGCTAATAGCCTCACGTATTGCTTAATGTAGTTATTTCCCCTGTTTTACTTTTGTGAAATGTATTCATTGAACGGAATGAGCTGTATGCCTCACATGCACAATCTGATTGATTGCATGGCATACGAGTTCCCACCTAGTGCCATGAGGAAGTTTCTAAGTGCTTCTTTTTTTTCAGCCTGGTTGTTATTGGTGGTGCAATATCACGCTCACTAGACTCGCGGTCTTTTCACCACTAGATCTGCAATGTCTACACCTGTTAGATCATCAGCTTCGACTGGATCAGCAGCGTCACCAAACCTGAGCCTACAACGCCTGAACTCCCCCCCCCCTTCTGTCAGCGAGAAGGAATCTCAGTAGTGCCCACTATAAACGACCTAAAGCTCAGTGCCCACTACCAATTACCTACGGTCCAGTGCCCAGATACTTGCCCAGTGTTCAGCGCCTACTGTCCAGCATAAGCTGCCCAGTCTATGCTCCAGCTGTCCGCTGCCCAATATCTATTGCCAACAACCTACGGTCCTGAGAATACCCTTCCCACCTTTCGCTACAGACGTACTCCTTTTCGACTCAAGCCTCATCCCTCTACTAGAAGATTCAGCTCTTGCATCTACCAAACGAGTCCAGCGGCCAACCGACCAACGAAAAAAGATTAGAACTAAAAATAGAAACACTTATCCACTCCTTCATATGCAATCAATGATGAAATTAATCCACCAGAATCCTTTTTGACACACTACCCAAGCTAGTAGTGATATTGTTGTAAAATTAAATTGTTTTTTTTTTTTATTCAACATATAGTCAATTCATTTGTTTCTAATTGTTGCTCGTAGTGTGCCTGTTCAATATTTAATTATGTGAGCGGAGAAACACAAAATTACTTCCCCTAGAGTAACGAACGAAAATCATTTTAAAATATTAAAAACCTCGTCACTGTAAGCTACTGTCTACGCATTTTAACAGGAACTACACGACTTATGCACCTAATCGATGCTCATGTAAGCCACCTATTACTTTTTTATATGGCTTATGGTAGATATTTTTATCTCTACAGTAGCTACCAGACTATGTGTACGCAAATAGTACAGCGAACACTTCTTGATTTACGTATGCACTACACAAGCTATGACTAGCCAGCTCCCCCACATTGTTCGGAGCTAGCGAGTAGTGTCTATATTTAGATACATTTCATCTACATTCGCTCTAACCTATATCATCTGGACTTGATAAGGGCTCGAAAGCTCTCTTAAGTTGGAACTTCATTAAAATCTATATAGGCCTATTGGCCATGATTTCGTACATTATTGAACACTTCTAGGTTGACTTTGCAAAGACGTTGAAAGACTTGTTAATGGGATAAGTATTGACTGCTACATGCGAAATGTAAATCGCCCAACTCTGGAAGCTCACTTGGATTAAAATGTAGAGATATACTTTGCAAGAAGCTGAAAGACTTGTTAATGTAATAAGTATTGACTGGTACATGCCAGATGTATACCTCCCAACTCTGGAAGCTCACTCGGACTAAAATGTAGAGATACACTTTGCACTGAGGTGTAGGCGGTGACCACGTAGAATATTTTAACGTAGTCATTCTCTTTTCTCTCTACAAATTTAAGGATAAAGTTTTCACAACGAGAAAAGCTTGATTAATAAATGTAAGGCTTGGAGACATCAATTGTAACCAATTTTTATAAGATACTCCAAATACGCGTTTGACGTTACACCTCAAGGCATTCAATATTACCGAAAACTATCCCTAGTAAGACTTCATTTAGAGTCCTTGTTTTTTCTGTACTTGACATTGATCAACACATTCATTTAGGTTAAGGATACACCTAATTAATTATTTCTACGATTCATTCACCATTAACCAATTTATTTAAAAACTTTGTATGGATATTAATCGTGTGTATCTTTCTGCACCAAACTCTAAATCCACATAATCACACGCTATCATGTAATTTCCAAGACTTTTACGATATTAAAATAGCTTGAAGGGATTGTGGCATCGGAACAGTTTAACATCAGCGAAAGAAGTCATTGATGGCGCTATTATGAAATGTCGGATTGGATTATAATGCTTATAAATAAACAAAACAGATTTTATATTCCGATAATTTTATGCCTCATGTAATCTAGTCGTGTCGTCATGAGTCACTAACTACTATTCGTTAAATCAAACAAAATAAATAAATGCTGGTTTAATAATAGACTAAAGAAGCTTTGTAAACAGAAGGAAAACCTCTATAGAAAATTTAAAGAAACTAATGCAGAAAGAGTTTACAAAAAGTATATAAAAATTAAACACTTAACCCAAAAAGTAAGCAGACAGCTGCAGAGTGAATACATAAACAATGTAATATCTAAAGATAACAACAAAAACCTATGGTCATACATTAAGTCTAAGAAAATGGAAACAACAGGCGTAGCGCCATTAAAAGATGAACATAACATAATACATAATGATAATGAAACTAAAGCAAACATTCTAAACAAATACTTTGCATCAGCATTCTCAGCCCCAGGAGACAAAGACATATTACTGAATTTGAACCAAGTAGACAACATAGAAGATATAGTAGTACAAGAAAATGGAATTCAAAAACTATTAGCCAACACCAAACCAAATAAAGCTTCTGGACCTGATGGTATTCCAGCTAGATTACTCAAAGAACTAAGTAATGAGCTAGCCCCAGTGTTCAAAATACTCTTTCAGGCTTCACTTAACCAGGGCAGAGTACCAAAGGACTGGAAAGAAGCTAATGTCACCCCCCTATTTAAAAAAGGAGAAAAATCTGACCCAGGGAACTACAGACCAGTATCACTTACCAGCATCACATGTAAAATCCTAGAACACATAATATGTAGCAACATCATAAACCACTTAGACAAACATAATGTCCTCACACCATACCAACATGGCTTTAGGAAATATAGATCATGTGAAACACAACTAATAGGACTAATTGATGATTTTTCAAAAGGTTTAGATTATAGTGAACAAATAGATGCTATCTTACTAGATTTTTCTAAGGCTTTTGACAAAGTTCACCACCATAGTTTGCTTAAAAAATTAAAATATTTCGGCATTAATGGTCCACTGCATCAGTGGATTAAAGACTTTCTGATAGGGAGAGAACAAACTGTAATAATAAATGGCTCTAAATCAACACCGATAACAGTAAACTCAGGAGTACCTCAAGGTACAGTCTTGGGTCCACTACTATTTTTAATTTACATAAATGATTTACCAAACTGCATTAGTTCAGGAACAAAAGTCAGATTATTTGCAGACGATTGCATAATATATAGAACAATAAAAACAACACAAGACACAGATATTTTACAAAGAGAATTAGATGAATTACAGAAATGGGAATCAAATTGGAGCATGTCTTTCCACCCAGAAAAATGTCAGTTGTTAAGAGTAACAAAAAAACTAAAACAAATTAATTCCACTTATCTTATTCATGGCAAACCAGTATCACAGACTAAAAACGCAAAATACCTAGGTGTTATAATAAATGAAAAACTATCATGGAATCCACATATTGATGAAACTACAAAAAAATCAAACAAAGCTTTAGGATTTATTAAAAGAAATTTCTATAAATCAAATAAGAACATAAAACTAAAATGTTACTTAACCTTGGTTAGGCCAATAATAGAATATGCATCCTCCGTTTGGGACCCCTCAACTCAAGAAAACATTAAGAAACTGGAACAGACACAAAATAGAGCAGTGAGATTCATAACAAACGAATATTCACATTTGACTAGAGTAACACCTTTAGTAAAATCACTAAATTTAGAAAGCCTTCAGGACAGAAGGCTCAAAAGTAAAGTAGCAATCATACATAAAACACTGAACCATAATCTTCAAATACAAAAACAAAATTTAATAAAATACTCTGAAAGACACAAAGATAAAGGCACATTCCTCGTCCCATATGCTAGGACAAATTTGTACAAATACTCCTTCTTCCCTAGTGCTATTAGAGCATGGAATGGGTTGCCTGAGTTAGCCAGGAAAACCAGTGACTTGGCAGAATTTAAGTCATTGGTTAATATGCATGACTAAATGCATGACGCGTAGGACGTAATCATCTTCTTTTTTGAAGTAACGTCTGTATTATATAAGATAAGAGAAGATAAGAATCAATATAAATTTCCCAAAAGAAAAAAAAAATCTTTTTTTTTCTATTTCGCCCAAGGCTTTCTTCTACATGTCTGATTTTTTTAAAATTTAGTTGACAAAAATCTATTACGAAAAAGTAAAAATCTTATTTAAACAAAGTATAAAGAAATCTGAAATGTTTATATCTAACTAAAGACGCATTCCTTTGTTGTTTTTGCTTTGTCTTCAAGTTATAACTTTCAATTCAAAATATTAATAATAGGGCGAGAAATAAGTTGATCCACTCTGTAACTTATAAAATTTCTCTTTAGTTCTATTTTAAATGAGACTGTATTTACGTTGACAAAACTAAATACATACTTATAATGGAGAATGATACTTTAGCTTTACATTTGGACACGACCACCACAGAGAACTTGGCCTTGTTTATTTGTGGACTGATGACACCGAACATAGCCAAGTATAAATTTTTCCACGTATTTTTCTGTTACATCAACCCGATAGTAGCAACAGCTGGCTTGATCTTTAATACGATTAGCCTGGAGATCCTTCGGTGTAGTGGACTTAACAAGCCTTCTACCATTCTATTGTTTAGCCTGGTCTTAACAGACAGCTTACACCTTTTAATCACTTTGAATTTCTCAAAATTTGTTCTTTATTTCGGACCCAACGGTGAAGCAACCTACGATCATTGCTACTACATTTATGGACTGGAATTAAACTATTTTTTAGCTTTTTCATCCAACTTATTTCAGTTTCTGGGATCCTGGGGTCGCCACGTTGGATCATGGATCCCCTTGTTCATTACAATAGAAAGAATTCTGGCCATTTTTATGCCAATAACATTTAAAAGTTTTGTAACGCCAAAACGAAGCATCATTGTGGTGATCGCTCTATTTCTATTTTGGTTGCCTTATACAATTGTGATTGCCTGTTACTATAAGATATTACCGGAAACCTTTAACGGCGTCAGCTATGTCAGCCTATATTATAACGACTTTCTCTTGGAGAATTTGGCTTTAATTGAAGATGTCCAGCATTGGGTTGCTGATCCCTTGTTGTCATGGTTTCCACTGACTTTTGTCACGCTTGGCTGCACTGTTTTAATCATCAAAATCAGACTGGCGTTGTCAAAGAGACGAACCTTGACCTCGACCCAAAAGTCTGTCACGTGGTCTCCTCGAACGACCAGAACGTTACTTCTGACGTGTCTTATCTTTGCGACAACTCATTCCGTTGCATCGTTCTTGTTGTACTTCTACTACCAACCTGGACAACTGGCCATTGACCTCTTTAATCGAAATAATCTTTTTTTCTTCTTTCTCAACGTCAACGCGTCCAGCAATTTGATTGTGTACATCTCATCGAACCGAAAGTTGTTTCTCATCATGCTTAATATATTTCATATAAGAAAAAAAACCAAAAGTCTTAAAGAATGATTATAAGTCAAATGGTTTTATGGGAAAAGCAAGAGATGTGTGAACGGGAAATTTATTTACACTTAGCTTTGGAAAATATTTCAGTCTCTAAAAAAGAATATTGGAGAATGAACAAGTAAACATTAAAAATACTTTTTATATTAATGACATAGGCGTAGCCAGAAATTTTTTTATGGGGTCGGGTTCTCCTCAAGCCCCCTTCCCCGCAAGAAAAAATATATGTGTGTGTGTATATACATATTTAATCTTTATTACATTCTGATCCTTCATTCTTTCGGAAGACGTTTATTGTATCTACAGTGCATTATCCTGCTATTAAAAATGTTTTATTTCAAAAAACTAATGTGCTATTCTTATTGACTTAGACCCTCCCGCGCCTTTCGGCGTATATGGCGGCAAGCTGTTTTCACAAAAATCTGTCACTGGTAATGTCTGAAGCCTCTACCCACCTGCTCTAAGGACCTCCATGAAAGTTTGTAGCCAAGTTGTACTAGGATCACAGCTCTTATTATGCGTAATTCATTTTGTCGGAGAACATCTCTCGAAAACCTCATGCGACGCTCTTTCACAACCTTACTAAAGGGTCGGCATAGGATTTCCTAAATTTAGACCCTATCTCTATAACTGACTCCCAAAATCTGTCTTAGCCATCTCTGTTGAGCCACATTTAGTGTTTTTCAATTTCGGCAGATGACCATTCATTGCACTTTATTAATGGAGCCCAGCCTTTGGTAGAAATACGTAACCTCTCTTGACTACGCTCTTGGAATTAGGTGACTGAAGTTTTATCGTCAAAATCATCTGTATGGGGGTTTTAAACTAGCAATTTAAATCTCTTTAAATTCAAAACCCCATTTAGCTACGATCATATAGTTTGGTGACTGTAGTTTGCTTTAAAATAATATTGAAGAGATAGGTTTTCAACCTCAAAACTCTCTTTAGCGGGATTTTAAACTCAAAACCACCAGGAGGGGTTTGAAATTTTTAAAAAGCCCTCTGGAGAAGGGGGATTTAAACTAGCTATGTTCATAGAATTTTGAGTGTGTAATTTGCTTTTTTTTATATTGAAGGGGTATTTTTTAGTTTCAAGCCCCACTGAAGGGGGGTTTAAACTCAAAACCTCTTTGGTTAATCTCATAGTTTTTTTGTGTGAGTGTAGTTTGCTTTTTTATATTGAAGAGGTATTTTTTTTAGCTTGAAACCCCGCTAAAGGGGGCTTTAAACTGAAAACCTCTTTGGCCACGCTCATAGATTTTTGAGTGTGTAATTTGCTTTTTTATATTAAAGAGGTATTTTTTTAGCTTCCAACCTCACTGGAAGAGGTTTAAACTCACCCCCCCCCCACTCTTGGCCTGGCTACGTTCATAGAATTTTGAGTGTGAAATTAGCTTTTTTTTATATTGAAAAGGTATTTTTTTTAGCTTTAAACCCCCGACAAAGGGGGTTTAAACTCAAAACATCTTTGGCTACGCTCATAGAAGTTTGAGTGTATTATTTTCTTGGAGGGGGAGTTAAACACAAAACCCCTCTTTGATACGCTCAAAGAATCTAGTGACTGATGTTTTATATTGAAGAGGGGGGTTATCGTAAATTTCGGAGGGGGTTTTCAATCAAAAACTTCCTTAGCTATGCTCTTGAATTTTTTTTTTGTTGGTTTTGTTATATAGAAGAGGGAATTTGACTGCAAACCCCCTGGTTGGGAGTTTTAAACTAATAACCTTTGGCTGCGCTGGTGCAAGTTTTGGATTTGTATTAAAATCTCACCTAAAATAAACAGAATCAAAGCAAAAAATCAGCCACTAAATTCCAATCACCATGCGGGGGGGGGGGGGTTATTTTGGGGGGGGGGAGTATAACCCCAAACCCCCTATGGCTACGCCCATGATTAATGACAATACCTATTTTATGCGACTGTTATTTGTTTTTTTTTTTTAATCTTTTTTTTTGTTTTTAATGAATGAATGTTGGATTACAAAACAATGGAATTTTGTTTTACCTTGCCCCCTCCTCCTTTTCCTCGAGATCTAGTCAACGTAAAGATATTCCAACAATAAGTATTTAGATCTAGACCTAGAAGACGATGCGCAAAATTTCACTCAGAGCAGCCTTGCTTTCGGAAATTCTCGAAACCTATAGTTATTTCAAGAACGCGATACTCATTTCAAAACACATTTTGGATCTAGACCTTTAGATCTAAATTCTAGATGTCTAACGAAATTTAAATTTAATTTATTTTTAACAGTGGCGTACCTAAGGGGGAGGGGGGAGAATTTTAAAATCCTCCCGGGCACCCACATGGGGGAACACCAAAATGGGTGTCCGAAATTTATTTGTAAATACATAATTTAATATATTTGATTGACAAATACGATCAACGGGTGTCTTTTTTTCAACATTTATGGATTAAAGTTGTAACAAAGACTAAACCTAGATCTAGGTCTATCAGTACGTTGACTTTGTTCACATTTTTAAAATATTTTTTCCCACAGAGATCAAAATTGATTTTTAAAGTTAGTTTTACATTTTAAACTTTGTGGCCACGAATAAAACTGCATGATATGCAGCGAATTCCAGTTATCTTGTTACCTTTACTAATAATAGATCTAAATGGCGAGTATTTACGGCTACACTAATTAACCTTGAAGCAAAATTTACAGAATCGAGTATAACAGATCCAAAAGTTATTCTTAATAATGCTAAAATTATCCATTATTCGGGTTTGGCGTCTATAATTTCTGAATTAAACTTCACACTCGAGTTATTACCCCTCTATTCATCTTTCCTCAATCCAATGAAAACTCTGTTTTATTTCCATCTAATCCTTTTTCTTTTGCACAAAAGATAAACAACAAACAATGACGTAATATCATATAAAATTAGAACATCCTTCCTTTTGAGGTTATTATCACATCCTTCCTTTTTAAGTTCTTAAGAGTTATATCTACTAGGAACTTTAACAACTCGTCCACTTCTGGTTGTCTTGACTGGCACAAGTTCTCTAGACGTTGTTCAGTTTGCAGTTCATTGTCTTCATCGGTATCATAGTACCCAGAGATGTCTTCATCGAAACTCTTATTCAAAAAGCGTTGATTTCTTCTGTATGTTTTTCCATCGTTTGTCTTTTATGATGTAAGATCTGGGTGCTGAATGTTTTGTTATGACAACTACTTTCTGCCATGTTTGACTTAAACGAAATCTCCGACAGAATAATCTTTAGGTAGTCATGCTTTTGCATCGTATTTCACTTTGCTTTTCATCTGTCGTTAGTTGAGTAATGTCTCTGCATTTTCAGCTACCGATGGTTTCAATAGTTTGGGATCAGTTGGAATGATTCCATGAGTCTTCTACTCCACAGCAGTTGTGATGGTGAATACTGCAGTCCGCTTATCTATACTCGAGCATAACGAGATATGGATCACTTTTGTATGCTTTGAATACTTTTGCTTTCGCACAAAACATAAACAACCAACAATGACGTAATATCATATATTAGCACAGAATCTTCTTTATGCAGTGGAAAAATACGAATTTGCTGCCTATCTGGAATTCTGGTCAAAGCTCCTGCACCCAATTAATATAGTTCAGAAGAAACTATAAAAGTCTGGACTTTATATACGGGAAGCTGCTAAAGAAATTAGTACCCTTTCATGCTTTCTGCAAAATGATGAGAAACTGACAAAAACCCAATCCATCGAAAATGCAAAAGAAGGTAGTGAATACTATGGATTCCCTGTAATCAAAACAACCAGAAGAAAGAAAAGACTTGATGGGAAATTGAATTCTAATAGAGAACTGTAAATTGAACTGCAATTCAAACGTGTTGCGACAGAAGTGCTGGACAGATTTCATATGGAGTTGAAGGGAAGATTCCAATGACTGGAAAGAAAATGTATATCTTAGTAGGGTTTCTTCTTGAACCAAGACACCTGTTAAATGAAGACATGCTTATGACAAACTGTGCTAATTTTCATGTTTGTATGAAGAAATAAATGGCAAATCGCTTTTTCAATGATGTCATTAATGCACGAACACTTTTCACCAACAAACCAGTAATACAATCACAAATAGACATATTGAGGAAACAGGCTTCATATGGTAATTACGTGTGCTCAAACCTTGCTACCTCCTCCGAATACCGCTAACTCAGGCCACTTCCATTACGTCATGTGAGAGATCATTCTCAAAGCTCAAGTTCATCAAAAACTATCTCAGGAGCACAATGACGCAAGAAAGGCTTATCATAGCTTTAATGTCACTAAAGTCACAAATACGGGAAAGTATCGATGTAGATGATGTTAAAGATTTCTTTGCTGCACGTAATGCACGACGTGAAGCGATATGAATTGAGATTTGTCACTTGTGCCTTAATTAGCTAATTAACAACGGTATTATTCATTTAAAGAGTCTTAATGATTATTTTTTGTTAAGTTTACTGATATACTGAACCAATTTGATTTTGGGCTTATATATTTTTGCGTACATTATCTCATGTCATATGTCAAATTGCAAGGGGCCCCCAAAGAGGTCCATTCCACCGGGCCCCCAAATCCCTAGTTACGCCCCTGATTTTTAACTTGAAAAATGATAATGGTCAAAACAATGGAAATTTTTTTCCACCTTGCCCCCTCCTCTTTTTCCTCGAGATCTAGTAAACTTAAAAATATTCCAACAATAAGTATTTAGATCTAGACCTAGAAGACGATGCGCAAAATTTTCCTGAACAAAAAGTAATGAAATCAGAACAGCCTTGCTTTCGGAAATTCCCGAAAGCTACTGTCATTTAAAGAACGCGATACTCCAAAACCAATTTTGGATCTAGACCTTTAGATCTAGATGTCTAACTGAATTTAAATTTATTTTATTTTTAACTTGAAAATGATAACTGTCAAACTAGAATGCTTTCTCTCTGGCCAGCGAGCTAGTAAGCTTTGGTAATTCTGGATGATTTCACGGGTCAGCCATCTTTGTTATTGTTTTGACTTTAATCTTAAATCTTGGGTTTTCCTGAGATTTGGGTTGTTGTTTTTTAGTAGCTAAAAAAATATGCTAGATCTAGATATACCGGTATCATCTAGTCCTAAGTCTAATTAATTAGACTGATGATATAACCATGAGAACTAATTAATTTATTAATTATAGGTCAAACCAGCTGTGCTGATATATACATGTAGCTAAATTTATATTATCTATGACCTATGTATACTATATAGTTTTATTTAATAAATACTTATATTGATTAGTGATCTGACACAGTGGCGTAGCTAGGGTGGGGGAGAAGGGAGGAATTTGAAAATTCCCCAGAACACAAAATGAGTGTTTTATACATTAAAATTAAATATTAGCAAAATGCAGAATCCCCCAAAGAGGTCAATCAACCCAGATAGCAAACGATTGGAAATTCTTAGCTATGCCCCTGGTACTACAATTTATTTACCTAGCACTGAAAATTCTAAAAAGTATCTATGTACTGAGAAAAAAAGTAGATAATTAAACTTGTTGATATGTGAACAGGAACTAATAAAAGTTTCAATTTTATAGTTTATAATAAACGACTAGGTTTTTTTTTTACACTGTAAGATATATCGGTTGTAATTACAGGGTGAGTAGCACATTACCATGACAAAGTTTCAGGAGGTTTTTAAGGATGAAATGTATGATGTGTATGTGTGTATATATATATATATATATATATATATATATATATATATATTGTGGCATTTTACGTTTCAAAATGTAATCCGTTTCTTTTGCAACTTTTTGTGTGACTAAAGAGGCCAATTCTTGATACACAGCTGCGGTCGCAGGTAGGGCATATGTAATATATACACACATATATATGTGCGTGTGTGATACATTTACAATATATTCACAAAACTATGCACAGATATGCATTTATCAAATCAATTATTGTTACTTGATTTTGGGAATTATAAAAAAATATCTTGACAACATCCCACTCAAAACAGAAACAATGTCATCAGCTGTGGTATGTCCACATAAAATGTAATGAAAAGTTATCTTTTAATCAAGTAACAACTTGGCTGCCATCCCAAAACCTCAACCTTTTTTTTTTCAAAGATATATTAAAGAACATTACAAATGGTTGCTATTCAATTTAAAAAAAAGAAACATTCTTAGAGATGTCTTCATAATGTATATTTTCTCAGTGGTGGAAATGTACTTTTTTAGTTCCAATTTGTATCTTATAGGCCTAGATACTTGAGTCATAGTGTGCATATGAGGTAATGTTTTTTTCTTTTACTAACTGTGCTTAAATCCACCTCATAAACAGAGAATGTAATATACAGGTCTATTTGTATGTTTACCTTACTAAATAATGACTTTTAGATTGGGGGTGTGGGGTATTAGACTTATTAGCGTTTTTTTTTCAAGCACAATTTCTTTTTCATCTATGTAGTTTTCCTGGCTTTTATGATCGAAATAACTTTTCACAGCTGTGTCCGAAATATTTTCATTGTATCTACAGTAGATCTAGAATCGTGATATGTCACTAAAGTTCACGGACTTTTCATGGTGTGTGAGATGTATCTTTATTAAATTTACAGTAGATCTAAAGTATAGATCTAAGTCAATAAAATTTGCTGACTTTTCACGGCTGTGAGAGAATTATCTTCACTAGACTCAAGTGATTTTTATCGTAAATTTAGAGTTTAGATCTAAGTCACTAAATTTGCGCACTTTTCACGGCTGTGTGTGAATTATCTTCACTGAATCTACAGTAAATCTAGACTGTAGATCAAAGTCACTAAATTCAAGATCGAAAATATAGATCTTTACATTTAGATATTATGAATCGTTTCAAAAGACATAGATAAAGGAAGGTACAAACACATCAATCGTATTTTTAAAAAAAAAGGAAAATAGTGGTAAAAAAATCAGAATAGACAATATATATATATAGACAATATTCACTACAGACTAGATCTAGCGCGTCTTCAGTCGTAACAAGAAAGAAAACAACCATTTCTATATCTATATAAACAACTAAAAAGAAAACATAATAACAAGAAACGTATTTTATTGACACCAAGTCAAAATTATAAGAAAATACATTGCTTTGAAAACACGGAAGTAATGTAAATTCTTGGTATTTTTCAGACACACTTGGGATTTCTTTGGAACATAAACAATAACAAAATAGTAACAAAGATTGCTGACCCGTGAATTCCTTCAGAATTGCCTAAACCTTTTCTAAGCGATACACATCCATTGTAAAGTTTCTAGATACATTTTTTGCTCAATAGAATAAACAGCTAATGAAAGCCAAATCTGTATCATCCAACTAATTAATTAATTGTTGAACCGAAATCAAAAGTTTTAGAAGGACACTTAGCTGCAAAGTTTGAGCCTTCTACAGGTTGCGACTTCGCGAGTTAGATTTCCAGCCTTCCATAAAGTTTGGTCAAGAATTTCTCCGAAAGATTGCATTTCTGAATATTGTTCTAAAGAATATTATATGAATAAAACAAAATTGAAGCCTCTTCATCGTTTGCACTTAAAATAGTAACTAAAGCGTATAAACAAATATTTTTTTTTGTCTTTGCATGCAGCTGAAGAACATTTGTAGTCGGATACCATTGCTTAAATTTTGACTGTCAAATTTTCCTTCGGTCAATGAGTCTTGAGGCAGGGTAGAGGTTAGGTTGGCATGATCTTTGTAGTCCACTAACTCCAAGAGAAAAGTAGAGAGCAAAAATTCAAATTTCTATGTTGCATTCATAGATTTGACCCAAACTTTTCATAACGGCATTCGTGAAGGTTTTGGCAAATCATGACCAAATAGGGCTGCCCAGATTAATTAATAACAATGATGCCCCAATGTCATGATGACATGCAAGCAATAGTTCAAGACAACGGAGTCTAGTTCAATTTTTTTCCTGTCTCAAATGGCGTGAAGCACTGTTGTGTGTTGGGCTCTGTGAAGAAACAAGTCCCTTTACGTTTAAAGTGCCTTTTAATTGTGAAGCATTTTAACATAACATATAGTAGATTCTTATATTAGGCACACCGAATTCGGGAACTAGGTCAAATTTTTATTTTATTTTTTTATTTGGTGACGGTTTAACTTACACAAAAACTGAAAGCAAATTCTTATTCTGCAACTAAAGGACTATAAAAATAGCTGTGTTTATTTGAATTACCACTCATAGTCAAGATTTTATTTTAAAATAAATCAGGTCACTTCATGCTCCTATAATAAACACAGTTTGCGTGCTTTCTCCTTTAGTGCACATCGAGCACCGTTAAGAAACACCACTATGTTATTGCTAATAAATTATATTTGTGTTAATAAAAAATTATTTAGATTGTATTAAAATAAGTAGATTCACTTCTGCATTATGTATTTATAGAATATTGCCTCTCTCTCTCTCTAGATATATATGCCTACCTATATAATCTATGTGTAGATACAGACAGAAATAAATCTATATAATTATAGATCTATAAATTAATTATTATCTATATTATAAAGTAGAATGTAAGGCGTATGTATGTATGTTACTTATAGACATCAAAACCGCTTGACCAATCTTGATAAAACTTGGCAGGAATGTTTCTTGGGTACCAACTTAGACCGTAGTGTATGTATTGTAGCGCTAAAACAAACTTAAGACCCAAAAAAAAAAAAAATTAAGTTGTCCGACTCTATTAAAGCTATAGTATTTATGGATCTAGACCATGGTTAACAATGTTGACATGAGAAAAGATAGAAAGGATTTAGACCTAGATCTAATTTTAAGAAATACACTTTGCGCAGATAGTTTTTTACTTTGACACATGAAAATACAAAAGAAGATCCATTGATTTCATTATATAATAAAATTAACCTTCAATTTTGTGTTTCAAAAGCATTTTTTACATTAATTAGTTCCTTATATCTGTGATTACAGATTTCCTGACGAACATTCTTTCATTAGACAATTCCGTAATGAATCGCGTACTAAAAATTAATTCGTTTAATTGTTTACTTTATAATCCCATCCCTAGATCTAAAACTCTAATTCAACTCTAAGATGATAAATCTTCTCTTCGCACAGATAGTTTTATACTTTAACACATAAACATATTAATTAAAGTCCATTAATTTCATATTTTGATCAAATAAACATTCAAATTTGGTTTTCTAAAGCTACATTCATTTACGAAAGCTGCGAAGCCGAGTTGAGATAGGCCTAGATCTATATTCATTCATGAATCGCGTACTAAAAATTATTTCGTTTAATTGTTCACTTTATAATCCCATTCATTTAACAAAGCTATCGCTCTTTTCGTTTTTAATAGATATTTTCGCAAAACTAATTTTATTTTCGTAGCGAAAGAGAAATAACGTGAAAGAATCATTAGCTACGTTTAACATACATCTAAATCCAATCCACTAGATTATCCAAAAGCATTTTATACATAAATTAGTTCCTGATATCTGTGACTACAGATTTCCTGGCGAACATTATTTCATTAGACATTACCAAATGGTTACACATTAATTAACACATCTGTCTACTGAGTCTATTCTTAGGCCTAGGTCTAAAACTCTTATTGAACTCTAAGATGATAAAACTTATTTTCGCAAAGATAGTTTTATGCTTTAACACATAAACATACTAATTATTGTCCTTTCATTTCATATTTTAATCAAATTAACATTCAAATTTGGTTTTCTAAAGCATTTTTAATATATTCGTTCGCTGTTCGCTAAAGCTGCGTAGCCGTGTTGAGATAGGCCTATATTCATTCATGAAAAAAAGGTTCACGCATGCGCAGCACAGAATGAGCTCAATAGTCTATTAAAGCCAATTTTTAACTCTAGATTAGTGTAGATTTAGATCTATGTCTACCTCAGGATCTACTTTATACTTTATACACATGAACATACAAAATTTAGTCTATTCATCTCAAATTTTAATCAAATATATGTAGGCCTACAAGCAAATGTTTTAATTTGAAAAAAAAATGGATTTAAGCCTATAGCTTCATTCACACTATTTTTACATTGACACATTCGCTTTACTTATTACATTATTATTTCGTTTAATTGTTTACAAAACACTCTCAGTGACTATATCGACAGTAATGCGCAAATAAAGACCCGCGGGTCGCGGGTAACATATGTCTAGTAATTTAATAAACATGATATTTTCAACTAGGCTACATGTAATCTCTGTCTCTTTCTTTTAATTCCCATCCAAGGACCCTCTTCTTTTCATAATTTGGATGTTCGTTTTGTTACACCTTAACATCCCCTCCCTCCCATAGATGCTTATAATTCTTTTCATGACTCTCTCCCCCTTCCCTCCACTGCCTGTATGATAGGTTGTGACACTACACGCTTAGTGTATATCTCTCCTCACCACCAGCGCTCGCCTGGCGTGATCACCTGCAGTGGGCATGGTCTCTGGCTTCAAATTAGCAGCCCGCACTTTTTCTTTCATTCATAAATTATATATTCTAGATATCTCGATCTAGGTCACATTTATTTATTGAAAAAATCATAGATTTATTAATCCCAATAATATTTCTTATTACGATTTTGCCTTGTGCACTATAGGAGAATGTGTTTAATTCATTTTTATTCATTGAAACACCTCCTTTTTTAATTTTATTTAACAGCTAACAGTATGAATGTGATTGGAATGTCTTTCTAAAGATGTTTGGAAGCTTATTTTGATAGATCCACCAGCTTACGATCAAACAGGCTCATAATATAGCCTTCATCCCTTATATGGGTATGAATTGCCGGGGGAGGTTAAAACAATAGCTTTACATACTTGGTTACCGAGAATCTAAAAAACTACCATCTGCTTTGGAAAAGCGGAACAAAAATACAGGAACTTATCTAAAATTGGACATGCACTGTCCCGAAACGTCGTTTATAGCTCCAAACTAGTCCGTTTCGTTTCTTTGATTAAAAAGTATTGAGCCGGAAGTCGCTTTTTTCCCTATATATCTTTGTATTTTTCAGTTCTCTTTTTAAATTAAACTGACATTATTATGCTATAATTTTAAGTGTACCTGATAGAGAAAAAAATTCTGCACAAAAATACGGGTAGTTGGGATTTAACCCGATAGAGGCTATAAAAAGAAAAGACCTGAAACTAGCGCGTGAAACTATACATTTACAGTACTTTATTTGATGAGTATTTTACCCAAGATCTGTGTTGTTTTTTTTAGGACTAGCTTATTTCATGTACCCGGCATTTTCCGATACACAATTTCATACACAAAATAATTGTTGAAAAAAATTGTAGTGATTTTAAACTTTAAATGATTACTTAAAAAGGTGTTACTCTAATAAATTTTGAATATTCTTGTTCTTATTCTTGAATGTCACTGTTTATTTTGTGTCTGTTCTAGTTTCTTAAATTTTTCTTGAGTAAAGGGGTCGTTTTTCTTCTAATGGGTATACCTGATTTCTCCAAGCAACCTTTGTAAAATATTGGTCCTAAATAATGCTATGTTTATAAACGAAAAATTGCATGGCTGCATTATGATGAATGTACGTGTTAGTTCAATATATTTTATATTACTAGGTAACTATAAATAACCGCATAAATAGACGTAAGTTTAATTTTTTTTCTGTTAGATAAAGTCATATGGCAATTTTTTGTTTATATCATAATTCTAAAAAGGAATAATAATAGAATTATACATTAAAAATAATCACTAAGTTATTTTTTTTATAATTTTGAAAGTCTAACTGATAAGATTACAAAGAGAGTTTGTGTTTTTGCAGATGTACACAAGCTACACTATGAGTCAGTCCATCTCTTCTAATTGTTTAGAAATGAGTGTAAAAATGTAGGCTTCGATATGTTTAGCCTGAATTTAAGAAGTTACAAACTTCAAACAACTAATATATTGCCTCTTCCATACAACTTTGTATTTAAAAAATAAATTTATCCAATGCTCGAAATCCTGATTGTATACTTAGGCCCTATTTAAATCGATCCGGTATCAATGTATTAAGTAGCAATAACCCAGCGAAAAAAAATTAAATGAAAGAAGATTGAGAAATACATATATTTTTGTGACGGTACGCACCGGTACGGGGTACCGGCACCTTTTTTCAATGTCGGGAAAAATGATTACTTTTCTTGTAATTCAACGTTAATTGTTAATTTATTATTAGTTGAAAGTTAAGCAATCTACCACTGAGTACCGGCACCTTTTTTTTTATTTTTACAAAAAAAAAGCACTTTATATACTTTCAGCCGACATGCCGTATTATTAACAACACCTATATGTGAACTTCTCAATCATCTAGAGTCTTAGACAGTCATTATTTTAGACTAGATTTAAGTAGAGTCTAGACCTAGATCTAGTAGGCCTATTACTCTAACATAATAATAATAATAATCAGTCATTATAGACATCATTCGCAATTTTATTATTAGGTCTAGGCATTGGAAAGTAAATCTATTAATAAACTATAATAGATCTAAGTACTAACTTATTAAATAAGCCATTATAAGTAGAAGTATTATAATGAATATTGTATAGATCTAGATTGACTAGATTATAGATAGATCTCTAGTCTAGTAGATTAAGTATAGAGTATAGTAAACGTATTACAGTATTACAGTATTACTAGATCTATGTCTTA
Organism: Biomphalaria glabrata; assembly: GCF_947242115.1. Taxonomy (NCBI): domain Eukaryota; kingdom Metazoa; phylum Mollusca; class Gastropoda; family Planorbidae; genus Biomphalaria; species Biomphalaria glabrata. The sequence continues at coordinate 10,790,514 of NC_074728.1, forward strand.
TCTATATCTAATAATCTAATAATTAAAAAACTTTAGTTTTTATTAATATCTAGACATTTTTCTAATAAAAACTGACTATAAGCATAGCATAGGCTAGACTCGGCAATCTAGTCTCAAGATAAAATCTATACTATAGATTTATAATTAGATTAGATTTAGATATATTTAGACAATAGGACTAGATCTATAATAATAATAATAATAAATAAACAGACCTCATTTTAACCTAGCCTACTGTTACGATTCTCTCCTAATCATCACTTCTGCACACACTGCTCAATACAACGCAAGGTAACTCATGAACTAGACAAAGAGTTCCAAATAATCTCGTACTTTACTCAGTGAATAAATAAATAACAGCCAATATAAAGGGCAGATTTATTTTTCTTTCTCTTGACTAAGGCAGCTTCGTTCCTTTTGCTCTCGGCGCGGTTCGTACCAGCTACGCCACAGTCTGTCTCCATGCTGTCCGGTCGTTTATGCCTGTGGTAGAGAAACTGAATGTTTTTTATTTTAAGTCATTGCTTCACGTAGCAGGCAAAGCAACTTTCATTCTTATGTGTGCTCAGTGCGCTGTACTCCAATTTCTTAACCAAAAACGTATGTGAGAGGTTTCCCTACTGTTGTTAGGTGATCACTTCACGCAGCTCTGCTTTCAAGATGCACGATTTCAAATCTCGATTCCAAAAGAGTCTTATAATTGAAGACGGATTGCACCGTTTGCTTTTAAGTAAAATATAACGCTAAATGATTTATTGAAATTTTTAATAAGTTAAACAACCAAACAAGACCATGGCATGAATATTCCAAAACCATAAGCGAATTCGACGTGGGCTGCCTCTGAGTTTGTGTGATAACAAAAACTATCTTTGTAATCTTGTTTCAAATATGTTTATCTTCAGTTTAACATTGCACAGTTTGAAACACATCTTTGATGTAATTTCTTTATAATGTTCTTTTCGTTAGGAAAACATTTTCTACAATGTAAGCTACTGTCTACGCATTTTAACAGGAACTATACAACTATACAACTCATGGGCGTAGCCAGGATTTTTTTTTTCGCCCCCCTCCTCTCGAAAAAAATATTTGTATATATGTATGTGTGTGTGTGTTCATAATCTTTATTACATTCTGACCCTTCATTCTTTTGGAACACGTTTATTGAGCCCTAGAATAGGCTCTTTCTGTAGTTAGTGAAAAAATTGTTGACTCCCCGCCATTGCCAGCAAGGGGCTCTGGGGGAACTCTAGGAGCTAACCCAAGCGCGGGGCGGAGCCCCGCCGCCAAGCACTATTTCTGGCATAGAATGCCAACAAAATGCATATTCATAGGTATCTACAGTGCATTTTCCTGCTATTAAAAAGTTTTATTTCAAAAATGTATGTGCAATTTTTACTGACTAAGACCCTGCCGCGCCGTTCGGCGCATTTGCCGTCAAGCTGTTTCCACAAAAATCTGTCACTGGTAATTTCTGAAGCCTCTTCCCACCTGCTCCGAGGACCTCCATGAATGTGTGGCGCAAAGTTGTACTAGGATGTCATCGCAACTCTTATTATGCGTAATTTATTTTGTCGGAGAACATGTCCCGCACACCTCATGCGACGCTCTGTCACAATTTTACATAGGATTTCCTTGATTTAGACTCAATAACTAACTCCTAAAATCTCTCTTAGCCATCTTTGTTGAGCCACATTTAGTGTTTTTCAATTTCGGCAGATGACTATTCACTGCACATTATTAATGGAGCCCCGCCACTGGTAGAAATGTGTAACCTCTCTTAGATACGCTCTTGGAATTGGGTGACTGTAGTTTGCTTTAGATTTTATATCGAAAAGTGAAGTTTTATCGTCAAAATCATCTGTTTGAGGTTTTAAACTAAAAATCTTAGGACTTTTTTGTTGTTTTTTAAATTCAAAACCCCATTTAGCTACGATCATAGAATTTGGTAACTGTAGTTTGCTTTAGAGTAATATTGAAGATAAAGGTTTTCCACCTCAAAACGTTCTGTAGGGGGATTTTAAACTCAAAACCATCTGGAGGAAAGGAGTTTAAACTCAAAACCCCCAATTCGCTTGGCTACGCTCAAATAATTTTAGTGTGTAATTTGCTTTTTTTTTTATATTGAAGAGGTATTTTTTAGCATTAAACCCTTGTGAAGGGGGATATGACCTCAAAACCCCTTTTGGCAAAGCTCATAGCATTTTAGTGCGTAATTTGCTTTTTTTTTACATTGAAGATGTATTTTTTAACTTCAAACCCCGCTGGCGGGGGGTTTAAACTCAAAACCCATATGGCTACGCTCTTAGATTTTAAAGTGTGTAATTTGCTTTTTTTTTTTTTATTGAAGATGTATTTTTTGCTTCAAACTCTACTGGAGGGGAGTTTAAACTTAAAACTGAATCAAAACCCATTTAGCTACGCTCATAACATTTTGAGTGCATAATTTGCTTTTTTTCATATTGAAGAGGGGGTCTATCGTACATTTTGGAGGGGGTTTTTAAATCAAAATCTTAACTGTGCACTTGGAGTTTGGGGATTATCGTTTGCATTTTTTGTGTGTTTGTTCTATAAAATGGGGATTTAACTACAAAAACCCCTGGAAGGGGGGATTCAAACTCAAAACCCCTGGTAGGGGTTTTAAACTCAAAACCCCCTATTAGGGGTTTTAAACTCTAAACCCCCTGGTAGGGGTTTTAAACTCAAAACCCCTATAGCTGTGCTGGGGCAAGTGATGGTTTAGTATTAAAATCTCACCTAAAATTAACAAAATCAAAGCAAAAAATCAGTCACTAAAGTACGTCTCCCCCCCCCCCCCCCGAGGGGGGGATTTCATTTCGGGTGGGGGGGTTGAACCCCAAACCCCCCCCTGGCTACGCCCATAATACAACTTATGCACCTAATTGATGCTAATGTTTGCCACCTATTACTTTTTATATGGGTTAATGTAGATACTTTTATGTCTACAGTAGCTACCAGACTATGTGTACGCAAATAGTACAGCGAACACTGCTTGATATACACTACACAAGCTATGACTAGCCAGCTCCCCCACATTGTTCGGAGCTAGCAAGTATTGTATATATTTAAATACACTGCATCTAGATTGGCTCTAACATATCGTATATATTTAAATACACTGCATCTAGATTGGCTCTAACATATCGTATATATTTAAATACACTGCATCTAGATTGGCTCTAACATATTGTATATATTTAAATACACTGCATCTAGATTGGCTCTAACATATTGTATATATTTAAATACACTGCATCTAGATTGGCTCTAAAATTTATCATCTGGACTTAATAAGGGCTCGATAGCTCTCTTAACTTTGACCTTTATGAAATCTATATAGGCCTATTGGCCATGATTACATACAATGTTCTTACATTATTGAACACTACTAGGTTGACTTTGCAAGAAGCTGAAAGACTTGTTAATGTAATAAGTATTGACTGGTACACGCCAAATGTAAATGGCCCAACTCTGAAAGCTCACTCGGACTAAAATGTAGAGATATACTTTGCACTGAGGTGTAGGCGGTGACCACGTGGAATATGTTAACGTAGTCATTCTCTTTTCTCTCTACAACTTTAAGGATAAAGTTTTCACAAAGAGAAAAGCTTGATTAATAATTGTAAGGCTTGAAGACATCAACTGTAACCTGTTTTTATAAGATACCTAAAATAGGCGTATGACGTTACACCTCCAGGCATCTCCGTAAACTGTCCCTAGTAAGACTTCATTAAGAGTCTTTGTTTTTTTCTCTACTTGTCATTGATCAACTCATTTAGGTCAAGGGTACAACAAATTAAAAACAATTTCTACATTTCATTTCCACGATTCATTCACCATTAACCAATTTATTTCAAAACTTTTTTGTATGGATAATTAATCGTGTGCATCTTTCTGCACCAATCTCTAAATCCACGTAATCACAGGTTATCATTTAATTTCCAAGACGTTTACGACATTAAAATAGCTTGAAGGGATTGCGGCATCGGAACAGTTAAACATCGATGAAAAAATTCATTGATGGCGCTATCATGAAATGTCAGATTGGATTATAATGCTTATAAATAAACAAAACAGATTTTCTATTGGTATAATTTTATAGCTCATTTAATCTAGTCGTGTCGTCATGAGTCACTAACTACTATTCGTTAAACCAATATAAATTTCCCAAAACAAACAAAAATCTATTTTTTTTCTTATTTCGCCCCAAGGCTTTCTGGTACACGTTGATTCTAAAAGGTTTAATTTTTTAAAGATTTAGTTGACAAAAGTCTATAACGAAAAAGTAAAAATCTCATTAAAACACAGTATAAAGAAATCTGAAATGTTTATATCTAACTAAAGACGCATTCCTTTGTTGTTGTTTTAGCTTTGTCTTCACGGTATAACTTTCAATTCAAAATATTAATAATAGGGCGAGAAATAAGTTGATCCACTCTGTAACTTATCAAATTTCTCTTTAGTTCTATTTTAAATGAGACTATATTTACGTTAACAAAACTAAATACATACTTAAAATGGAGAATGATACGTTAGCTTTACATTTGGACACGACCAACACAGAGAACTTGGCCTTGTTTATTTGTGGACTGATGAGACCGAACAATGCCAAGTATAAATTTTTCCACGTATTTTTCTGTTACATCAACCCGATAGTAGCAATTGCTGGCTTGATCTTTAATACGATTAGCCTGGAGATCCTTAGGTGTAGTGGACTTAACAAGCCTTCTACCATTCTCTTGTTCAGCCTGGTCCTAACAGACAGCTTACACCTTTTAATCACTTTGAATTTCTCAAAATTTGTTCTTTATTTCGGACCTAATGGTGAAGCAGGCTACGATCATTGCTACTACATTTATGGACTTGAATTAAACTACTTTTTAGCCTTTTCATCCAACTTTTTTGAGTTTCTTGGATACTGGGGTCGCCACGTTGGATCATGGATCCCCTTGTTCATTACAATAGAAAGAATTCTGGCCATTTTTATGCCAATAACATTTAAAAATTTTGTAACGCCTAAACGAATTATCTTTGTGGTGATCGCGCTGTTTTTATTTTGGTTGCCTTATACAATTGTAATTGCCTGTTACTATAAGATATTACCGGAAACCTTTAACGGCGTCAGTTATGTCAGTCTATATTATAACGACTTTCTCTTGGAGAATTTGGATTTAATTGAAGATGTCCAGCATTGGGTTGCTGATCCCTTGTTGTCATGGTTTCCACTGACTTTTGTCACGCTTGGCTGCACTGTTTTAATTATCAAAATCAGACTGGCGTTGTCAAAGAGACGAACCCTGACCTCGACCCAAAAGTCTGTCACGTGGTCTCCTCGAACGACTAGAACGTTACTTCTGACGTGTCTTATCTTTGCGACAACTCATTCCGCTGCATCGTTCTTGTTGTACTTCTACTACCAACCTGGACAACTGGCCATTGACCTCTTTAATCGAAATAATCTTTTTTTCTTCTTTCTCAACGTCAACGCGTCCAGCAATTTGATTGTGTACATCTCATCGAACCGAAAGTTATTTCGCATCATGCTTAATATATTTCACATAAGAAAGAAGACCAAAAGTCCTAAAGAATGATTATAAGTTAAATGGTTTTATGGGAAAAGCTGGTCGCATCAAGGTCGCAAGAGATGTGTAAACGAGAAATTTATTTACACTTAGCTTTGGAAAATATTTCAACCTCTAAAAAGAATACTGGAGAATGAACAAGAAAACATAAAAAATACTTTTTTATATTAATGACAATACCTCTTTTTTTTTCGCAATGGTTTTTTTTTTCTATTCTATCTTTTTTTTTTTAAATGAATGAATGTTGGATTACAAAACAATGGAAATTTGGTTTCCTCCTTGCCCCCTCCTCCTTTTTCTCGAAATCTAGTAAACGTAAAATATTTCAACAATAAGTATTTAGATCTAGACCATAGACATAAATAAATATAGACTGGAAGTAGGAAGTTATTTTTATTTGGGGGAAGTCAAATATGTTTTATGTACTATATCTATGTGAAAAAAATGGCGGCAATTGAGCTATAAATTCTAGGACTAACATTTCAGCCAATATATAATTATGATCTTTAGTTTTGAAAAGTACAAAACTGCCATATTCCCAATATTTTGCCTTTGTTTCATAATCATAGACATAGGCAAATATATATAGGTTTGTGATGTGGATCTATGTTTGTTGACATGGCTTCTTTATTAATGTATGGCGGTCGTCTTATCGATTCAAATTGTTAGAATTAGTTTTTAGTCAAAAAAGTCAAAGAAAATGAGCAGAACGTGCTCTAATGTTCGTAGTACGATAGGCCAAGGATAAATTCTAAAGGTTGAAAAAAAAATGAATATTATACACAGTAACTTTCAGTTTCAGTAAGTCAGAATAATTCAGTATCACTGTGACTGACTAATTTAATATTGATAGAATCTAAATCAAATAAATATGACTAATATTTGTAATAACTAGGTCTAATACTTTTCATACTTTTTACTACTAACTATTAAACTAGTCAGTCTATCATCTATGCATGCAGACTATAGACTAGATCTAGTATAAGTATAGTTTAGACTTTAGTAAAATCACTAAATTTAGAAAGCCTTCAGGACAGAAGGCTCAAAAGTAAAGTAGCAATAATACATAAAACACTGAACCATAATCTTCAAATACAAAAACAAAATTTAATAAAATACTCTGAAAGACACAAAGATAAAGGCACATTCCTCGTCCCATATGCTAGGACAAATTTGTACAAATACTCCTTCTTCCCTAGTGCTATTAGAGCATGGAATGGGTTGCCTGAGCTAGCCAGGAAAACCAGTGACTTGGCAGAATTTAAGTCATTGGTTGATATGCATGACTAAATGCATGACGCGTAGGACGTAATCATCTTCTTTTTTGAAGTAACGTCTGTATTATATAAGATAAGATTATAGATCTAGTGACAATCTAGTCTAGACTATTTATGTACTAACTAAAGACTATAGACTAGACTAGACTATACAGATTACAATTATAGTTTATAATATAGACTATAGTATAGTAGTATAGTACTAGTAGTAAGTAGTATTTTTTTTTACTATAGTATTTATATAGACTAGATCTAAATCTAGTATTTAAAACTATGTAAATTTAATAGTAAAAATAAAAACATGGCATCTATTAACGGATTTTTTTTCAGCAGAAGACCCAAATAAGCTAAAATGAAAACATTTTATAACAAAAGATAATCAGAATGCTCGCCTGACATAGATTTGGTAGGCACGATTAGAGATATAATAATACAGAAGGGGTTCTATCAATTATATAGGTTATGGCTGAAAAAAAAAACAACTATAAATACTTTTAATTTTACACTGCTCATAACTGCTGTATAGCTCATACAAACTTATCTTTTCCCAAATGTTTCCCATAATAATTTTTACTTTATTGTCCAGTCTATATATATATATATGTCTATGATCTAGACCGAGAAGACAATGCGCAAAATTTCACTCAGAGCAGCCTTGCTTTCGGAAATTCCCGAAACCAATAATCAAGAACGCGATACTCCAAAACCGATTTTGGATCTAGATCTTTCTAGATTCTAGATGTCTAACCAAATTCAAATGGCATTTCATTCTTAACTTGAAAAATGATAACGTTCAAACTAGAGTGCTCCAAGGTATGGTCAAAGAGCTAGTAAACCTTTTCTAAGCGATGTAAAGTTTCTTGATAAATTTTTCTCTCAATAGAATAAACAGCCAATTAAACACAAATTCGTAACATCCAACTAATTAATTGAAACATAGTGTTGAACCGAAATCAATCGTTTTAGAAGGGCTGAACACTTAGCTGCAAAGTCTAAACTTTCCACAGTTTGCGACTTCGCAAGCCACATTTCCAGCCTTCTATAATGTTTGGTCTCAGTTCCACAAAGTCGTGGTGTGTCTTTTATCAAGAATTTTTCCGAAAGATTGCATTTCTGAATATTGTTATAAAAAATATTATATGGATAAGACAAAACTAGAAGCCTCTTCATCGTTTGCACTTAAAATAGCAACTGAAGAGTTTGAACAAATATTTTTTTTTTGTCTTTGCATGCAACTAAAGAACATTTGTAGTCGGATACCATTGCTTAAATTTTGACTGTCAAATTTTCCTTCGGTCAATGAGTCTTTAGGCAGGGTAGAAGTACGGTTGACATGATCTTTGTAGTCCACTAGCTCCAAGAGAAATTTAGAGAGAAAAAAATAAATTTCTATACTGTATTCATAGATTTGACCAAAGCTTTTCATAACGTCATTCGTGAAGGTTTTTGGCAAATCATAATCAAATAGGGCTGCCCAGATTAATTAATAACAATGATGCCCCAATGTCATGATGGCATGCAGGCAATAGTTCAAGACAACGGAATCTACTTCAAGCTTTTTTCCTGTCTCAAATGGCGTGAAGCACTGTTGTGTGTTGGGCTCCAACGCTATTCCACTGAATGTTCGCCGCAATGCCGAAAGATGCCTTTAGCATAGAAAGCGTTTCTAGTTGCCATACTCACTGATGCAAATCTATTCAATGCTCAAAGAATCAATTTAAAAAATTTGGCTTCAGCATAAATGTAAACAAGAAAAACAAAGACATTTTTAAAAAGTTTATACGAAGTGTTATTGTATCAATTAGTTAGGATCTGTCTTGTTATTAAATTTGAAATAGATCTAGACCAATAACAATAAATTTGAGCGATTAGAAATATTTTTATTATTGTTTTTTTGTTTAGCGCTATTTCATGCTTTAAGCTTTCTCACTACGCTATGATTCTATCACTTGCCTGGACCAGTTGGGAGGAGGAAGAAAATGATATCTGGGTGAATTTTATTGCAATTGATTTTTAAAAGCATTTACAAATAAAAAAAAAAGGAACGACCTGAAATTGAATTTAAGGTTCACGCCTCCTCAGGGCCGAGCCGACGTGCTAACCACATTGCTAGGGAATTACTTACGACTTGAGAAGATTGTCTATAATTTTTTTTATATTGCTTGTTTCAATTTTGAGCGGCAACCTGTAAAGGAGACTAATTCAGCTTATGCCACCACTTCAGTCAAGTACCCTTTCTTTTCTTGTGTTATCAATTAAAAATTAATTGTGCAAAATTTCAGCGTGATAAGAAATTAGGTGACGAAGAAATGACGTGTACAAACTTTTTACCATACTGACAGACAGAGTGATAAAAAACCTTGTAAAAAGAAGTGTTGCACCGACCTCCTCCATATAAATCAGTCACAGAACCAGACAATTTTATTGATGGTCTAACTCTTGGAACAAAATATTGATTCAAATGTTGTTTAAAAAAATATTTTGATACGAACTCGAACTTCACTTTTGCTGTAAATTTTTTTTAAAGACTGTTTTAGATTTAGATATAAATGCATTCATAATTGGCCCAAAATTTAAATCTACAAATTATTTAAGCAATAGCTTAGATTCTGACTGCTTAGGGATACAGATCTGTATATCAATCATATGGTAGTATCACATTTAAGAAGCGGATTGGACGCAGTAACTTTATTTCTCTATTGAAATGTGAGCAACACCGAGTCTTTTGTGGTCTCTTTTTGATAAATATGTCCATGTATATTTCCTCGTATATCTAGGTATAGTTTAACAATCTTTTATTCGCGACTCAAACCAAGAATGCCACCATGTTTATTTTATAATGCCGTTTTTATGTTGTTGTTTTATTAAACAGCCACACTTTTTTTTATTAAATAAATATGTTGGCTTATTATCATGTTCAACAAAAGAAGTAAAGATCTGCTAACTTTTCCTGGTAGATTCTACATTCCCATTTCATAAACGCACAAATGTTAAAGATCATGATACCAATCCATCAGAGCAAAGGTGAGGGCCCAAACGTAGGTAAAGATACATTTTTTCAACCTTTTTTTTTGTTTGTTTTGAAGGTAAATTTCTACACTCAGTGCCGACGTTTTTGCGGGCCGGATTTAACCACGTCGCGGGCCGGATCTGGCCCGCGGACCGTAGTTTGGGCATCACTGGTACACTATTACCATTACTAATTTTGCACATAAGTCTAGTAATCTAGTATTTTGAACATTAAATTTGTAAAATAATATAATAAGTGTCACCACCTCAAAGAATGGTATTCACAAGCCATGGTTTAACAAGGCGAATACTTTTATCTTTTAATTATCCAGAGTAAAGTGCAGTTAGTTGGTGATAGTCAGTGGATAGAGTTACTTGATAGCAGACTTTGCAAGAAGCTGAAAGACTTGTTAATGTAATAAGTATTGACTGGTACATGCCAAATGTATACCTCCCAACTCTGGAAGCTCACTCGGACTAAAATGTAGAGATATACTTTGCACTGAGGTGTAGGCGGTGGCCACGTAGAATATTTTAACGTAGTCATTCTCTTTTCTCTCTACAAATTTAAGGATAAAGTTTTCACAAAGAGAAAAGCTTGATTAATAACAGATGTTTCGGGGGTTTGAGGTCGGAACGGGCGAAGTCTGCCCTTGTGGAGCGTCACCAAAGAGTGCTGATCGTGTCCTTCAAGGCTGCATACTACGCCAGGAGGCCTGAGCAAGACTCTGGCCCTAAGGCAATCATGTAGGACAAAAACTATCTGGAGAGCTGCCTGGTCTGGAAGCTGCTGCGCGATTGCTGGTCTGAGCCCTCCGACATGGGAAATGAGAACGAAATGAGAAGAAAGAAGGTTAATAATCTAAAGACCTGGAAACGTCACGCATAACCAATTTTTATAAGATAGTCCAAATACACGTATTGCGTTACACCCTCTAGGCATTTTCTATCTCCACAAACTGTCCGTAGTTAGTGCCATTCCATTTAGAGTCTTTGTGTTCTGTGCTTGTCATAGAAATGTAGATCACTACATTCACTTAATGACAAAGGTACACCAAATTTAAAATAATTTCCTAATTTCCTTTCTTCACTTTCTTCGCCATTATCCAATCTATTCCAAGAACATTATTTTGAAACATTAATTGTTCGTCTCACCAAGGTGTATACATACATAATCACACGCAATCATATCATTTCCAAACATTTTACGACATTGAAATAGCTTAAGGGGATCACGACATCAGAAAAGTACATAGTCAGTGGCAGGACATTGATGGCGCCTCCATAAAATGTCGCATCGCTATAAAATCGAATTTTAATGATTATAAAGTAACAAGACGTTTTGTATTGGTATTGGTCTAATTTGTTTAGCCGTATCATCATGAGGCACTATTTGTTAAATCAATATAATTTAAGGAAAAAACAACAACAAAAACTAACAAACAAACTGGTTAGAGAAAAAAATACCACCCCATTGCCTTTCACTCACCCTTTATTTTACTAATCTATAACATTTGTTTATAATTTGGTAAACGAAAATCTATTACAAAAAAAAACAAAAAAAATCTCATCAAAACGTACTATAAAGAATCTAAAACTTTTATGGTAACTAGGAACGCATTGCATTTTTTCTTCTTGTTACAGAGATATTAACATACAATTTTAATTCAAAATTTCACACATTTATAATAGTGCAAGGGATAAGTTTAATTCACTCTGTTTAAGCATAGGCTTGACTAAAAATTCAAAATTCGAGATTTAAAAAAAACAAAAAAAACTCCCTGAATTCAGTTTGAAGAACTGGGTGTTCTAGAAGGAAAAAGAAATTCACTTAAACTGATAGAAATAGTTTCCATATAGTTTCCATAATTTCTATATGTTCTAGGTTCATGATTTTAAGGGTGTCCTATAGTACCTCATAAGTACTAAATGACAACTTATAACGGAGAATGATACTTTGAATCACGACCAATATGTTAGCAGAATTTATTTGTGGACTGATGAGACCAAACAATGCCAAATACAATTTCTTCCACATAGTTTACTGCTATATCAAGCCGATTGTAGCTTTAGTCGGCTTGATCGACAATACAGTCAGCTTGGAGATACTCTGGTGTAGCGGACGTAACAAGCCTTCAACTATTCTTCTGTTCAGTTTGGTCCTAACAGACAGCAAGCACCTTTTAATCACTTCGAATTTTTTTATTTTTTTTCGGACCCAATCGTGCAGGAAACTTCTATGCGTGTTATTACGTTTATGGGGTGGAATTAAACTATTTTTAGCTTTTTCATCCAACTTATTCACGTTTCTGGGATACTGGGGTCGTCATGGATCCCTTTGTTTATAACCTTAGAAAGAATTCTGACTATCTTTATGCCAATAACATTTAAAAGTTTCGTAGCCACACAAAGAATCCTTATTCTAATATCTGCTTTGTTTTTTTTTTGGTTGCCTTATACTATTGTGATAGCCTGCTACTACAAGATCGTATCGGAGGAAGTCGACAGCGTTAATTATCTAAGTCTACAATATAATGACTTTCTTTGGGAGTGTTTGGATTTAATTGAAGATGTCCAGCATTGGGTTGCCGACCCCTTGTTGTCATGGCTACCTTTGACCTTTGTCACGTTTGGCTGCAGTGTTTTAGTCATCCAAACTAGACTTGCTTTGGCACAGAGACGAGCTTTGACCTCCACGCAAAGGTCAGTGACGTGGTCACCAAGAAAGACCAGAGCTTTATTGTTGACCTGCCTCATGATTGCTCTAACGCATTCAACGGCTTCGTTTTTGTTGTACTTCTATTTCCATCCAGGGCAATGGGCCATCGATCTCTATAATCGAAATAATCTTTGTTTCTTCTTGCTCAACGTCAACGCCCCCAGCTATTTGTTTGTGTACATTTCGTCGAACTGGAAGTTATTTCTCACCATGATCAATATATTTCGTTTAAACAAAAAGCCAAACGTCTTAAGGAATAACTCACAACATGTTTTGCTAGAATGAGATGTCTCAAGAGCTGTCTCAAGAGATGTGTAAACAAGAAGTTTATTAACGCATTTCTTTTTATAACACTCAGGTCTCTGAACAGAAGATTGGAGAATGAAAGGAGGTTAATTACAAATGCAAAGTTATTACTTAAGAGGTCGAAATTTTTCTACTTTAAAACCTTAAAAGGGGGAGACAACATTATATCTAGGTGCATCAGTTATAATATTTTAAGAGTCATATTAGGTCTACTTTTGCGAATCGATTATTAAAATTTTTGTATTGTGTGATATTCGCGTTTGTTCAACCTTGCTTAAAGTTGCAAATATGAGTTTTGGAATTTAAATAAATAAATGGACTTATAAGAACATTCTATACACCATATTATGTACACCTGAGATGAACTCCGATTGGTGACAAGACAGGGAGACCTAGATCTCCCGTAGTGCCCTGGTAAGGAACTCTGCTCTGTGGCGTAGTGCCTCAAAGTCTCCATACAGATCTAGTTGACCTTTGGATACGTCTCCCCGCAGCTCGCGGAGATGCGGACACTCCTTCAAGACGTGCACCACTGTTTCCTCTGACTCCCCTCAGTGTCGTTATGTACACCAGAAGTTTTAGTTTCCATTAACAATGTATAAACATTGATAGTGCGAAACTCTCAGGAATGACTCTTTGCAAAGCAATAGTGAAGCATTGTAAGAAAAAATCAAAATAAAACTTTTGAGACCACCATCAACTTCATGAAGAAAGAATAGATTAAAACAAGTAAAACAGAAAAAATACTTTGGTAAGAAAAAAAAAAGCTAATAGTGTAATTGTATCACTTAGTTTAGATCAGTCATGTCATTAAATTTGTAATCGATCTAGACCAACAACAATAATTCTGTGCGATTAGAATTATATTTACCAATTAGCTTTCTCAATTTGCTATGAACCTAGCATTTATCTGGACCAGTTTTGAGACGGGGGGGGGGGAGAAGAACGAAATGAATATCTGTGTGAATTTTAAAGCGTTAGCAACAAAAAAAAAGGAACGACCTGAATTCATGGCTCACGGTTCCTCAAGCCGACATGCTAACTACTCTGCTAGAGAAGTGCTTATGACTATAGAAGATTGTATTGTTTATTCAAAACTTACTTTAAAGCGGCGACCTATAAAGTGGACAAATGCATATGTACCCCCACTTCAGTCAAGTACAATTTATTTCCCTTGTTTGAGATACCCAAGAACAATTATCAAAAGTCTAGGTTATTCTTTTTTATATAGATTCTTATGCTGTCAGGTAAAAGAGATAATTCTGCAAATTTTCTTCTTGAATCGATATTGGGTGTCAAAGAAAAAATGTGAACACATTTTTTACCAGACAGAGAGACAGAGTGAGTTGATATAAGCTTTGATAAGCTTTTTGTTTCTGGTTAAATTGTAAGTCAAAAGTTTATTTCTTTGTTCTTCCAATCAGACTACAAAAAATATCAAAAAGTGTACGATTACACGCTATATAAACCAACAGGTTGCTGGAGGCGTTAATAGTGTACAGTAAGCTTATGACTTCACTACGCAGCAACAACAAGACATGCTGCTCCACGGTGAAAAACAGCCACTGAACAGCGGACGCGGCGGAGTGCGTGAGAACAAAGATCACGCACGAGAGCATCAGCGTCATTGTGGTTCTGCGGGACCATGAGATTTTCCTCTTCGACCACGTCAGATTCCGTCTTCTTATCATTGATATCTTCATCTTGATGGCGATACTTACGCAACCAACCACGACGATAGATAACGGAAACCAAGATGCTAGAGAGTCTATGACGTTCATTTCAACCAACGCGATGATCTTGTTCAGCTGTGACTCCACGTTCAAAGCAAACAGCATCAGAAATCTATTTTGTGGAAGCTTGATCTTTATTAGAATTTCGCCGGTGATGCTTATGAAAAACAGATGCCATGGTAACCAGAACAGAAATAAAAACACAAGAGTTATCGTTATTCGATGAGCTGTGACGATGGTTCTGAAATTCATCGGAGCGTAAACAGCTATCAATCTTTCTATAGTGATGGCTACCACAACAGATGAGCTGGTGTAGCGACCCCAATAAGAGAAGAATGTGCATAGCTGTGCCGATATAGCTAAAAAGTAATCCAAGGACTCTACATATTGAAATCCGCAGTAAGCAGGGAAAGGTTTGTCAGGCCCGAAATAAATCAGAATAACTGCATAGTCCATGGTTTTGAAAAGGGTCAAAGTGTCCGCAATGACCAAGCTGAAGAGTAAGATGTTGGACGTTTTCTGAAGTCCGCTTCGATGCAGAATGGTCAGGCTCATCATATTGGCGATGAACCCAAGAAGTGAGAGGGTTGGGTTGATAAAACACATCAGTAGGAACAGGGACATGTATTGTACGTAGCTGTCAGCTTTATAGAAGCAAACGTTGTACACAGACCTGGTGGAGACTGTTGTAGTAAGCTGGAGACCAGTGGTGCTTAAATCCATTTCCGATGAGAGGATTTCTGAAAATTGTTATTTTTAATGTAAAATTTTTCAGCTACTGAAATAAAAAAAAAAAATAAATAAGAAAAACATAAAAAAATACGTAGTGTAGTTGTATAAACTAGTTTGGATCAGTCCGATGTAATTAAATTTGTAATAGATCTAGAATCTTGACCAACAAAAATAAATCTCTGCGATTAGAAATATTTTTAAAATTGTTTTTTAGCGCAATTCCATGATTTTAGCTTTCTCAATACGCTTTGATCGGAGGCGCAGTGACTGAGTGGTAAAGCGTTTGGCTTAAGACATGAATGTTCAATGTTCGAATCCTAGTGAAGACTGGGATTTTTACTTTCGGTATCTTTAGAGCGCTGCTGAGTCTACGCAGATCTAATGGGTACCTGACATAAGTTGGAAAAAAATAAAGGCGGTTGCTCATTGTGCTGGTTACATGACACACTCGTTAACAGTGGGCCACAGAAACAGATGACAATTATATTATCTGCACTATAGATCTGAAGATCGGAATGGGTACTTTACTCTTCAGAACTAATTCAGCTTATACCATAACTTCAGTCAAGTACTATTTCTTACCCTTTTTCGAGATTCCAAATAAAATAATTAATTAAAATAATTAATTATCCAACTGCTTTTTTTTTTATTTGATTCTAGTTTGTCAGGCAAAAGAAATAATTGTCACAAATTTCAGCTTGATCCGAGATTGGTATCGCAGAAATAACGTGTACAGATTTATTACTAAACAGTCAGAGTGAGTTGAGCTAAGTGAGGTGATTTAAGTTTTGTAAAAATAGCGGAAAAAAATACATGTATGTATGTATAACGAACCTTGGCACATATTTTCTTTTCAGTGACTAGAATAGGGATTATGGATTATGCGCTACAAAGTCGTTGTGGAAATGATTGAATTAGCATTTATAATTTTACACTCTATCTATAAATGAAATACTAATTATTTTCTACATCGACCAAATTCTATAAAAAGTATTAAGTAAATAGAATTTTTATTTGTTTAATTCCTAAAAATATATTTATTTAAATTAACAGATGTGGCATATATCTATATTATAAAGTAGAATGTGAGGGGTATGTATGTATGTATGTATGTATGTTACTTATAGACATCAAAACCGCTTGACCAATCTTGATAAAACTAGGCAGGAATGTTCCTTGGGTACCAACTTAGACCTTAGTGAATGTATTGTAGCCCTAAAACAAATGTAAGACCCTCAAAAAAAATAAAGTTGTCCGACTCTATTACAGCTATAGTATTTTATGGATCTAGGCCATGTCTACAATGTTGACATGAGAAAAGATAGAAAGGATTTAGACCTAGATCTAATTTTAAGAAATACACTTTGCGCAGATAGTTTTTTACTTTGACACATGAAAATACAAAAGAAGATCCATTGATTTCATTATATAATAAAATTAACCTTCAATTTTGTGTTTCAAAAGCATTTTTTACATTAATTAGTTCCTTATATCTGTGATTACAGATTTCCTGACGAACATTCTTTCATTAGACAATTCAGTAATGAATCGCGTACTAAATATTAATTCGTTTAATTGTTTACTTTATAATCCCATCCCTAGATCTAAAACTCTAATTCAACTCTAAGATGATAAAACTTCTCTTCGAACAGATAGTTTTATACTTTAACACATAAACATATTAATTAAAGTCCATTCATTTCATATTTTGATCAAATAAACATTCAAATTTGGTTTTCTAAAGCTACATTCTATACGAAAGCTGCGAAGCCGAGTTGAGATAGGCCTAGATCTATATTCATTCATGAATCGCGTACTAAACATTATTTCGTTTAATTGTTCACTTTATAATCCCATTCATTTAACAAAGCTATCGCTCTTTTCGTTTTTAATAGATAAGAATGTATCGACTTCCTTCGGGTAAACCCATTTTCTCAAAACTAATTTTATTTTCGTAGCGAAACAGAAATAACGTGAAAGGATCATTAGCTACGTTTAACATACATATAAATCCAATCCACTAGATTATTCAAAAGCATTTTTTACATAAATTAGTTCCTGATATCTACAGATTTCCTGGCGAACATTCTTTCATTACACATTACCAAATGGTTACACAATATAACACATTAACACATCTCTCTACTGAGTCTATTCCTAGGCCTAGGTCTAAAACTCTTACTGAACTCTAAGATGATAAAACTTCTTTTCGCAAAGATAGTTTTATGCTTTAACACATAAACATACTAATTATTGTCCATTCATTTGATATTTTAATCAAATTAACATTCAAATTTGTTTTTCTAAAGCATTTTTAATACATTCGTTCGCTGTTCGCTAAAGCTGCGTAGCCGTGTTGAGATAGGCCTATATTCATTCATGAAAAAAGGTCACGCATGCGCAGCACAGAACTCTAGATTAGTGTAGATTTAGATCTACGTCTACCTCAAGATCTACTTTATACTTTATACACATGAACATACAAAATTTAGTCTATTCATCTCAAATTTTAATCAAATATATGTAGGCCTACAAGCAAATGTTTTAATTTGAAAAAAAAAATGGATTCAAGCCTATTAGCTATTTTGATTTGATAGCTTCATTCACACTATTTTTACATTGACACATTCGCTTTACTTATTACATTATTATTTCGTTTAATTGTTTACAAAACACTCTCAGTGACTATATCGACAGTAATGCGCAAATAAAGACCCGCGGGTCGCGGGTAACATATGTCTAGTTATATTATAAAGTAGAATGTGAGGGGTATGTATGTATGTATGTATGTATGTATGTTACTTATAGACATCAAAACCGCTTGACCAATCTTGATAAAACTAGGCAGGAATGTTCCTTGGGTACCAACTTAGACCGTAGTGTATGTATTGTAGCCCTAAAACAAACTTAAGACCCTCAAAAAAAATAAAGTTGTCCGACTCTATTACAGCTATAGTATTTTATGGATCTAGGCCATGTCTACAATGTTGACATGAGAAAAGATAGAAAGGATTTAGACCTAGATCTAATTTTAAGAAATACACTTTGCGCAGATAGTTTTTTACTTTGACACATGAAAATACAAAAGAAGATCCATTGATTTCATTATATAATAAAATTAACCTTCAATTTTGTGTTTCAAAAGCATTTTTTACATTAATTAGTTCCTTATATCTGTGATTACAGATTTCCTGACGAACATTCTTTCATTAGACAATACCGTAATGAATCGCGTACTAAAAATTAATTCGTTTAATTGTTTACTTTATAATCCCATCCCTAGATCTAAAACTCTAATCCAACTCTAAGATGATAAAACTTCTCTTCGCACAGATAGTTTAATACTTTAACACATAAATATATTAATTAAAGTCCATTCATTTCATATTTTGATCAAATAAACATTCAAATTTGGTTTTCTAAAGCTACATTCATTTACGAAAGCTGCGAAGCCGAGTTGAGATAGGCCTAGATCTATATTCATTCATGAATCGCGTACTAAAAATTATTTCGTTTAATTGTTTACTTTATAATCCCATCCCTAGATCTAAAACTCTAATCCAACTCTAAGATGATAAAACTTCTCTTCGCACAGATAGTTTAATACTTTAACACATAAATATATTAATTAAAGTCCATTCATTTCATATTTTGATCAAATAAACATTCAAAATTGGTTTTCTAAAGTTACATTCGTTTACGAAAGCTGCGAAGCCGAGTTGAGATAGGCCTAGATCTATATTCATTCATGAATCGCGTACTAAAAATTATTTCGTTTAATTGTTCACTTTATAATCACATTTATTTAACAAAGCTATCGCTCTTTTCGTTTTTAATAGATAAGAATGTATCGACTTTGGGTAAACCATTTTCGCAAAACTAATTTTATTTTCGTATCGAAACTGAAATAACGTGAAAGGATCATTAGCTACGTTTAACATACATCTAAATCCAATCCACTAGATTATTTAAAAGAAATGTTTTAATTTTAAAAAATGGATTGAAGCCTATTAGCTCTTCTGATTTGATAGCTTCATTCACACTATTTTTACATTGACACATTCGCTTTACTTATTACATTATTATTTCGTTTAATTGTTTACAAAACACTCTCAGTGACTATATCGACAGTAATGCGCAAATAGAGACCCGCGGGTCGCGGGTAACATATGTCTAGTATATATATATAGTTACTTTAGAACTTGTATTTAAGCTGTGAGTTTGTGTAAGATTTGTATTAAGTCAGAGAATAACAGAACAGTGATTACAGTAATATAATAATGTAATATATATACATGTATATAATGTAATAAATTTGGTCATTCCGATAGGGCTATATGGGTTGTGCCTCTTAGTTTTATTTCCTGAGCGCTTAAAGGCAGCACGGAAACCCTCTCCAGGATACCCCCTCCCCCCAACTAGTCCACGAAAGAGATTGAACCATAGCACACTGAGTATGATGTACGCATGAAAGAAGCGCATTAAAATTTATAAAAACAAGCTTACAAAGATAGTTTGTGTGGAAACACAAACTCAAAATCGGCCCCCGAAGTGGTCCACCCAGGAAGATGAAAAGGCAGATATCAATATTTTCAGAAAGAACATCAGAATTAAATTCGATCAAAGACAAAATGACAGAGAAGAATGGAGAAAGAAGCTTGACAGATCTTGTGTGGTGCCCCAGCGGTCCAGCAAACTAAAGGATATGTGAAAGTGAATGTGAAGTTAGAGGTGTACCTGGCCTAACTGATGTCTTATAACGAATATCTAATTGATCTAATTGTTTTGTAAATGGTTAATCTCTAATTCCTCAAAAAAAAAAAAAAATCATTTCGTAAAAAAAAAAAATTCTCTTTAGTTCAATGTTCTATAGTTGTGAATGGAACGAGTTCAGTTCTCGCGATCATATGAAAAATTACTTATTAATTGTTTTAAATTATGTCCAAGTATATGCACACTAAATGGATTTTCTCTCGTTAAAATAAAAGTAAACATTTTTTTTCGTGTAAATGTAGTAGTTGGTATGACGAACTTATTTAACTTAGCATTACAAATGTAAAAAAAAAATATAATTTTTTTGTCAAAATATAAAAAAATTATTTGCATAAGTGTGTTTAAAATATCTAATTGCAATTATCCCTACTAAAGAGCCTCCAGTGTTTGTTACTATTAATAGTGAATAGTTGTAAAAATGGTGTATTTTTATGAAAAAACTGTTTTCATAAGTGATTTTAAAAATTTGATTTTTTGCTTTTAGAAGAAAAGAAAAGTAGCCGTTGCATCAGAACTTTGAACGGACTAAAATATTATGATGTCCGGATTTCACTACCTTTTCTAGTTTAGAAGACTTAAACGCAAAACTAATAGCGTCTTTTCCCCTTTCGGGGGCCTATAAAATATAATAGAGCTGTCTTGGCCGAGCGATAAAGTGATTGGATTTGGAACTGAGAGGTCATGATTTCGAATCTTAGAGAGGCTGAGATTCTTGAACTTCTGGACTTCCAGGGAACCTCACGTATGTTTGGGAAGTAAAGACGGCTTGTTATTGCGTTGGACACACAACATCTTCATTAGTCCTCAAATACTGACTTAGATGAACTTTATAAACTCTGCCCCAAAGATCGCAAGGTGTGTAAGGGGTGCAATTGAGTTTATTCTAATATTTGAGTAAATATAATCATACATTCGTAATTATATTTAGAACGATCACAGAGACGCCCTTGTTTACATTAAAAATATCATCCGGCTAAGCCCTCGGCAGATCTCAGTGAATAAAACCTTTAGAAAACAATCTTACATCTGTACCTTGTGTGGTCCCACGAAGCTCTGCACTCTTTATCTTTAGAGGCAAATAAAGTACTTTATATTAACGTTGTCTATCAACTTCGTATTTCATAAAATGAACATTGTTCATGTATTCTTGTGGCAGTATTGCTTGGCTTCTGTCAATACTTTGTTGCTTTGTTCAAATAAATGTAGGTAGAGATAAATAGCATTATTTGGACGTCATTGTAGCCTAAAGCATTTTAGCGTCAACCAGTTTTAAATCATTTGACAGAGATACGGAAAACTCCTCATTTAATATTTAACTTTCGGGGATAATTATTAAAAGTGATTCTATTCAGAGAGACAGTTAATTCAAAACAATTTGCGAAACTTAAAATCAGATTCACTAAGAAATTGTCAATGATTTGCTACAATGTCTATAAGGCTACAAGCTTGCAGTAATTACAGTAACAATTTATAACCAGTTAATATCTCCAGAAATGTTTGATGCTATTAAGTTTTTCAATAAACAAATTATACTTTTTTTGCTGTTGTTGTTCTCAGTAATAAAGATTATTTAGTCTTTCCTGTGGTAACTAGATCAATTATATTTATATAGCGAACAGTCCAATTGCCAGTTCTACATACAAAACTGCGTTTCTCACTTTCCAGTCATAACTATTTTGTTTTTGATAATTATTCCAAGTGGTTGATCAAATGTCATTTCATTTGATATTTAGATTTTGTTCTACACAAAAAAAAAATATTTCAGGACATTTTTGAAATCTGAAAATAATAGGAAGTAAATTAACTCATTCTCTCCTTAATTATTTTCCTCGTTCCGATAGTATTTTCATTTTGCTCGTTTGTATTTCACTGTCCTGTTCAGACTAAACTTTTTTGTTAGTTATTTAAAAAATTATATTTGGTATTGAATTATAAGAGAATGCATGCTCTTTTTACACAACACAGATTCAAGTTTATAAATCCAAAAATGTATTTTGTTTAATGGGAGTCAAATCAACGTTGGCATCGTCAATTAGGAGTGAAAGAGTTAAACTAGTTAATAACAGAAAAAATGCAGGGTATCAGATACCAGAAAAAGAAGATAAATTAGTTTGCACTTTTACAAGTCAACAATCTAGCTGGCAAGGATGCACCCATCATCACTACCACGAAGAGCAGAAAAGCTGAGCTGATTTTGGTCATCTCGTAAGACATGATTTACTATCTAAAGTCATTCTTCAAGGCACAGAGGATGGAGCATGAGGCCGTCGAAAGAAAACAAAACTGGTTGAACAACGGAGTAAAATGGACCGACCTCTCTCTTGATACATTGCTAAGAACAGCTGCTGGCCGGGAAAAGTGGAGAAATTTAATTACGTGAACTGTCAAGGCACCGCTACGGCGAAAGTCAAGGGACAGATGCCATGAGAGATGAGTTAAAAACTGAGCTCATTAAATATTGCGTTAATAGTGTCAGTGTGTTTGCCTTCCTGGGCGTGTGATATACGTTTTAAGTCTGTCGCAATGAAGGTCACGAGCTCGAACCTAGGAATTGACAATGTGCATCTTTGAAAGAGAGTTGGAGGCGCGGTGGCTGAGTGGTAAAGCGCTTGGTTTCGGAACCGGAGGTCCTGGTTTCGAATCCTGGTAAAAACTGGTAATTTTTATTTTCGGGATCTTTGGGTGCCCTCGGACTCCACCCAGCTCTAATGGGCATCTGACATTAGTTGGGGGAAAGTAAAGGCGGTTGGTCGTTGTGACACCCCTGTTAACCGTAAGCCACAGAAGTAGATGTTCTATAGACCACATGGTTTGAAAGGGGGGACTTTACTTATCTTTGAAAACATGGGCAAAACTTTTGACAAATTTTCATCACTCTTTTTTTTTTTTTGCACCAAAACGCCGTTTCTTGGATGAAGGGTTGGATCCATTAGTGAGGCACTGATCACTGTTAAGCGGCTGAGGAATCCTGATAAACGATAAATCAGATAAATTATAGTTAGACTTTGTAATTCGGGAATAGTTATTTTATTGTAATAATATAAAGTTTCCAATGATTAAACTGACTTTGATGGAATTCATTTACAAAGAAAACACTTTACTTTGCGGAAGTTAGCATTTTGCATTTTGCTTGGATAAAGCAAGTGCTTTTTTTTTTCGCAAAACTTATATCAGCTCAGTCTGTCTTTTTGGTAAAGCTTTGAACGTTATTTCTTCTGCATCCATTCTCCAACCAAGTTGAAACTTTGCACTAAACTTTACACTATTATTCATTAGCGTAGATTATACACGAACCTATACAAAGTTAACCAATTAGTCAATTGATTACTGGTAATTAATCATTTTGTTATATATCTATATCATTTTATAGTTTAAACATTATTGAGAGATTTAGTTTTATGTGCGGAGATCTTTCCCTTAGATTTTTTTTTTTGATTTTTCTTTTAGATTTTGCTGTTTTTTAATTGATATTATTGAACAGCTTATGTGAAATAAACAAACAAGAGGATAAACCGTTTGATTGTCAAAAGAGCTTAGCCGAAGGCTCTTCGAGCTTTATACTTTTAAGCCTGCTTGAACAACAGTTTTGTCTGCAAGAGATCCAAGTCAATGCCTATGTAAAGCATTGCTATTTCCGATATATCTGGTACTCCGGGCGCATGGACTAGAATGCATGGCAGTAGGCCGAGCACACCGGGATCCTCCGCCATTTTCCTGTGTTGTACCAAGCTAACCGTGCAGGACTTGCCATTAATGTAACGGTCCCTTGAACGACGCATGGATCGACAAGGACGTGAGAGCTCTCTTTCAACTCCGTAGAGGCTAAACCATCCTTCGAAATCGTGTCGTCTCTTTACTATGTACCGTAACTCTTCTAATAGTGTAATAGATTTATTTCAAGTAAAATGGAGAAGGTTTTTGTATTTCAAATATAGGAGTGTGTTTATGTTAAAATATTCCAAAGCAGTCTTCCTACGACACCACCTGGCTCAAAAGAAAGGCTTCTTGGCTAATGACACTCTCACAAGGAACCTACTGATGATCTAAATCCTGACTCATGTACACCCACCCATGGTATAATTCTTATTTGTACAATTCATAAATTAATAATTGTTTACTTTCTGTGTATAGGTGCCCCACGGAAACACTTTAAAGGACAGCTTAGGCACAAACTTAGCTGACATAGAAGAGAACACCTTGTTGCATGCGGCCTCAGAACGAGACAGTTGAAGGTCACTCACAAGAGCCGAGGGATACACATTTGAGACCAAAAGAAAATACGCTGTCCAAGACAGACGCAGATAGCGAAAAGAAAATCTTTATCGACCACAGGCGAAAAATGGTTATGCTTGCTCTGGATGTGGCAAAATATGTAGGTCACAGCTGGGGCTGCGTTGTCACGGGAAATACTGCATTCTTCATTAATCTTTGGACTCGAGGACTAGCCTTATTATTACTATTATTATTATTATTATTGTAAATTTAATCATTGCTCTTTGTTGTTAGTAAGTTCAAAAAGAAAATATTACAAATAATTAAAGTGTAAGAAGAACAAAATTGTCAGAAGTCAAATAATTCATAAAATAATTATATCTTGATAAGACGAACATTTGGTGTATTTGTGTATATTCATCGTACAAATATAAGAGTGTGATTGAAATATTGAGAGTTTATGTAACTATTGTTTAGTTCTTTATTTTTAAAATTAAAACTAAGACAAAGTCTAATGGAATATACGAAATGCAATCTATATAGCTCTCATCTAAGCTACTTTAACATTTCTACAGCCGAATTCTGCATTGTTTTGTCTACTGCTTCTTTAAAACGATGTATTTTTTAAATTAGGCGTTTTTTTTAAGTTTAATTATTAATATGCAACAAAATTATAGTATTTTCCATTTCATTTATTATTTATGGAATAAATTTAATACATGTAGAATTCTTAATTGTGCCTTTGGTTGTTGCTCTGAAGTAAATCATATAACATAAAAGTGGTCCTCTATCTCAGTGGTTCTCAAACGTTTTTTTAACATGGGACTCCTTTATATAGTCAAAACGTGCCCACGGACCCATAAGTGAAAAAGCTATATAAATGAGTGGTATATAAATTACAAATAAAAAAAAACGTATTTTGTTGAAAGCGTTTCTGTAAAAAGAATCTCCACAAGCACAACTTTTTTTTCTCGAGGTTCATTAGGAACTGACTTCACGCTCTACCAAATAAGAAAACAGGAAAGTAGTCAACAATCCCTATCTACGGTGTGTGATTGTATGAAATGAAATTGGAATACCAGAATGTGTGTCTTGTTTTAAGTTTCTCATTTGTGAATATTTCAATAAGACGCTCGTGTATTAGAATGGATTCATCTGTGATTGAGATCTGAGTTTGTCTACGAGTAAAAGGAATTACTCACTATCCATTCGGGAATTCCCAAGAGAAGAATGTCTTCAAATCTTTGGCTTAGGTGGTTCTACAATAGTTCGTGAGTTTGTGGTTGACTTTTTAAAGAATGGCGAGTTGATTACAATTCAAATTATCCAATCTATAAAATTGGCTTTGGGCAAAGAAATTATTTTAATTGTATACAATTTTCATCTTTCATCTTTCTTTGGACCCCTTGCGGTCGTCTCTCAGATCCCTGGGGGGGGGGGGGGGGTCAGCGGAAAACAGTTTGAGAACCATTGTTCTATCTCATAAATAAGGTTAGGGTTGATAAATTACACAACATGGAAAGACATGGTACAGAATAACTGTTGATAATGGCTATAAAATCTATGTCGACACTCTTACCTCTGGCGCCGTTCTTTAATATAGCAAAACACTAGAAGGACAAACGTATTTATTAGTAATAATAATAAAATAATATAAAAATAAATACATTTCAAAAGCGCTGTTCACAAAGATAATGTAGGCTAAAGTAAGGGGGTCAGTAGACGATTATAGACATGTACAACTTACAAGACACATATTTATTTTTAAAAAACTTCAAAGTGAACATTTTTATAATGATGCTAATGCACACATTTAAACTGTTTTGTATATGCTATAACATATGCTTTCATTCTTTTAAGATAAACACTTTCATCTAGCAAAGAAAATGAAATGAAAACTATATACGTGGTGCTATAGTATTCTTAATCCTTGACTATGATTTATATACGACTTAATGATAGCATAACTTAATTAACATTAAATATAAATAGCTACAGAGAGAGAAAAAAGACAAATAAATAATTAAGTAAATAAAAAGAAAACAAAGATAAATCAATGAAATTTTTAAAAAGCAAAATTCGCTATAAACTCTTGCAATGATAAAAGATGACAAATTATACAGAAACGCTGCATTTTTACAACCATACAATATATATTTTGTATATCAGCTTCAATTCCTGACATTGTGAAGTAAATATCAACATTCAAATGACATGCCTGAGAATGAAAACCGAAATCTATTAAATATCCAATTGTGTGTAAGCGTAAGTTGGAGGGTCAAAAATAGTACAAGATCTTCGGGGCTCGCAAGGACCTTCATACAGGGAACAGTACCAGGAAAAAGAAGAAGAGACAGACAGAGAAAGCAACGGGAAGACAACATTAAAGAATGGACGGACATGCCATTGAAAGAGGTTCTAACAAAGGCAATGAACAGGGAGGAATGGAGAAAGACAGTTGACGAGTCTTGCTTGGTGCCCCAACGATCCAACAGACTAAAGGGATAGGTAAAGGTAAAGGTAAAAAAAAGTCTCGTTGATTTTGATAACCTCTTTTTCTTTGTTTTAATTTATTGTAATTATTTACCTTCTGTCTAATGTTTATCTCGCGGCTTGTCATTTGTTTATTTCATAGGAAAGTAGACGAACGCAAATCATGCCATTTGGCTGGATACATTTCTTCTCTTGGTAATTTTCAACATTCTACAGAATAGTTATGATTAAATATTAATCAGAGTAAAATGTAAACGTGTATTTTAATGTCCAAGTGACATAGCGTCATGTATAGTTGCTATCTCTCCACTTAGGATGTCTCCATCTTGACGTTTAAGTTACGAAACAAGAGCTGATCTTTGATTTTGTTTGGGATTGGCAGTTGGTTGACTTTCTGTTCTCTGTCCGGGGTAGCGTCAAGTAAATCAGAAACTCGGACAAAACTGAGAGTCTTCAGAGAGAGAAGGTTGTCCAAGAGTTCTTGTTTTTCTCTTTGAAGTAATGTGTTCTGAAAAAAGGGCTTGCTTAAAATATCTGTGACGTCATGTTTCGTCAGAAAACGAGTTTGAATTAAAAATGTAACAACAGAAAAACGTTGGTCAATCAGGGCCATTGACAAGGGCGTGAGGTCATTTCTGCTGTATCTGTAGCTACAACTAAATATATGTTCACTAGAGTAATTAGGTATGACAAGGAAAGGATAAACACCTTGACCTAAGGCTAGTGGGAGAAGCTCTGGGCGATTCTCGGAAATGAACAAGTGTACTGCCTCTTGACAATGAGAAGGTAAATGAAAGGTCGCCTTATTTTCCAAAAGAACTTTTGTAAGGTCAAAGTTGCGTTTAGTCAAGGTAACTGACAGAGCTGATTCGTTTCGATCGTTCACCATGTTGACATTGGCACCTTTCTGTAATAGAAGATTCACCGCTTCTGGCCAATGAGTGTCAAGTTTGCAGGCAATCATCAGCGCTGTGTTTCTTTTGACGTCCTGTCTATTCACGTCAACAGATTCTTGTAGCATGTGACGTAAAATCTTGTCGAACTTTTCCTTTTCAAAATAATAGTGTGTCTTCAGGGTTTTAAACAGGAGTGTTAACGCAGAGTCACCATCCTTTGTTATATCATGAGTATCTACGCCCAGGTCTAATAAGAGGGAGACTATATCTGCGCAACGACATTTTATTGCTTGACAAATTAGAGAGTTGCCTTCCTTATCGCACACACTTACATCAGCTCCCCATTTCAGTAGCATTTTAAAATGCAGTACCTGATTTAGCTCCACCGTAACAAAAATCGGGGTTTTCCCGAAATCGTTTGTTGTATTGATTTCAGCGCCAGTCGTTAACAAATATTTTAATATCTCTACATTTTTTTTTGAACATGCATAAAAAAGAGGCGTGTCTCCGTTTGAATCTACAATATCGATGTCAGCCCCTGATTCAATCAGTAACTTTATCAGGTCGAGATTTTCTTTAGCGACACTTAAGTGCAAAGGGTAGACAAAACTTGGTTGTCGACTGGATGAATAGTAACTTTGTTTTACAATTTTTGAGTTGACATCTGCCCCTTTTGATATGAGAAAAGTCAAAATGTCTTTGCTGTCTGACTCTATAGTCCACTCTAGGAGTTTGGCGTCTTTAATGTCAAGAGTAAATTTGTCATGAAGATGTTCCATTAAGCAGACTTCCTTGTACTCTATAGCTGCCTTGCAGGCATCTTCTAATCCTCTTTTGACTTTTTCTTCTAGAAGAATTTTGGCGCATTCCATTTTTTTGTATTTGACAGCTATGTCTAACGCTGTTCCTTCTCTACCCTTGACTTCAACATTTGCTTGTTTGGAGAGTAAAAAACAGGTAATTTCTACGAAACCTTCTTTGGCAGCCATCATTAAAGGTGTCATTGTTTCATAGAAATTTGATTCATTAATATTTGCTTTTTTTAAACAAAGCCACCTCACTAGATCAAGATCACCAATTTGAACCGCTTTGGCTAAAGGGCTAACAGATTTGTTCATGATTCCTTTTATTTTTTTGACGTTTACCTCCACACCATGGACTATTAAAAGTTTACAAATCTCTTTATCAGCAGACGAGAGGCCCTTATTTTCAGATAGAACTATATCTAATAAAATTTCCAGTGCAGATTTTCCTTTCGAACTTTTCATTTTGATACAGTTTTTATCAAAAGTAAGAAAAGTCTCAAGAACAGAAATGTCTCTACTTTCTACTGCAGATAGAATTGAAGGTTGTTGTGGAGTTTTACATTCAGAAAATGCCTTTAAAATTTTCAAAACTCCTTTTTGCTCGGCCATTTCTGTGATGGACTTCCCTTCTCTAGTGTCCGATGTATTGGCACCGTTAATGATTAAAATTTTAATCGTATCAGGGTCAACACTCTCAATAGCCTTCATTAGAGCAGTGTATCCATCCTTATTTTGTATATTGACATTAACAGAATTACAAAGTAATCGAGCCATTTCTGAAGAGCCAGACTTTCTAATGGATAAAATCAAAGCTGTGTCTCCAACGTTATTTTGTTCATTCACGCTTGCCCCATTGTTGATCAAAATTCTGACCATTTCAAGGAAGCCATTCTGGGCGCATAGTATGAGCGGCGTGTTTCCGTTAATATCTCTACAATTAGGATTGGCTTTATTCTTGAGCAGCAGAACCAGTGTAAGTTTTTGACCACTGTCGGCTGCGATCAGCAGTGATCTGTCCAGAGCTTCCTGAGAACATGCCATGGTCTGGCTCGATAAAATGTCTTCCATCTCTTTATATTTTTCCATGGTTACTGCATTCATCAATTGTTCGTCTCCTGGTCCGTTCTTTTCAAATCTTGTCATGCTTTCTGGAAATAGTTCATTCAATACATTTTGTAACTCTTCGAGTTTTTCTTTACGCTTTAATTCCCTCTGTTCGCAATGTTTTGACCGGCGAGATTTACGTTTCTTTATCGCAGACTCAGCCATTTGCGGGGGTATTTGGAAACTCTTGATTGATACTGGTATTTGCAATCGTTTGATTGATACTGTTTACATTCAATATACCCTAAAAGAGATGAAAAATATACATTTAAAAAAAGAGGGCAATGTATAAATGTGAATAGTTTGTATTGTCCATATTTATATGTAGTTACCGTTATACATAGGTAAATACCGATATAAATACAGATGGAAAATTAAACTTGTAAACTACAATACTATTAAGTAATAATTATAATTAAGAGTCATTCTAAATATTTGTATTATTTTTTTTTTCACACCATTAAAAAAAATAAAAAAATAAAAACAGGTAGAGTTTTAAAAACATGAAAATGAAGGGAGCGGATTATTGCCTAAGAATCCAGCCGTGTCAGGAATTTTAAATACTTTATTGAATTCTGGATACTTTATAGGCTTTCATCGTTTTCCTGTACGCTTTAAAATATCTACTAAAGTTACTTTAATTTTAATGTCTTATTTTTTAATTACTTATTTATCGTGCAATTGTGACCTGCCAATTTGCAACTAAGTGCGTGATATGAACTGTAAATAAGAAATCTAGAATAACGCTCTTAGTAAACCATAGGACAGTTTAATCTAACATAAATAAAGCTAAAGCGAAGTTTAATTATCCAGAGCACTATATTTCCCGAACTGATTTCCCTGCTGAAATATATTTAAAAAGTGTGCGATCAGATTATTTTTTTCATAATAAAATCACCTATTATCCCAATATAACTATCATAGGTTTTCACATTTTTACTTTAAAGCTAATATCCACTCACTCTCACTATCTGTCTGACTGTCTGGTAAAATTATTGTACAGGTTATTTCTCTTACACACATTCTCTAATCAATTTGAAACTTTGCACAATTATTCATTGTTCAAAACAAAACATGAATTTATCAAACAATTAAGAAAAGGTTTAATTAATTAGTGGTAATTAATTCATTTTGTTTGATATTTAAAAACTCTTTCAGTATTGTATGTAAATCTGGAGTTCCTTCACATAAAAGCTTTGTTATTTTTAATGTTACATATTTTAGAATATCAAAACCAGTTCAATCGGTTGAATTTTTTTTCAAGAAAATATATATTAATACTATAGAAGATTTCATTACAGAAACATAAGTAAGAGAAGCAAGAAGGGAAGTTTTTTTTTCCAAAAGTCTACCGAATCCTAAACTTATTTTTCAATATGGTTAATCCTTTTTTTGTTTCCGGCATGAAGATTAATGGAAAGGGAGTTGTATTTTAATTAGATCTGTCACTGGCCTTAGCAGATCTGTCACTGGCTTAAGTAGATCTGTCACTGGCCTAAATAGATCTGTCACTTGCCTAAGTTGATCTGACACTGGCCTAAGTAGATCTGTCACTGGCCTTAGCAGATCTGACACTGGCTTAAGTAGATCTGTCACTGGCTTAAGTAGATCTATCACTGGCCTAAGTAGATCTGTCACTGGCCCAAGTAGATCTGTCACTGGCCTTAGCATATCTGTCTCTGCCCTAAGTAGATCTGTCACTGGCCTTAGCAGATCTGGCACTGGCCTTAGCAGATCTGTCACTGGCCTAAGTAGATCTGTCACTGGGCTTAGCAGATCTGTCACTGGCCTAACGTGATATGTCACTGGCCTAAGAAGATCTGTCAATGGCCTAAGTAGATCTGTCACTGGATTTAGCAGATCTGTCTCTGGCCTAAATAGATCTGTCACTGGCCTAAGTGGATCTGTCACTGGCCTAAGTAGATCTGTCACTTGCCTAAGTAGATCTGACACTGGCCTTAGCAGATCTGACACTGTCTTAAGTAGATCTGTCACTGGCCTAAGTAGATCTGTCACTTGCCTAAGTAGATCTGACACTGGCCTAAGTAGAACTGTCACTGGCCTTAGCAGATCTGACACTGTCTTAAGTAGATCTGTCACTGGCCTTAGCATATCTGTCTCTGGCCTAAGTAGATCTGTCACTGGCCTTAGCAGATCTGGCACTTACCTAAGTAGATCTGACACTGGCCTAAGTAGATCTGTCACTGGCCTTAGCAGATCTGACACTGTCTTAAGTAGATCTGTCACTGGCCTTAGCATATCTGTCTCTGGCCTAAGTAGATCTGTCACTGGCCTTAGCAAATCTGGCACTGGCCTTAGCAGATATGTCACTGGCCTATGTAGATCTGTCACTGGGCTTAGCAGATCTGTCACTGGCCTAAGAAGATCTGACACTGGCCTATGTAGAACTGTCACTGCCTTTAGCAGATCTGGCACTGGCCTAAGTAGATCTGTCACTGGCCTAAGTAGATCTGTCACTGGATTTAGCAGATCTGTCTCTGGCTTAAATAGATCTGTCACTGGCCTAAGTAGATCTGTCACTGGCCTTAGCAGATCTGTCACTGGCCTTAGCAGATCTGTCACTGGCCTAAGTAGATATGTCACTGGCCTTAGCAGATCTGTCACTGGCCTGAGTAGATCTGACACTGGCCTAAGTAGATCTGTCACTGGCCTAAGAA
This sequence comes from Biomphalaria glabrata, assembly GCF_947242115.1. NCBI lineage: Eukaryota > Metazoa > Mollusca > Gastropoda > Planorbidae > Biomphalaria > Biomphalaria glabrata. Next base: position 10,822,852 of record NC_074728.1, read on the forward strand.
GATCTGACACTGGCCTAGGTAGATCTGTCACTGGCTTTAGCAGATCTGGCACTGCCTTAAGTAGATCTGTCACTGGCTTAAGTAGATCTGTCACTGGCTTAAGTAGATCTGTCACTAGCCCAAGTAGATCTGTCACTGGCCTTAGCAGATCTGTCTTTGGCCTAAGTTGATCTGTCACTGGCCTAAGTAGATCTGTCACTGGCCTAAGTAGATCTGTCACTGGCCTAAGTAGATCTTTCACATGCCTTAGCAGATCTGTCTCTGGCCTAAGTAGAACTGTCACTGGCCTAAGTAGATCTGACACTGGCCTAAGTAGATCTGGCACTGGCCTTAGCAGATCTGTCACTGGCCTAAGTAGATCTGTCACTGTGCTTAGCAGATCTGTCACTGGCCTAACTAGATATGTCATTGGCCTAATAAGATCTGACACTGGCCTAGGTAGATCTGTCACTGGCTTTAGCAGATCTGGCACTGGCTTAAGTAGATCTGTCACTGGCCTAAGTAGATCTGTCACTGGCCTAAGTAGATCTGTCACTGGAGTTAGCAGATCTGTCTCTGGCCTAAATAGATCTGTCACTGGCCTAAGAATATCTGTCACTGGCCTAAGTAGATCTGTCACTGGCCTAAGTAGATCTGTCACTGGATTTAGCAGATCTGTCTCTGGCTTAAATAGATCTGTCACTGGCCTAAGTAGATCTGTCACTGGCCTTAGCAGATCTGTCACTAGCCTTAGCAGATCTGTCACTGGCCTAAGTAGATCTGTCACTGGCCTGAGTAGATCTGACACTGGCCTAAGTAGATCTGTCACTGGCCTAAGAAGATCTGACACTGGGCTAGGTAGATCTGTCACTGGCTTTAGCAGATCTGGCACTGCCTTAAGTAGATCTGTCACTGTTTTAAGTAGATCTGTCACTGGCTTAAGTAGATCTGTCACTAGCCAAAGTAGATCTGTCACTGGCGTTAGCAGATCTGTCTCTGGCCTAAGTTGATCTGTCACTGGCCTAAGTAGATCTGTCACTGGCCTAAGTAGATCTGTCACTGCCCTAAGTAGATCTTTCACATGCCTTAGCAGATCTGTCTCTGGCCTAAGTAGAACTGTCACTGGCCTAAGTAGATCTGTCACTGGCCTAAGTATATTTTTAAATTGAATTAAGTAGATCTGTGGCACTTGCCTAAGTAGATCTGTCACTGGCCTAAGTAGATCTGTAACTGGCCTTAGCAGATCAGGCACTGGCCTAAGTATATTTTTAAATTGAATTCAGTAGATCTGTGGCACTCGCCTAAGTAGATCTGTCACTGGCCTAAGTAGATCTGTAACTGGCCTTAGCAGATCAGGCACTGGCCTTAGCAGATCTGGCACTGGCCTAAGTATATTTTTAAATTGAATTCAGTAGATCTGTGGCACTCGCCTAAGTAGATCTGTCACTGGCCTAAGTAGATCTGTAACTAGCCTATGTAAATTTGTGACTTGCCAAAGTAGATCTGTCATTTGTCCTCCACAGATCCATTAGATCTGTGCATTCGCCTATGTAGATCTGTCACTGGCCTAAGTAGATCTGTCACTAGCCTAAGTATATTTTTAAATTGAATTAAGTAGATCTGTGGCACTTGCCTAAGTAGATCTGTCACTGGCCTAAGTAGATCTGTAACTGGCCTTAGCAGATCAGGCACTGGCCTTAGCAGATCTGGCACTGGCCTAAGTAGATCTGTCACTGGCCTTAGCAGATCTGGCACTGGCCTTAGCAGATCTGGCACTGGCCTAAGTATATTTTTAAATTGAATTCAGTAGATCTGTGGCACTCGCCTAAGTAGATCTGTCACTGGCCTAAGTAGATCTGTAACTGGCCTTAGCAGATCAGGCACTGGCCTTAGCAGATCTGGCACTGGCCTAAGTATATTTTTAAATTGAATTCAGTAGATCTGTGGCACTCGCCTAAGTAGATCTGTCACTGGCCTAAGTAGATCTGTAACTAGCCTATGTAAATTTGTGACTTGCCAAAGTAGATCTGTCATTTGTCCTCCACAGATCCATTAGATCTGTGCATTCGCCTATGTAGATCTGTCACTGGCCTAAGTAGATCTGTCACTAGCCTTAGTAGATCTGGCACTGGCCTAAGTAGGTCTGTCACTGGCCTAAGTAGATCTGTCACTAGCCTATGTAAATCTGTCACTGGCCAAAGTAGATCAGTCTCTAGCCTAAGTATATTTTTTTCATTGAATTCATTAGATCTATGGCACTGGCCTAAGTAGATCCGTCACTGGCCTAAGTATATTTTTTTTCATTGAATTTAGTAGATCTATGGCACTGGCCTAAGTAGATCTGTCACTGGCCTAAGTATATTTTTTTCATTGAATTCAGTAGATCTATGGCACTGGCCTAAGTAGATCCGTCACTGGCCTAAGTATATTTTTTTCATTGAATTTAGTAGATCTATGGCAATGGCCTAGGTAGATCTGTCATAGGTGAAACAACAACAGAAGATGGCCATAAACTGTACTACAGTGGACTACCAGATGTTCACGAACAAGGAGTAGGATTTCTTGTGCACAGGAACTACAACAACTGCGTTGTGAATTGTTACCCTATATCCAGTCGACTCATCTCCATACGTTTAAAGGCATCACCCTTCAATATCACCATCATTCAAGCCTACGCTCCTACATCAACATATGACGATGAGGCAGTAGAAGAGTTTTATGATCAATTACAGGAAGTGGTCAATAAGGTCCCGAAAAAGGACATCCTTGTTGTACAAGGAGACTGGAATGCCAAAGTAGGAAGTGACTCCTATCAAACCTGGAAAGGCACTTGTGGAAAATACAGTAACCTCTCAACCAATGAACGAGGTCAAAGACTATTAGAATTTGCGAAATACAACAATCTCTTACTGGCTAACACACTAGGATGCCACAAAAAATCGCGTATAACCACACGGCACAGTCCGAACGGAGAGCACCACAACCAGATCGACTATATCATGGTGCAACAGCGTTTTAAGACAAGCATCCATACAGCTAAAACAAGAAGTTTTCCTGGAGCTGACATTGGAAGCGACCATGACCTTGTTATGATGATCCTTAAAGTACACCTAAAAAAGGTAACAAAACAAGGACCTACAAGGATAAAATTTGACCTGGACAAGCTGAAAGACCCCCAAGTAGCTGCCATATTCGAGGCACAAGTAGGAGGACGCTTTGCAGCCCTCAACATCTTGGACTCCAATGACCAGGATATCGATACGCAAGTCAATATGCTAAACACAGCAGTCACAGATACAGCCCTAGAAATATTAGGGAAGCTCCGCCCGCCCAAAAAACCCTGGGTAACAGAGGATATACTCCAACTCTGTGACAAGCGACGGGAGCTTAAAGGGAAAAAGCTGTCCGACCCAAAATATGTCCAAGAATACAAAAGCGTCAACAAACGGATTAGAAAGGGAATGAAAGAAGCGAAGAAAAAGTGGATAGAGAATAAGTGTCAAGAAATTGAACAGGGACTTAATAGAAACAACAGCAAAAAAGCGTACCAATTAGTAAAGGACCTCACTACTTCAAAGCATGGAAGAACCAACACAATACAAGACAAAAACAACAAATGCTTAACCGAGGACAAAGATGTGTTGAAAAGATGGACGGAATACTGTTCAGAGTTGTATAACTTTGAAATCTCAGGAGATCCAGAGATACTAAATGTCCCGACAGTTTCCAACATTGACGACTATCCGATTCTTCGCTCGGAAGTAGCAACAGCAGTAAAAGCCCTGAAAAAGGGAAAATCGGCCGGAGTTGACAACATTCCTGGCGAACTTCTTCAGGCGGGAGGAGAAACTATGATAAACGCACTCTATATGATTTGCAACAAGATCTGGCAATTAGGAGATTGGCCCAAACCCTGGACCCAATCACTCATAATAACCCTTCCAAAGAAAGGCAACTTACAACTCTGTCAAAACTATCGCACCATCAGCCTCATAAGTCATCCCAGCAAAGTAATGTTAAAAATCATATTAAACCGGCTAAAACCGATAGCAGACAACATCATATTAGAAGAACAAGCAGGTTTTAGACAAGGTCGCAGCACAACAGAGCAAATCCTAAACCTCAGAATACTCTGTGAGAAATATCTCCAACACCAAGAGAATCTTTTCCATGTCTTTATTGATTTCAAGAAAGCTTTCGATCGAGTATGGCACGGAGCACTCTGGGCGACAATGGAAAAGTACAACATTAATAAAAACATAATCAAAGTTATCCAGAACCTCTACAAGGAGGCCACCAGTGCGGTGTATTTCAACAATAATATTGGGGACTGGTTCAAAACCACAGTTGGAGTAAGACAAGGCTGCCTACTGTCACCAACACTCTCCAATATCTTCCTTGAAAGGATAATGGAAGATGCCCTCGAGGGCTATGAAGGTACTGTTAGCATTGGAGGAAGAAGAATTACTAACTTGCGCTTCGCAGATGACATTGACGGCCTAGCAGGGACAGAAGAAGAACTAGCTGACCTGGTGATGCGCATTGACAAGACTTCCGCAGCATATGGCATGCAAATAAATGCCGAATAAACTCAAAAAATTATGACCAATAGCCATCAGGGCTTTAAAAGAGGCATCAGTATTGGAGGTGAAAAGCTAACTAGTGTTAACAGCTTCAAATACCTCGGAGCTATTGTCTCAGATGAGGGAACAAAACCCGAATTATTGGCCCGAATAGCACAGTCCACAGCAGCCCTTTCAAAACTTAAAATAATATGGAAAGATAAGGGCTTAGCCCTCGGCACCAAAATTAGACTGATGCGCTCTCTGGTCATGGCCACATTTTATATGCTTGTGAGTCGTGGACGTTGAATGCAGAGCTTGAGAGGAGGATCCTAGCAATGGAATTGAGATGCTACAGAAGGATCCTAGGCATCACATTCAAAGACCGCATCACAAACCAAGAAATCAGAGACAGGGTTACTGTAGCGATCGGAGCTCATGACGACCTGCTTACTATTGTGAAAAAACGAAAGCTTAAAACCTTTGGCCACATTACAAGATCTACGGGGCTCGCAAAGACCTTTCTTCAGGGAACAGTGCCAGGGAAAGAAGAAGAGGCAGACAGAAAAAGCGATGGGAGGACAACATTAAAGAATGGACAGGCCTGCCATTGAGAGAGGTTCTGAACAAGGCAAAAAAAAGGGAGGAATGGAGAAAGACGGTCGACAAATCTTGCCTGGTGCCCCAACGGTCCAACAGACTAAGGGATAGGTAAAGGTAAAGGTAAAAGATCTGTCACTGGCCTAAGTATAATTTTTTCATTGAATTTAGTAGATCTATGGCAATGGCCTAAGTAGATCTGTCACTGGCCTAAGTATAATTTTTTCATTGAATTTAGTAGATCTATGGCAATGGCGTAAGTAGATCTGTTACTGGCCTAAATAGACCTGTCACTAGCCTATATAAATCTGTCACTTGCCAAAGTAGATCTGTCAATGGCCTAAGTAGATCTGTCACAGGCCTAAGTAGATCTGCCAATAACTTAAGTAGGTCTATGCTAGACACAAGAGTTTTAAACAGTTTGTGAAATAAAACGCCTCATTGAAGCCGTGTATTAGGCCACCATATATTCTAGTAATTTTTTTCCCCTGAATGTACCTCAACAAGAAGATACAAAGTTAACCTTTAAACTGGTATGTTATCTACGACCAAAACTTCATTTTAAAATATATACAACAAAAAGAAGTATGTAGCCTAAAGTTTTTCGTTCCCACTATAAGCAGCTTATCAGTCAAAAGCATGTGCAATTGATAAAGAGTTGAGTAGAAAGTAGGTCTAATGATATTTAAAGATTTACTTTAACATATAAAGAAATGGTTTAACTATAGGCCTATATTATGCTCATTAGTTGGTTTGTATTTGACGAAGACATCATAGCCCAAATGTTGTTTACTTTGTAACTTATTCTAGCGAGTCATCATATATTTATATCTATTGCACTTGACTAGTTCATAGTTCTTATAATAGATAGTTAAAATATTTGGAAGTTTAATTCATGTGTAAATATAGCATAATCTTATTAAAAAAGAAAACTTATCGAATGGGAAGGATGCTATGGAGTGTGTGTGTGCGTGTGTTTGTGTTTCTATGATGATGGTGGGAAGAAGTTGTGACCGATAACAACAAAGGATCGCACAGTCACTGACATATCTCTCAAATCATCAAGAATAAACTCCCTTTTTTCTATATAAAACAACTTTGATTAATTAGGTAGCATTTTACGATTTCGTTAATTTTTTTTTTATTCCATCATTAATTGTCACAGATTATCGAAGTATCCATGAAATGTCAACTTGATCCGAGAATGGGAAGTGGAGGAAAAAACGTGAACAAATCTTAACAGGGTGAATAACTCTCCGCATAAACAGACACATTTTCTAAAAATAAAAAAAAAACACATTTATTTTCCTTTTTGATATCAATCAAATTTAAAAAGCAATTATTTAATTTGTTTTTTTTTTATTCATGTTTTTGTTTTTGTTTCGATTCAAGAAAATCTTTGTGTAAGGTTCTTTTGGATCCGAGAATGGGTTGTGATCATGGTATTACATGTTAGGTGAACTTGGAACAAAAAAGTCATAAATATATAAGTAAAGAGAGAGAGCAAGGCCGGCCTTAGATGTAGGCAAAATAGGCGGCCGTCTAGGGCCTACGATTTGTGGCGGCCTCGCACAGGACGCTAAACAATTTTTTTAGAGAAAAATAGCGAAACTTCTCAGTGTTATTGTTGGAGGTTTTTAATGCTTTTTTTTTATTTTAGTCCTTTTTCTTTTTCTTTTTTCTTTTTTTTTTTTTTTAATTATTATTTCCTTTGGGGCCACCAACTTTACTTCGCCTAAGTCCTCCAAATATCTAACACTTGAACTTAAAAGTCAATGTTTCCATAATTTTTTTTTTTTTTGTGCAGGAAGTAAAGATTTAAAATGAAATAAATATTCAGATGAGTTGTTTTTTTTTTCCCTCTATTTGGCAACAAGCAGCGATTGTCGTCAAATTGTGGGTGTTTTTTTTTTTACAAAGCTCTTATAATAATAATAAAATATTAATAATAATAATTTTTATTGTCCGTATGGACACTCTCTCTATCTTAAGCAAATTTTGAGCAACATATTTCTCCAAATTCAAATTTAAGTTGAAACTTTGCACAATTATTCATTATTCCTAATCAAACATGAATCCATAATAAAATTAAGCATGTATTTAAATAATTAATTTTGTTTGATAGCCAAATGGGAAATAAATCTTAAACTTGGGAACAGGGTCTATCCAACAATGAGAACACCAGATTGGGTCTATCCAACAATGAGAACACCAGATTGGGTCTATCCAACAATGAGAACACCAGATTGGGTCTATCCAACAATGAGAACACCAGATTGGGTCTATCCAACAATGAGAACAACAGATTGGGTCTATCCAACAATGAGAACAACAGATTGGGTCTATCCAACAATGAGAACAACAGATTGGGTCTATCCAACAATGAGAACAACAGATTGGGTCTATCCAACAATGAGAACACCAGATTGGGTCTATCCAACAATGAGAACACCAGATTGGGTCTATCCAACAATGAGAACACCAGATTGGGTCTATCCAACAATGAGAACAACAGATTGGGTCTATCCAACAATGAGAACACCAGATTGGGTCTATCCAACAATGAGAACACCAGATTGGGTCTATCCAACAATGAGAACACCAGATTGGGTCTATCCAACAATGAGAACACCAGATTGGGTCTATCCAACAATGAGAACACCAGATTGGGTCTATCCAACAATGAGAACACCAGATTGGGTCTATCCAACAATGAGAACACCAGATTGGGTCTATCCAACAATGAGAACACCAGATTGGGTCTATCCAACAATGAGAACACCAGATTGGGTCTATCCAACAATGAGAACACCAGATTGGGTCTATCCAACAATGAGAACACCAGATTGGGTCTATCCAACAATGAGAACACCAGATTGGGTCTAAACCGTGTGTTGTAAAGTCGTATAAATACAATTTATAGATTTGAGGCGTAGGCTACCTTTTAAAATATAAGATGGTCAAGTCCTACGAGATAGATATGTAAGAATATTAAGTCTAATTACCTTACCACAGATTACTTATCACAGGTAAACTAAATCTTCTGTTATGTCAGCGTTTTCATGTTCACCTGGTTGGCGATATAAATTAAAAAAAAAAAGTCATATAAGGGTTTACCCGATTATTTTTTTTAGAGTGAAAAAAAAATTGACCGGGAATTTTTTAAAATTTATTTTCATTTTCTATTTCAGCGGTCTCCGCGTGTCTATATGGATCTCTTATGTACCTAAAGGGGGTCTCTTAGAAATACAAAGAATGTCTATGTGTCTCTAAAAGTCTCCAGGGTTCTTGTAAAATGTTTGTAAAATGTTTTACATGTTTCAGATGTTCGTTCAGAGTTGAAGATAATTACTTCCTAGTCTAAACCTCCCGCAGGACGACGGGGGATGGGAGCGGGCAGGGTTTGAACCTGGGACTATCGATAAGTCCGTACGACAGTCCAGCGCGCAAACCGCACGACCAGGCAACCATCCATTCTTGAAGTGTCTCAAGGAGCCTGTAAGTGTCACAAAGAATCTATATTGTCTCCAAGGGTCTCTAAGTGTCTCCAGGTGTAGATAAGTGTCTCCTGGTGTTACTAGGTGTCTAATGGGTTTCTAAGTGTCTCCAGATGTCAAGATGTCTATGGGGGTCACAAAGTGTCTCCTGGTGTTACTAGATGTCTATGGTAGTCTCTAAGTGTCTCAAGGTGTTACTAGGTGTCTAATGGGTCTCTAAGTGTCTCCAGATGTCAAGATGTCTATGGGGGTCACAAAGTGTCTCTTGGTGTTACTAGGTGTCTATGGGAGTCTCTAAGTGTCTCCAGGTGTTACTAGGTGTCTATGGGAGTCTCTAAGTGTCTCCAGGTGTTACTAGGTGTCTATGGGAGTCTCTAAGTGTCTCCAGGTGTTACTAGGTGTCTATGTGAGTCTCTAAGTGTCTCCAGGTGTTACTAGGTGTCTATGGGAGTCTCTAAGTGTCTCAAGGTGTTACTAGGTGTCTATGGGAGTCTCTACGTGTCTCCAGGTGTTACTAGGTGTCTATAGGAGTCTCTACGTGTCTCCAGGTGTTACTAGGTGTCTATGGGAGTCTCTACGTGTCTCCAGGTGTTACTAGGTGTCTATGGGGGTCTCTAAATGTCTCTTGGTGTTACTATATGTCTATGGGAGTCTCTACGTGTCTCCAGGTGTTACTAGGTGTCTATGGGAGTCTCTAAGTGTCTCCAGGTGTTACTAGGTGTCTATGGTAGTCTCTAAGTGTCTCCAGGTGTTACTAGGTGTCTATGGGAGTCTCTACGTGTCTCCAGGTGTTACTAGGTGTCTGTGGGGGTCTCTAAATGTCTCTTGGTGTTACTATATGTCTATGGGAGTCTCTACGTGTCTCCAGGTGTTACTAGGTGTCTATGGGAGTCTCTAAGTGTCTCCAGGTGTTACTAGGTGTCTATGGGAGTCTCTACGTGTCTCCAGGTGTTACTAGGTGTCTATGGGAGTCTCTAAGTGTCTCCAGGTGTTACTAGGTGTCTATGGGGGTCTCTAAGTGTCTCCAGGTGTTACTAGGTGTCTATGGGGGTCTCTAAGTGTCTCCAGGGGTTACTAGGTGTCTATGGGAGTCTCTACGTGTCTCCAGGTGTTACTAGGTGTCTATGGGAGTCTCTAAGTGTCTCCAGGTGTTACTAGGTGTCTATGGGAGTCTCTACGTGTCTCCAGGTGTTACTAGGTGTCTATGGGAGTCTCTACGTGTCTCCAGGTGTTACTAGGTGTCTATGGGAGTCTCTACGTGTCTCCAGGTGTTACTAGGTGTCTATGGGAGTCTCTACGTGTCTCCAGGTGTTACTAGGTGTCTATGGGGGTCTCTAAATGTCTCTTAGTGTTACTATATGTCTATGGGAGTCTCTAAGTGTCTCCAGGTGTTACTAGATGTCTATGGTAGTCTCTAAGTGTCTCCAAGTGTTACTAGGTGTCTATGGCGGTCTCTAAGTGTCTCCAGGTGTTAATAGGTGACTACAGGGGTCTGTGTCTCCAGGTGTTACTAGGTGACTACAGGGGTTGTGTCTCCAGGTGTTACTAGGTGACTACAGGGGTCTGTGTCTCCAGGTGTTAATAGGTGACTACAGAGGTCTGTGTCTCCAGGTGTTAATAGGTGACTACAGGGGTCTGTGTCTCCAGGTGTTAATGGGTGACTACAGGGGTTTGTGTCTCCAGGTGTTAATAGGTGACTACAGGGGTCTGTGTCTCCAGGTGTATCAAGAAATACGTAGTCTGGCCAAATATTCACATATACAAGGCTTGTATTAGATTTCGAAATTTAAGGAATACCGCAGTAATTTACCTGGTTTTGCGGTACTATCTTTGTTCTACTTACTTTGACACCTTCAACGCAGACAAAGTCAATGAATTATAAAAAAAATTATAGCATTATAAAAAACAAAATTGTAAAGAGGGGGTTAAAGTTTGTCTAGGAAATGACATTACGTTTTTCCTCCATTTGTTAAGTCTTTTCCCGTCTTTTATTGAATATTTACTTTGTCTAGAAACGTACACTGGCTGATCCCTCCCCCCCCCCACCCCACATTAACAGACTCAGCCGATCCTCCTATTTCCCCGAAATTTTGGGCAGGCGTCTTTTTTTTTTTTTTTATTGTGGAGAAATGACACAAAGTGTTGAAAGTAACACTTTATAATTTCAAAATGGAAAGATTGTAAGTAATTCACATGTAACCCTTTTTCACACTACGTCGTTCTTCTTGCACTAATAACTTTCCATCACGAGTTAATCTGTATAGGAAACAAATTTAGGAGGTTACCCATGTTTCCATTCACCGAAAACTGAAGAGATAAAGAAAAGTTATAAAGTTTCCCCTTTTAGACCTTGTGATCTATGAGGTAGATGCTTCTGTGACCAACGGTTAACAAGCAGGGTGTCATGTGGACAGCACAACGAACAGCCGCCTTTGCTTTCCCCAACTAAAGTCAGGTCCCCGTCAGTGTTGGGTGGACTCAGGGGCGCCCCGTAAATCCCGAAATTCAAAATCCCAGTCTTCACCGTGATTCGAACCCAGGACCCCGGGTTCGAAAGCTTAACCACTCAGCCACCGCGCCCCCGGAATAGACAAAGGACCTACCATGTTTCTTATTGCTCAATTTTCCTGGCTACATCACCTGTCTGTCAGTAGTCTCCGTTAATCATAGTTTTTGTGTCCTCGTTATGAATGACCAGGGGAAATAACTGAAGAGACCACTTTATTTTTAAATAATTACTTTTTAATTTCCCTTGCATTCACGTCCGCGGGCATGTATATGCCATTCACACATTACTTATTATTGAAAATCGGCTAACAAGTTTTGTTTCTCTTCCAAGCACAGACATTTATCTTTGGCTACAGTAGTTACTGTATTATATAGTAAACCTAATTAGTAGATCTAATCTTAGCCGATCTGATCATAAATATTCGTTAAACTTTTTTTTGTCTCTCAACGATGAATTACACAGAGCATGTACCTACTTGTATTTATTTTAAAAAAAAATACACTTGTATAGTTTTGTAAGTCGCTCGCTGTGTGTCATAATTGTCGGAGTGAGATATATATATATATATATATATATATATATATATATATATAAATATATATATATATACATATATACATATATATATATATATATATATACATATCTATATTATAAAGTAGAATGTGAGGGGTATGTATATATGTATGTATGTATGTATGTATGTTACTTATAGACATCAAAACCGCTTGACCAATCTTGATAAAACTAGGCAGGAATGTTCCTTGGGTACCAACTTAGACCTTAGTGAATGTATTGTAGCCCTAAAACAAATGTAAGACCCTCAAAAAAAATAAAGTTGTCCGACTCTATTACAGCTATAGTATTTTATGGATCTAGGCCATGTCTACAATGTTGACATGAGAAAAGATAGAAAGGATTTAGACCTAGATCTAATTTTAAGAAATACACTTTGCGCAGATAGTTTTTTACTTTGACACATGAAAATACAAAGGAAGGTCCATTGATTTCATTATATAATAAAATTAACCTTCAATTTTGTGTTTCAAAAGCATTTTTTACATTAATTAGTTCCTTATATCTGTGACTACAGATTTCCTGACGAACATTCTTTCATTAGACAATACGTAATGAATCGCGTACTAAAAATTAATTCGTTTAATTGTTTACTTTATAATCCCATCCCTAGATCTAAAACTCTAATTCAACTCTAAGATGATAAAACTTCTCTTCGAACAGATAGTTCTATACTTTAACACATAAATATATTAATTAAAGTCCATTCATTTCATATTCTGATCAAATAAACATTCAAAATTGGTTTTCTAAAGCTACATTCGTTTACGAAAGCTGCGAAGCCGAGTTGAGATAGGCCTAGATCTATATTCATTCATGAATCGCGTACTAAAAATTATTTCGTTTAATTGTTCACTTTATAATCCCATTTATTTAACAAAGCTATCGCTCTTTTCGTTTTTAATAGATAAGAATGTATCGACTTTGGGTAAACCATTTTCGCAAAACTAATTTTATTTTCGTAGCGAAACTGAAATAACGTGAAAGGATCATTAGCTACGTTTAACATACATTTAAATCCAATCCACTAGATTATTCAAAAGCAAATGTTTTAATTTAAATAAAAATGGATTTAAGCCTATTAGCTATTTTGATTTGATAGCATTATTCACACTATTTTTACATTGACACATTCGCTTTACCTATTACATTATTATTTCGTTTAATTGCTTACAAAACACTCTCAGTGACTATATCGAAAGTAATGCTACTTATATTTTTTGTTTTCAATTTATTGATGTGCATTCTTGAAGATTTACTTTATTCATGGAGCCACTGATAGGAAAACAATACTGTAAGAAATAAAATATTTGGAATTCAGGTGATTTGTACCACAACTTTCTATGGCTAGCCCCTATATCTATGTATGTAAGTTATGCGCCTATAGGTTAAGATTGATATATAATGTTGATATATTAATAAACAGAATTTAGATTATTTATTATATAGTATAACACTTTTTTATTTCCTTATAAATACGCTATCCCCGTCCAGAGGCGTAGTGATCAAACTGTATAGTAAAGAAAAAGTAAAGTTCCCCTTTCAGACCTTGTGGTCTATAGATGATGTAAAGGTCATCTGTTTCTGTGGCCTACGGTTAACGAGGGTGTCATGTAGCCAGCACAACGACCAATCGCCTTTACTTTTCCGCATTTACTTTTCCGCCTTTACTTTTCCCCAACTAATGTCAGGTACCCATTAGAGCTGGGTGGACTCAAGAGGCGCACAAAGATACCGAAATTAAAAATCCCTGTCTTCACCAGGATTGGAACCCCGGTCCGGAAGCCAAGCGCTTTACCGCTCAGCCCAAAGGTGCGAAGGAATTATTGGTGCCCCCCCCCCTTTTCCTTGAACATCACATAGAAATATAGGCTGCGTGTGGCGCCCCCTCCCCCGATGATGGCGCAGCGTTCCATTTTTGCCCCCTCTCACTACGCCTCTGGCCCCATCTATAGTTTAGGTTTAATTAACTGGGAGGGAGAGGAGGACCATTAAATCTATTGCCCTCCCCACTACTCTCATTATGCAGAAAAAAAAAGGGGGGCGGGCGGTTCCAGTTTTTTTTACTCCAATTTATATTTACTAACGAAGAAATCTTGCATCTTAAACATACAACGTCGTGATCGGATATCTATAAAAATCATTTATATTTTATATTTGATTTAGAATTTAGATTAATTGGAACTATTGTATGTACATGTATTGCGTATTTTTTCACGAAAAAATAAATCCTCTTCCTCCGAGACACGTGTCGTAAATGTGATCTGAAAACTCTCGGGTATTACATAATAATAAATCATAATGGCAATGTCTTCAACTCAAAGAACAGCAACTTTGTGTGAATAAATAAAAAAAATCGCAATATTACTCAGTGGATCATCGGGAATTAAAAACTTGAACTTGTTATTTTTAATTTTTATTACAAGCCTTTTGACGGGCCGGATTAAACCTTTCAGCTGGCCGGAGTTGCCCGCGGGCCGTAGTTTGCCCATCACTGGTTTTATATTTTGCGTCTCGAGAGACGATCTTCTCCCTTTGCAAGTAAACGTTGTCAAAATTTATTTAAATTTCTGTTCTCTATATAAGCAATGACGTTATATTTTCTTTGGCTCAAGGCATTCAATGAGTCTTTGTGAGTTTCTTTTTTATTGTAATTTTTATTTTATGAAAGATACAGTAAAAATTCAGTTTTTTTTTTACAAAACTTTAATATTATTCATTCCGTCTGTTTGTCTGGTGCAAATTTTGTACATGTTTTTTTTTTCCATTTTCTATTCTCGGATAAAGTTGAAATTTTGCACAATTATTAACAGTACTAAACAATACAGGAATCAATTTTTAAAAAGATTATTTGTAAATAGAGTTTGTGTTAATACACAAACTCAGAGGCGGCCCCAATCGAACTCACCGATGGACAAGTGTGACAAGAGGGTCAATAAGGGTAGCTACTTTTTTTAAATAAGAGTTAGTCCCCTTTAATACATTGTTTAAGTCTGTGTTAACTATTTACAATTGCCACTTTCTCTTGAGTCTTTGAGCTGACCAGTGTACATTATTTTGAACTGAGCCTTTCCTACTATTTTTTTTTCATTATTTTACTTTCTTTTGTTTGCCTTTATGTCCGTTTTTTTTAATGTACTTTTTCTTTTGTTCCTAAATAAACTATTTATTAGTTGTAAATGAAATCTCATTGTTATTACTTGTATGTCTCAGTAAGTTATATATTTTGAGGTTATAATTAATAGCCTAGGTAATATAACTTGGGGCCACTAAATACCACTGGACTAACTTGCCAGCACAGCAGAAGTCACTGGTCTTATGACCTTATCATAATACAAGGTCACAACAAGGAATATTCAAGCCATAGTCTTGATCATTCAAAATAATATTAGGCTCAAAATTATAGATTCCGTTTAGTAATGAGCGATCAATCAATCAATCAGGGACCTTATTAATACATAATAGACAATTCAAAATAAATAAACAGGTTGGCAGCTAAACCAGATATTAGATTTTAAATACTTTGATATTCTACAAGAACATAACGACATCAACGATTGAGAGTGAAACCATATTTTTCATGTATACCGTACTTTATTTCTGTTTTATACATCATGAGCATACATAGTAATGCTACATTTTAAATATGGTTTAGTTATTATCCTGCATCTAGACAAAAAATAATCCAAAATTTAAAAAAAATAAATTGGGGCGAATATAAAAATCTATAAAAAAATATTGACAAAACTGTATATTTTTTAATCTTTGCCTTTATGCCTTCTTTGTCTAACAAGAAATTGCACAAAGTTTTAAATAATGAAGTTTTATATTTCATTCGGGAGAAGAAAAACGTCACTCCACCTCACGTTCACTGTTAGCACAAAAAGTTATGTTGAGAAAAAAGTAAAAAAAATATAAATTTTATATTCACCAAATACTATCTTCTGTTGGTAAGCTGAAAAGAAAAAATCATAAAGGTTTGGATAACTGTCTAGAGCTACTTTGACTTCCGTTTAAAGAGGGGAAGTTGAGCTAGTGATTGGAAATGTTAATTTTCAAAATGTCAAGTACAGTAGGAAGAAATGCCGTTTGAAGAAACGCCGTTTGAAGAAACCCCCTAGGAAGAAACGCCCTTGGAAGAAAAGCCCTTGAAAGAAACGCTGAGAAAAAGACGCTGTAGAAACAAAAAACGCTGAAGAAAGAGCACTGCTGAAACTTTGGAGACCAATAAAGGGAGGTCGATTGGGAGTATTGTCGGGAGTCTTGGGAAGTAAGAAAAAAATGATCCAATGTAGATCATACCCCATAACTTACTTGACCTGTGGCTAGATGAATGTTATCAAAGTAATATAGCTTAACGTTGATACTTAACAACTGAGCAAGACCTTCCATTCAAAACAAAATTAAAATCCATGAAAATGTTTTAATCCCTAAACTAATCATTTGCAATTTCTATCTCCTAGTTTTAAAAAAATAATAATCATTACAGGACATTTCTCAGATTTTACATTTCAAAGGATTGTAAAAATAAATGGTTACACAAAATTTACCAAGCTACATACGATCAAAAAATGTAAATAGTATATACAAATATTTAAAGAATTTAGTTTTGTCACATGTAAAAATTTCATTTCTTGACCTCTTTTCATCAAGTTACATACATAATGATGAGTATTTTAAAACATGCCTTCAGTGAGCTTCACATCGTTAGTTAAAAATGTGGAAACTAGTTACAACAAAATGAGATTTAAGTTCAGGCGTAATTGCAAAACAAGATTATTAAAATAGCTGGACACATTAGCACGACATGTTAGTACAACTGTAGGTCTAGATCTATTGTGTAAGATGTTATCATGCCTGTATGTAATCAAGGCTACATTCGACTTCTTTATAATAAACATACAATAACATATGTAGTACTCAGCTGAAAAAAACTAGCTCTAGTACTCAACTAAACATCTAGTTCTAGATCCAGCACTAGACTGAGCAACTAGATCCAGCACTAGACTGAGCAACTAGATCCAGCACTAGACTGAGCAACTAGATCCAGCACTAGACTGAGCAACTAGATCCAGCACTAGACTGAGCAACTAGATCCAGCACTAGACTGAGCAACTAGATCCAGCACTAGACTGAGCAACTAGATCCAGCACTAGACTGAGCAACTAGTTGGACGTCACTTTCCTGATGTTCTTTGTTTTACAATCTGCCTGCTCATTTTATGAACTATCTATACAAAAGTGTTGTCACAGACTAAAAATCGTTTAAAATAGTAAAAAAAAAGAGTATATGAATAAAAGCAAGAGAATAATAAACTCAAAGTTTGAAGTGATTCAGGCTAGTCATTACTTTAAACATAAATCTCAGATTTCAGTATATAAAGAGATATGATAGACAATACTTTAAAAAAAAAACTGGTTTTAATATATCACGTAATTGGGAACATCCTCAAACAGAAGCTCTTGTTTGATTTTGTTTGGTATCGGCAGTTGATTGACTTTGATTTCCCTGTCTGAAGTAGCCCCAAGTAAGTCAGATACATGGACGAAGCTGAGAGTTTTCAGAGAGAGAAGGCCGTCGAATAGTTCCCCTTGCACCAGCTTCCTTCTCTGAAAATTCTCTATGAAAAAATCCATGCTTAAAAAAGTCGTCACGTCGAATTTGGTCAGAAAACGAATCTCCAAGAGAAACGTGGCCAGGTCAAACTTTTGCTGCAGCATGGCCAGCAAGAAAGGCGAGACGTTTCTGAGGCGGCACCTTTCATTGTAAACATTGTAAAACAGCTGTCCGCGAGACGCGCAGTGGGGGTATATACCTTTGCCAAAGGCTAAATATAACATGTCTATCTGATTTCTTACGATAAACAAGTGGGCAGCTTCTTGGACATGGGGCGCTAAGTGGAACTTGGCCTGGCGTTCTAGAAGAGTTCTCACCATGTCTAGATCCTCTTTCTGCATTGCCACAGATAATGCTGTGTCATTCAGCGCATTTATAGCGTTCACATCAGAGCCTTGGTCAAGTAGGAGCTTTTTAATGGCCGGACAGTTAATCTCACTCTTGCAGGCCAGAATAAATGCGGTGCTGTTATCCCTGTCTCGTCTGTGGATATCCAGATTCTGTCTGAGCAGTAGCTCAATCATGTCCTCAGCAAGTTCCAAGTCATCCTCGAACTGTAATTTTTTCAGCAACAGAGTCAAGTAAGAGTCTCCATCTCTTAAGACAACATCTGTATTAACTCCCTTGTCTATGAATATGAAAGCTAGTTCTAGATTTCCAGTTTCAAGAGCCGATGACAGTGGCGATTTCTGAGATTGATCGAAAAAATCGTATTCAGCCCCAGCATCTAGTAATAGCCTCACGTTTTCTACAATTGAATTCTCTACAGCGATAGATATTGGTGCTTCGCCCCACCTGTTCCGAAGATTCACGTCAGCGCCATGCTTCAACAGCGTCTCCAAAAATCTGGAGTCTCTGTTTGCACTGGCGTGAACAAGGGGAGTGTCGCCGTTTGCATCCACAATGTTGATGTCAGCATTGTGTTGAAGCAGCGCTTCCATCAAGTCCTTACTCTCTTCCATAACACACAAGTGTAGTGGGCAGACAGACGTAGAGATGGCGTGAAATGATACGTAATATGGCTTGGTTAGCCTCGCTCCGGAGTCCATTCCTTTAGAGAGAAGAAACAGTAAGATGTCTTTCCTTCCAGAGAGAATAGCCCACTCTAGAAGGCGTGTGTCGTTGTAGTCTATTGTAAAATTTTTATCTAGTTCCTCTAACAAGCACAGTTCTTTGTATCCAATGGCCATCTGGCAAGCCGCACTTGTATCTTGTTCAGCTTTCTGCTCTAGAAAAACTGTGACACATTCTAATTGCTTACATTTGACTGCTATTTCTAAGGCCGTGCCTTCGCTGTTTCTTATATTATCGTCTGCTTGGATGGAAAGCAAATATCGAACTATTTCCGGTTTGCCGTCTTTCGCAGCCATCATTAATGGCGTCAACTGTTCAAATGAAGTAAACTCGTTGATTTTGGCGCCTTTACTACAGAGCCATTTCACTACATCTACATCGCCGATTTCAACAGCTTTCAATAAAGGGCTGCAGCTCTTCATTCGCTTGTGTTGTTTTGACCTCCTCACGACCTTGACGTTGACGTCTGATCCGTTGTCGATCAAAAGTTTGAGAATGTCTTTGTCCACGGAACTCAAACCTTTTTTCTCAACTAGCACTAAGTCTAAGAGCGTCTCCAGAGCAGTTTTCCCACCAGAGCCTCTTTGATTGATGTCACTGACGTCCAATGCGATTAAAGTGCTCATCAGTGAGAAGTCTCTGTACATCACAGCTGCACACAGTCTTGGGAGCTGGGACGCCTTTCCGTCACAAAAGACAGAAACGAATTTGAGCAGACCCAGTTTGTCTGCCAAATCCCGAATAGTCTCCCCGTCTTTAGCGTCGGATACATTAGCGCCGTTGGAGATCAAGACCTGCATCGCCCCAATGTCCGCGCTCTCAACTGCTTTCCTCAGAGCTGTGTACCCTCTGTTGTTTTTTTAAATCCACGTTGTCATGACGGCACAACAAGCGAGCCATGTCTGCTGAGCCGGACATCCTTATGGCCAATATTAAAGCTGTATCTCCTCTGGCGTTTCTCATAGAAGCGTTCGCACCTTTGTTCAGCAAAATTCTGACCATTTCGAGAAGTCCTTGACGAGCACAGAACATAAGAGGGGTATTTTTCTCTTTGTCCGTGGTGTTAGGATCGGCGCCACGATTCAGCAGCTGTATAAGATTAAGCTTCCGTCCGGACTTAGCGACTAGCATCAGCGATTTGTTAAGAGCTTCCTGTGAGTGGTCTTGATTCTGACTTAGAAGATTCTCAACATCTGTGTACACGTTTGAGGTGGCCATCTCGTCCAGTTCCGAGTCCCTTGATGTATCCTCTTCCCGTCTTGTCCTGAGTTCTGCCAAAGGCAAATTGTCTAACTCATTTAAAGCCTTAAGTTGTGACCTTGTCCTTACTAGTCTCTTACTTCGATGTTTAACAATCTTAGCAAGTTTTTTCATACTTTCGGGGTCAATGGACTCAGCCATTGATGCTTGGGGTCGATCTGGGGAGGAAAAAAGGCGAATAAAATAAATGTTAACGATTAACAAGCTCAAAATCTGAAATATAAATAATACTACAGAGAGAGAGAGAGAGTGTGTGTTTCCACAAAATCAGAGACCGCCAAAACGTTTCTTTTCATGCTTGGAAGTAACGCAGGTAAAAAAAAAAACAGGTTTTGATATTTTCGTACCAAAAAGTCTTTTTTTGTTGTTGTACACTGTAACTTACTATTGTGAAAAAACGAAAGCTTAAAACCTTTGGCCACATTACGAGATCTACGGGGCTCGCAAAGATCTTTCTTCAGGGAACAGTGCCAGGGAAAAGAAGAAGAGGCAGACAGAAAAAGCGATGGGAGGACAACATTAAAGAATGGACAGGCCTGCCATTGAGAGAGGTTCTGAACAAGGCAAAAAAAAGGGAGGAATGGAGAAAGACGGTCGACAAATCTTGCCTGGTGCCCCAACGGTCCAACAGACTAAGGGATAGGTAAAGGTAAAGGTAAAAGATCTGTCACTGGCCTAAGTATAATTTTTTCATTGAATTTAGTAGATCTATGGCAATGGCCTAAGTAGATCTGTCACTGGCCTAAGTATAATTTTTTCATTGAATTTAGTAGATCTATGGCAATGGCGTAAGTAGATCTGTTACTGGCCTAAATAGACCTGTCACTAGCCTATATAAATCTGTCACTTGCCAAAGTAGATCTGTCAATGGCCTAAGTAGATCTGTCACAGGCCTAAGTAGATCTGCCAATAACTTAAGTAGGTCTATGCTAGACACAAGAGTTTTAAACAGTTTGTGAAATAAAACGCCTCATTGAAGCCGTGTATTAGGCCACCATATATTCTAGTAATTTTTTTCCCCTGAATGTACCTCAACAAGAAGATACAAAGTTAACCTTTAAACTGGTATGTTATCTACGACCAAAACTTCATTTTAAAATATATACAACAAAAAGAAGTATGTAGCCTAAAGTTTTTCGTTCCCACTATAAGCAGCTTATCAGTCAAAAGCATGTGCAATTGATAAAGAGTTGAGTAGAAAGTAGGTCGAATGATATTTAAAGATTTACTTTAACATATAAAGAAATGGTTTAACTATAGGCCTATATTATGCTCATTAGTTGGTTTGTATTTGACGAAGACATCATAGCCCAAATGTTGTTTACTTTGTAACTTATTCTAGCGAGTCATCATATATTTATATCTATTGCACTTGACTAGTTCATAGTTCTTATAATAGATAGTTAAAATATTTGGAAGTTTAATTCATGTGTAAATATAGCATAATCTTATTAAAAAAGAAAACTTATCGAATGGGAAGGATGCTATGGAGTGTGTGTGTGCGTGTGTTTGTGTTTCTATGATGATGGTGGGAAGAAGTTGTGACCGATAACAACAAAGGATCGCACAGTCACTGACATATCTCTCAAATCATCAAGAATAAACTCCCTTTTTTCTATATAAAACAACTTTGATTAATTAGGTAGCATTTTACGATTTCGTTAATTTTTTTTTTATTCCATCATTAATTGTCACAGATTATCGAAGTATCCATGAAATGTCAACTTGATCCGAGAATGGGAAGTGGAGGAAAAAACGTGAACAAATCTTAACAGGGTGAATAACTCTCCGCATAAACAGACACATTTTCTAAAAATAAAAAAAAAACACATTTATTTTCCTTTTTGATATCAATCAAATTTAAAAAGCAATTATTTAATTTGTTTTTTTTTTATTCATGTTTTTGTTTTTGTTTCGATTCAAGAAAATCTTTGTGTAAGGTTCTTTTGGATCCGAGAATGGGTTGTGATCATGGTATTACATGTTAGGTGAACTTGGAACAAAAAAGTCATAAATATATAAGTAAAGAGAGAGAGCAAGGCCGGCCTTAGATGTAGGCAAAATAGGCGGCCGTCTAGGGCCTACGATTTGTGGCGGCCTCGCACAGGACGCTAAACAATTTTTTTAGAGAAAAATAGCGAAACTTCTCAGTGTTATTGTTGGAGGTTTTTAATGCTTTTTTTTTATTTTAGTCCTTTTTCTTTTTCTTTTTTCTTTTTTTTTTTTTTTAATTATTATTTCCTTTGGGGCCACCAACTTTACTTCGCCTAAGTCCTCCAAATATCTAACACTTGAACTTAAAAGTCAATGTTTCCATAATTTTTTTTTTTTTTGTGCAGGAAGTAAAGATTTAAAATGAAATAAATATTCAGATGAGTTGTTTTTTTTTTCCCTCTATTTGGCAACAAGCAGCGATTGTCGTCAAATTGTGGGTGTTTTTTTTTTTTACAAAGCTCTTATAATAATAATAAAATATTAATAATAATAATTTTTATTGTCCGTATGGACACTCTCTCTATCTTAAGCAAATTTTGAGCAACATATTTCTCCAAATTCAAATTTAAGTTGAAACTTTGCACAATTATTCATTATTCCTAATCAAACATGAATCCATAATAAAATTAAGCATGTATTTAAATAATTAATTTTGTTTGATAGCCAAATGGGAAATAAATCTTAAACTTGGGAACAGGGTCTATCCAACAATGAGAACACCAGATTGGGTCTATCCAACAATGAGAACACCAGATTGGGTCTATCCAACAATGAGAACACCAGATTGGGTCTATCCAACAATGAGAACACCAGATTGGGTCTATCCAACAATGAGAACAACAGATTGGGTCTATCCAACAATGAGAACAACAGATTGGGTCTATCCAACAATGAGAACAACAGATTGGGTCTATCCAACAATGAGAACAACAGATTGGGTCTATCCAACAATGAGAACACCAGATTGGGTCTATCCAACAATGAGAACACCAGATTGGGTCTATCCAACAATGAGAACACCAGATTGGGTCTATCCAACAATGAGAACAACAGATTGGGTCTATCCAACAATGAGAACACCAGATTGGGTCTATCCAACAATGAGAACACCAGATTGGGTCTATCCAACAATGAGAACACCAGATTGGGTCTATCCAACAATGAGAACACCAGATTGGGTCTATCCAACAATGAGAACACCAGATTGGGTCTATCCAACAATGAGAACACCAGATTGGGTCTATCCAACAATGAGAACACCAGATTGGGTCTATCCAACAATGAGAACACCAGATTGGGTCTATCCAACAATGAGAACACCAGATTGGGTCTATCCAACAATGAGAACACCAGATTGGGTCTATCCAACAATGAGAACACCAGATTGGGTCTAAACCGTGTGTTGTAAAGTCGTATAAATACAATTTATAGATTTGAGGCGTAGGCTACCTTTTAAAATATAAGATGGTCAAGTCCTACGAGATAGATATGTAAGAATATTAAGTCTAATTACCTTACCACAGATTACTTATCACAGGTAAACTAAATCTTCTGTTATGTCAGCGTTTTCATGTTCACCTGGTTGGCGATATAAATTAAAAAAAAAAAGTCATATAAGGGTTTACCCGATTATTTTTTTTAGAGTGAAAAAAAAATTGACCGGGAATTTTTTAAAATTTATTTTCATTTTCTATTTCAGCGGTCTCCGCGTGTCTATATGGATCTCTTATGTACCTAAAGGGGGTCTCTTAGAAATACAAAGAATGTCTATGTGTCTCTAAAAGTCTCCAGGGTTCTTGTAAAATGTTTGTAAAATGTTTTACATGTTTCAGATGTTCGTTCAGAGTTGAAGATAATTACTTCCTAGTCTAAACCTCCCGCAGGACGACGGGGGATGGGAGCGGGCAGGGTTTGAACCTGGGACTATCGATAAGTCCGTACGACAGTCCAGCGCGCAAACCGCACGACCAGGCAACCATCCATTCTTGAAGTGTCTCAAGGAGCCTGTAAGTGTCACAAAGAATCTATATTGTCTCCAAGGGTCTCTAAGTGTCTCCAGGTGTAGATAAGTGTCTCCTGGTGTTACTAGGTGTCTAATGGGTTTCTAAGTGTCTCCAGATGTCAAGATGTCTATGGGGGTCACAAAGTGTCTCCTGGTGTTACTAGATGTCTATGGTAGTCTCTAAGTGTCTCCAGGTGTTACTAGGTGTCTAATGGGTCTCTAAGTGTCTCCAGATGTCAAGATGTCTATGGGGGTCACAAAGTGTCTCTTGGTGTTACTAGGTGTCTATGGGAGTCTCTAAGTGTCTCCAGGTGTTACTAGGTGTCTATGGGAGTCTCTAAGTGTCTCCAGGTGTTACTAGGTGTCTATGGGAGTCTCTAAGTGTCTCCAGGTGTTACTAGGTGTCTATGTGAGTCTCTAAGTGTCTCCAGGTGTTACTAGGTGTCTATGGGAGTCTCTAAGTGTCTCAAGGTGTTACTAGGTGTCTATGGGAGTCTCTACGTGTCTCCAGGTGTTACTAGGTGTCTATAGGAGTCTCTACGTGTCTCCAGGTGTTACTAGGTGTCTATGGGAGTCTCTACGTGTCTCCAGGTGTTACTAGGTGTCTATGGGGGTCTCTAAATGTCTCTTGGTGTTACTATATGTCTATGGGAGTCTCTACGTGTCTCCAGGTGTTACTAGGTGTCTATGGGAGTCTCTAAGTGTCTCCAGGTGTTACTAGGTGTCTATGGTAGTCTCTAAGTGTCTCCAGGTGTTACTAGGTGTCTATGGGAGTCTCTACGTGTCTCCAGGTGTTACTAGGTGTCTGTGGGGGTCTCTAAATGTCTCTTGGTGTTACTATATGTCTATGGGAGTCTCTACGTGTCTCCAGGTGTTACTAGGTGTCTATGGGAGTCTCTAAGTGTCTCCAGGTGTTACTAGGTGTCTATGGGAGTCTCTACGTGTCTCCAGGTGTTACTAGGTGTCTATGGGAGTCTCTAAGTGTCTCCAGGTGTTACTAGGTGTCTATGGGGGTCTCTAAGTGTCTCCAGGTGTTACTAGGTGTCTATGGGGGTCTCTAAGTGTCTCCAGGGGTTACTAGGTGTCTATGGGAGTCTCTACGTGTCTCCAGGTGTTACTAGGTGTCTATGGGAGTCTCTAAGTGTCTCCAGGTGTTACTAGGTGTCTATGGGAGTCTCTACGTGTCTCCAGGTGTTACTAGGTGTCTATGGGAGTCTCTACGTGTCTCCAGGTGTTACTAGGTGTCTATGGGAGTCTCTACGTGTCTCCAGGTGTTACTAGGTGTCTATGGGAGTCTCTACGTGTCTCCAGGTGTTACTAGGTGTCTATGGGGGTCTCTAAATGTCTCTTAGTGTTACTATATGTCTATGGGAGTCTCTAAGTGTCTCCAGGTGTTACTAGATGTCTATGGTAGTCTCTAAGTGTCTCCAAGTGTTACTAGGTGTCTATGGCGGTCTCTAAGTGTCTCCAGGTGTTAATAGGTGACTACAGGGGTCTGTGTCTCCAGGTGTTACTAGGTGACTACAGGGGTTGTGTCTCCAGGTGTTACTAGGTGACTACAGGGGTCTGTGTCTCCAGGTGTTAATAGGTGACTACAGAGGTCTGTGTCTCCAGGTGTTAATAGGTGACTACAGGGGTCTGTGTCTCCAGGTGTTAATGGGTGACTACAGGGGTTTGTGTCTCCAGGTGTTAATAGGTGACTACAGGGGTCTGTGTCTCCAGGTGTATCAAGAAATACGTAGTCTGGCCAAATATTCACATATACAAGGCTTGTATTAGATTTCGAAATTTAAGGAATACCGCAGTAATTTACCTGGTTTTGCGGTACTATCTTTGTTCTACTTACTTTGACACCTTCAACGCAGACAAAGTCAATGAATTATAAAAAAAATTATAGCATTATAAAAAACAAAATTGTAAAGAGGGGGTTAAAGTTTGTCTAGGAAATGACATTACGTTTTTCCTCCATTTGTTAAGTCTTTTCCCGTCTTTTATTGAATATTTACTTTGTCTAGAAACGTACACTGGCTGATCCCTCCCCCCCCCCCCACCCCACATTAACAGACTCAGCCGATCCTCCTATTTCCCCGAAATTTTGGGCAGGCGTCTTTTTTTTTTTTTTTATTGTGGAGAAATGACACAAAGTGTTGAAAGTAACACTTTATAATTTCAAAATGGAAAGATTGTAAGTAATTCACATGTAACCCTTTTTCACACTACGTCGTTCTTCTTGCACTAATAACTTTCCATCACGAGTTAATCTGTATAGGAAACAAATTTAGGAGGTTACCCATGTTTCCATTCACCGAAAACTGAAGAGATAAAGAAAAGTTATAAAGTTTCCCCTTTCAGACCTTGTGATCTATGAGGTAGATGCTTCTGTGACCAACGGTTAACAAGCAGGGTGTCATGTGGACAGCACAACGAACAGCCGCCTTTGCTTTCCCCAACTAAAGTCAGGTCCCCGTCAGTGTTGGGTGGACTCAGGGGCGCCCCGTAAATCCCGAAATTCAAAATCCCAGTCTTCACCGTGATTCGAACCCAGGACCCCGGGTTCGAAAGCTTAACCACTCAGCCACCGCGCCCCCGGAATAGACAAAGGACCTACCATGTTTCTTATTGCTCAATTTTCCTGGCTACATCACTTGTCTGTCAGTAGTCTCCGTTAATCATAGTTTTTGTGTCCTCGTTATGAATGACCAGGGGAAATAACTGAAGAGACCACTTTATTTTTAAATAATTACTTTTTAATTTCCCTTGCATTCACGTCCGCGGGCATGTATATGCCATTCACACATTACTTATTATTGAAAATCGGCTAACAAGTTTTGTTTCTCTTCCAAGCACAGACATTTATCTTTGGCTACAGTAGTTACTGTATTATATAGTAAACCTAATTAGTAGATCTAATCTTAGCCGATCTGATCATAAATATTCGTTAAACTTTTTTTTGTCTCTCAACGATGAATTACACAGAGCATGTACCTACTTGTATTTATTTTAAAAAAAAATACACTTGTATAGTTTTGTAAGTCGCTCGCTGTGTGTCATAATTGTCGGAGTGAGATATATATATATATATATATATATATATATATATATATATATAAATATATATATATATACATATATACATATATATATATATATATATATATATACATATCTATATTATAAAGTAGAATGTGAGGGGTATGTATATATGTATGTATGTATGTATGTATGTTACTTATAGACATCAAAACCGCTTGACCAATCTTGATAAAACTAGGCAGGAATGTTCCTTGGGTACCAACTTAGACCTTAGTGAATGTATTGTAGCCCTAAAACAAATGTAAGACCCTCAAAAAAAATAAAGTTGTCCGACTCTATTACAGCTATAGTATTTTATGGATCTAGGCCATGTCTACAATGTTGACATGAGAAAAGATAGAAAGGATTTAGACCTAGATCTAATTTTAAGAAATACACTTTGCGCAGATAGTTTTTTACTTTGACACATGAAAATACAAAGGAAGGTCCATTGATTTCATTATATAATAAAATTAACCTTCAATTTTGTGTTTCAAAAGCATTTTTTACATTAATTAGTTCCTTATATCTGTGACTACAGATTTCCTGACGAACATTCTTTCATTAGACAATACGTAATGAATCGCGTACTAAAAATTAATTCGTTTAATTGTTTACTTTATAATCCCATCCCTAGATCTAAAACTCTAATTCAACTCTAAGATGATAAAACTTCTCTTCGAACAGATAGTTCTATACTTTAACACATAAATATATTAATTAAAGTCCATTCATTTCATATTCTGATCAAATAAACATTCAAAATTGGTTTTCTAAAGCTACATTCGTTTACGAAAGCTGCGAAGCCGAGTTGAGATAGGCCTAGATCTATATTCATTCATGAATCGCGTACTAAAAATTATTTCGTTTAATTGTTCACTTTATAATCCCATTTATTTAACAAAGCTATCGCTCTTTTCGTTTTTAATAGATAAGAATGTATCGACTTTGGGTAAACCATTTTCGCAAAACTAATTTTATTTTCGTAGCGAAACTGAAATAACGTGAAAGGATCATTAGCTACGTTTAACATACATTTAAATCCAATCCACTAGATTATTCAAAAGCAAATGTTTTAATTTAAATAAAAATGGATTTAAGCCTATTAGCTATTTTGATTTGATAGCATTATTCACACTATTTTTACATTGACACATTCGCTTTACCTATTACATTATTATTTCGTTTAATTGCTTACAAAACACTCTCAGTGACTATATCGAAAGTAATGCTACTTATATTTTTTGTTTTCAATTTATTGATGTGCATTCTTGAAGATTTACTTTATTCATGGAGCCACTGATAGGAAAACAATACTGTAAGAAATAAAATATTTGGAATTCAGGTGATTTGTACCACAACTTTCTATGGCTAGCCCCTATATCTATGTATGTAAGTTATGCGCCTATAGGTTAAGATTGATATATAATGTTGATATATTAATAAACAGAATTTAGATTATTTATTATATAGTATAACACTTTTTTATTTCCTTATAAATACGCTATCCCCGTCCAGAGGCGTAGTGATCAAACTGTATAGTAAAGAAAAAGTAAAGTTCCCCTTTCAGACCTTGTGGTCTATAGATGATGTAAAGGTCATCTGTTTCTGTGGCCTACGGTTAACGAGGGTGTCATGTAGCCAGCACAACGACCAATCGCCTTTACTTTTCCGCATTTACTTTTCCGCCTTTACTTTTCCCCAACTAATGTCAGGTACCCATTAGAGCTGGGTGGACTCAAGAGGCGCACAAAGATACCGAAATTAAAAATCCCTGTCTTCACCAGGATTGGAACCCCGGTCCGGAAGCCAAGCGCTTTACCGCTCAGCCCAAAGGTGCGAAGGAATTATTGGTGCCCCCCCCCCTTTTCCTTGAACATCACATAGAAATATAGGCTGCGTGTGGCGCCCCCTCCCCCGATGATGGCGCAGCGTTCCATTTTTGCCCCCTCTCACTACGCCTCTGGCCCCATCTATAGTTTAGGTTTAATTAACTGGGAGGGAGAGGAGGACCATTAAATCTATTGCCCTCCCCACTACTCTCATTATGCAGAAAAAAAAAGGGGGGCGGGCGGTTCCAGTTTTTTTTACTCCAATTTATATTTACTAACGAAGAAATCTTGCATCTTAAACATACAACGTCGTGATCGGATATCTATAAAAATCATTTATATTTTATATTTGATTTAGAATTTAGATTAATTGGAACTATTGTATGTACATGTATTGCGTATTTTTTCACGAAAAAATAAATCCTCTTCCTCCGAGACACGTGTCGTAAATGTGATCTGAAAACTCTCGGGTATTACATAATAATAAATCATAATGGCAATGTCTTCAACTCAAAGAACAGCAACTTTGTGTGAATAAATAAAAAAAATCGCAATATTACTCAGTGGATCATCGGGAATTAAAAACTTGAACTTGTTATTTTTAATTTTTATTACAAGCCTTTTGACGGGCCGGATTAAACCTTTCAGCTGGCCGGAGTTGCCCGCGGGCCGTAGTTTGCCCATCACTGGTTTTATATTTTGCGTCTCGAGAGACGATCTTCTCCCTTTGCAAGTAAACGTTGTCAAAATTTATTTAAATTTCTGTTCTCTATATAAGCAATGACGTTATATTTTCTTTGGCTCAAGGCATTCAATGAGTCTTTGTGAGTTTCTTTTTTATTGTAATTTTTATTTTATGAAAGATACAGTAAAAATTCAGTTTTTTTTTTACAAAACTTTAATATTATTCATTCCGTCTGTTTGTCTGGTGCAAATTTTGTACATGTTTTTTTTTTCCATTTTCTATTCTCGGATAAAGTTGAAATTTTGCACAATTATTAACAGTACTAAACAATACAGGAATCAATTTTTAAAAAGATTATTTGTAAATAGAGTTTGTGTTAATACACAAACTCAGAGGCGGCCCCAATCGAACTCACCGATGGACAAGTGTGACAAGAGGGTCAATAAGGGTAGCTACTTTTTTTAAATAAGAGTTAGTCCCCTTTAATACATTGTTTAAGTCTGTGTTAACTATTTACAATTGCCACTTTCTCTTGAGTCTTTGAGCTGACCAGTGTACATTATTTTGAACTGAGCCTTTCCTACTATTTTTTTTTCATTATTTTACTTTCTTTTGTTTGCCTTTATGTCCGTTTTTTTTAATGTACTTTTTCTTTTGTTCCTAAATAAACTATTTATTAGTTGTAAATGAAATCTCATTGTTATTACTTGTATGTCTCAGTAAGTTATATATTTTGAGGTTATAATTAATAGCCTAGGTAATATAACTTGGGGCCACTAAATACCACTGGACTAACTTGCCAGCACAGCAGAAGTCACTGGTCTTATGACCTTATCATAATACAAGGTCACAACAAGGAATATTCAAGCCATAGTCTTGATCATTCAAAATAATATTAGGCTCAAAATTATAGATTCCGTTTAGTAATGAGCGATCAATCAATCAATCAGGGACCTTATTAATACATAATAGACAATTCAAAATAAATAAACAGGTTGGCAGCTAAACCAGATATTAGATTTTAAATACTTTGATATTCTACAAGAACATAACGACATCAACGATTGAGAGTGAAACCATATTTTTCATGTATACCGTACTTTATTTCTGTTTTATACATCATGAGCATACATAGTAATGCTACATTTTAAATATGGTTTAGTTATTATCCTGCATCTAGACAAAAAATAATCCAAAATTTAAAAAAAATAAATTGGGGCGAATATAAAAATCTATAAAAAAATATTGACAAAACTGTATATTTTTTAATCTTTGCCTTTATGCCTTCTTTGTCTAACAAGAAATTGCACAAAGTTTTAAATAATGAAGTTTTATATTTCATTCGGGAGAAGAAAAACGTCACTCCACCTCACGTTCACTGTTAGCACAAAAAGTTATGTTGAGAAAAAAGTAAAAAAAATATAAATTTTATATTCACCAAATACTATCTTCTGTTGGTAAGCTGAAAAGAAAAAATCATAAAGGTTTGGATAACTGTCTAGAGCTACTTTGACTTCCGTTTAAAGAGGGGAAGTTGAGCTAGTGATTGGAAATGTTAATTTTCAAAATGTCAAGTACAGTAGGAAGAAATGCCGTTTGAAGAAACGCCGTTTGAAGAAACCCCCTAGGAAGAAACGCCCTTGGAAGAAAAGCCCTTGAAAGAAACGCTGAGAAAAAGACGCTGTAGAAACAAAAAACGCTGAAGAAAGAGCACTGCTGAAACTTTGGAGACCAATAAAGGGAGGTCGATTGGGAGTATTGTCGGGAGTCTTGGGAAGTAAGAAAAAAATGATCCAATGTAGATCATACCCCATAACTTACTTGACCTGTGGCTAGATGAATGTTATCAAAGTAATATAGCTTAACGTTGATACTTAACAACTGAGCAAGACCTTCCATTCAAAACAAAATTAAAATCCATGAAAATGTTTTAATCCCTAAACTAATCATTTGCAATTTCTATCTCCTAGTTTTAAAAAAATAATAATCATTACAGGACATTTCTCAGATTTTACATTTCAAAGGATTGTAAAAATAAATGGTTACACAAAATTTACCAAGCTACATACGATCAAAAAATGTAAATAGTATATACAAATATTTAAAGAATTTAGTTTTGTCACATGTAAAAATTTCATTTCTTGACCTCTTTTCATCAAGTTACATACATAATGATGAGTATTTTAAAACATGCCTTCAGTGAGCTTCACATCGTTAGTTAAAAATGTGGAAACTAGTTACAACAAAATGAGATTTAAGTTCAGGCGTAATTGCAAAACAAGATTATTAAAATAGCTGGACACATTAGCACGACATGTTAGTACAACTGTAGGTCTAGATCTATTGTGTAAGATGTTATCATGCCTGTATGTAATCAAGGCTACATTCGACTTCTTTATAATAAACATACAATAACATATGTAGTACTCAGCTGAAAAAAACTAGCTCTAGTACTCAACTAAACATCTAGTTCTAGATCCAGCACTAGACTGAGCAACTAGATCCAGCACTAGACTGAGCAACTAGATCCAGCACTAGACTGAGCAACTAGATCCAGCACTAGACTGAGCAACTAGATCCAGCACTAGACTGAGCAACTAGATCCAGCACTAGACTGAGCAACTAGATCCAGCACTAGACTGAGCAACTAGATCCAGCACTAGACTGAGCAACTAGTTGGACGTCACTTTCCTGATGTTCTTTGTTTTACAATCTGCCTGCTCATTTTATGAACTATCTATACAAAAGTGTTGTCACAGACTAAAAATCGTTTAAAATAGTAAAAAAAAAGAGTATATGAATAAAAGCAAGAGAATAATAAACTCAAAGTTTGAAGTGATTCAGGCTAGTCATTACTTTAAACATAAATCTCAGATTTCAGTATATAAAGAGATATGATAGACAATACTTTAAAAAAAAAACTGGTTTTAATATATCACGTAATTGGGAACATCCTCAAACAGAAGCTCTTGTTTGATTTTGTTTGGTATCGGCAGTTGATTGACTTTGATTTCCCTGTCTGAAGTAGCCCCAAGTAAGTCAGATACATGGACGAAGCTGAGAGTTTTCAGAGAGAGAAGGCCGTCGAATAGTTCCCCTTGCACCAGCTTCCTTCTCTGAAAATTCTCTATGAAAAAATCCATGCTTAAAAAAGTCGTCACGTCGAATTTGGTCAGAAAACGAATCTCCAAGAGAAACGTGGCCAGGTCAAACTTTTGCTGCAGCATGGCCAGCAAGAAAGGCGAGACGTTTCTGAGGCGGCACCTTTCATTGTAAACATTGTAAAACAGCTGTCCGCGAGACGCGCAGTGGGGGTATATACCTTTGCCAAAGGCTAAATATAACATGTCTATCTGATTTCTTACGATAAACAAGTGGGCAGCTTCTTGGACATGGGGCGCTAAGTGGAACTTGGCCTGGCGTTCTAGAAGAGTTCTCACCATGTCTAGATCCTCTTTCTGCATTGCCACAGATAATGCTGTGTCATTCAGCGCATTTATAGCGTTCACATCAGAGCCTTGGTCAAGTAGGAGCTTTTTAATGGCCGGACAGTTAATCTCACTCTTGCAGGCCAGAATAAATGCGGTGCTGTTATCCCTGTCTCGTCTGTGGATATCCAGATTCTGTCTGAGCAGTAGCTCAATCATGTCCTCAGCAAGTTCCAAGTCATCCTCGAACTGTAATTTTTTCAGCAACAGAGTCAAGTAAGAGTCTCCATCTCTTAAGACAACATCTGTATTAACTCCCTTGTCTATGAATATGAAAGCTAGTTCTAGATTTCCAGTTTCAAGAGCCGATGACAGTGGCGATTTCTGAGATTGATCGAAAAAATCGTATTCAGCCCCAGCATCTAGTAATAGCCTCACGTTTTCTACAATTGAATTCTCTACAGCGATAGATATTGGTGCTTCGCCCCACCTGTTCCGAAGATTCACGTCAGCGCCATGCTTCAACAGCGTCTCCAAAAATCTGGAGTCTCTGTTTGCACTGGCGTGAACAAGGGGAGTGTCGCCGTTTGCATCCACAATGTTGATGTCAGCATTGTGTTGAAGCAGCGCTTCCATCAAGTCCTTACTCTCTTCCATAACACACAAGTGTAGTGGGCAGACAGACGTAGAGATGGCGTGAAATGATACGTAATATGGCTTGGTTAGCCTCGCTCCGGAGTCCATTCCTTTAGAGAGAAGAAACAGTAAGATGTCTTTCCTTCCAGAGAGAATAGCCCACTCTAGAAGGCGTGTGTCGTTGTAGTCTATTGTAAAATTTTTATCTAGTTCCTCTAACAAGCACAGTTCTTTGTATCCAATGGCCATCTGGCAAGCCGCACTTGTATCTTGTTCAGCTTTCTGCTCTAGAAAAACTGTGACACATTCTAATTGCTTACATTTGACTGCTATTTCTAAGGCCGTGCCTTCGCTGTTTCTTATATTATCGTCTGCTTGGATGGAAAGCAAATATCGAACTATTTCCGGTTTGCCGTCTTTCGCAGCCATCATTAATGGCGTCAACTGTTCAAATGAAGTAAACTCGTTGATTTTGGCGCCTTTACTACAGAGCCATTTCACTACATCTACATCGCCGATTTCAACAGCTTTCAATAAAGGGCTGCAGCTCTTCATTCGCTTGTGTTGTTTTGACCTCCTCACGACCTTGACGTTGACGTCTGATCCGTTGTCGATCAAAAGTTTGAGAATGTCTTTGTCCACGGAACTCAAACCTTTTTTCTCAACTAGCACTAAGTCTAAGAGCGTCTCCAGAGCAGTTTTCCCACCAGAGCCTCTTTGATTGATGTCACTGACGTCCAATGCGATTAAAGTGCTCATCAGTGAGAAGTCTCTGTACATCACAGCTGCACACAGTCTTGGGAGCTGGGACGCCTTTCCGTCACAAAAGACAGAAACGAATTTGAGCAGACCCAGTTTGTCTGCCAAATCCCGAATAGTCTCCCCGTCTTTAGCGTCGGATACATTAGCGCCGTTGGAGATCAAGACCTGCATCGCCCCAATGTCCGCGCTCTCAACTGCTTTCCTCAGAGCTGTGTACCCTCTGTTGTTTTTTAAATCCACGTTGTCATGACGGCACAACAAGCGAGCCATGTCTGCTGAGCCGGACATCCTTATGGCCAATATTAAAGCTGTATCTCCTCTGGCGTTTCTCATAGAAGCGTTCGCACCTTTGTTCAGCAAAATTCTGACCATTTCGAGAAGTCCTTGACGAGCACAGAACATAAGAGGGGTATTTTTCTCTTTGTCCGTGGTGTTAGGATCGGCGCCACGATTCAGCAGCTGTATAAGATTAAGCTTCCGTCCGGACTTAGCGACTAGCATCAGCGATTTGTTAAGAGCTTCCTGTGAGTGGTCTTGATTCTGACTTAGAAGATTCTCAACATCTGTGTACACGTTTGAGGTGGCCATCTCGTCCAGTTCCGAGTCCCTTGATGTATCCTCTTCCCGTCTTGTCCTGAGTTCTGCCAAAGGCAAATTGTCTAACTCATTTAAAGCCTTAAGTTGTGACCTTGTCCTTACTAGTCTCTTACTTCGATGTTTAACAATCTTAGCAAGTTTTTTCATACTTTCGGGGTCAATGGACTCAGCCATTGATGCTTGGGGTCGATCTGGGGAGGAAAAAAGGCGAATAAAATAAATGTTAACGATTAACAAGCTCAAAATCTGAAATATAAATAATACTACAGAGAGAGAGAGAGAGTGTGTGTTTCCACAAAATCAGAGACCGCCAAAACGTTTCTTTTCATGCTTGGAAGTAACGCAGGTAAAAAAAAAAACAGGTTTTGATATTTTCGTACCAAAAAGTCTTTTTTTGTTGTTGTACACTGTAACTTACTATTGTGAAAAAACGAAAGCTTAAAACCTTTGGCCACATTACGAGATCTACGGGGCTCGCAAAGATCTTTCTTCAGGGAACAGTGCCAGGGAAAAGAAGAAGAGGCAGACAGAAAAAGCGATGGGAGGACAACATTAAAGAATGGACAGGCCTGCCATTGAGAGAGGTTCTGAACAAGGCAAAAAAAAGGGAGGAATGGAGAAAGACGGTCGACAAATCTTGCCTGGTGCCCCAACGGTCCAACAGACTAAGGGATAGGTAAAGGTAAAGGTAAAACACTGTAGTTGCAGAGCGTGTTTGCTTCTGTCAATATATGAATGACATGAACCATCACATTAAATGCAGAGGCGTAGTGAGAGAGGGCAAGGGGGGTGCGAGGCATACGTACCTACATACTCCTTACTATCAATGGACCTCATTCACCAATAATAAACAAACAACATTTAGCCACGTGATTCTCTATCCTTTCTATACAAATTAATCCATAAAAACTGTCACGTGATACGTTTTTTTCATTGTTTTAACAATATTATCACGTGGCTAAATGTTTGTTTACGATTGGTGAATGAGGTCTATTATATATATATATAATAATAATCTTTATTGTCCATATGGACATTTGTCTTACAATTTGTGCATTACACCAAACAAAAAACATAACTTCAAGAAACCAAAGTGTACATTCACACCAGACTCATATATATAAGTTATCAGCTTGTCGATATTTGATATACAACGATAGTTTTTTATGCACGTTTCACTGTAAGTGAGATAAACAAACCAATAACACATTAATAAGAAACTTATGGAAGTACTTAATATTGTAACTCTATAAAGTACAAGCAAAAATTTGCAAATCTATATCTGAACAATATTTGTACAATTTGAGCTTACAAGGTTTAAGTATATGTGTCATTTAAGGTGAATACAAGTATTTACAACAATGCTTACTTTGACTTTTCTAATGTTGTATAAAAATACATTACCAGATTTAGTTTGGTGGAGACACTAGGCAGGAATTTTTGTGGAAACCCCTACATTCTTGTAGCTTCAATATAACTTATAAATAATACATCTAAAAACGTCATATTTATGAAGAAAGAGCAATCCAACCTGTTCATTTAGTCTCTATTTTATGATGTTGAAAATGAATATATGATATTATTATATATTTATATAGTATAATAATTTTTATAAGCATGTTAAAAAATATTTAATTGAATGAAATGTGAAGGCACGCTAAATGGGTTTTACACTATGGTAAATCCGGCCTTCAAATAAAAGAGAAATCGTATTTTTTTTTTAAAGTAGTTTTTATATTTTCCTTTTTTCTTTTTCTGCCTATTTATTTTTACATTCATGTAAGCGGGTTGTCGATTCAGCCAATAAAACTAATAAGCGATCTTAGTATCGGATAACGTTTCGATACGCGTAGACTGTAATCATCTTTTTTACAGGGAACGTCTGTACTTAAAGACGTTGTCCCTACAATATCTACAGAAGGGACTGGTGTTTCCCAGCCAATGTTCTGTATGGCAAGCTTCTCTTACTTCATAACATAGGGGCTGACTGGCTATATGGGCATTCGGGCGAATTCCCATTGGGCCGATACCCCAATGGGCCGGTAGGACCACAGTGAGAATTCCTTTTTGAAGTCACGTCTGTATTTTATAAAATAAGGGCCGCATGGATGCTACTTATGGCACGTATTAAATTGTTAAATGTTTTATAGTATTATCTTATAAGAGGGGCCCTCTGAGCGAAGTATTTAAAACAAATCTTTTATAGACTCTACTAGTTCCCTACTAATTAAACCTTACACATTTTCCGAAATAATGTAATAGCTTACATCCCTAGACAGTGCTACTAGTAAGCTTCATCATGTCAGGGCCTATACACTTTGCGATTTAAAAAAACAACACAAGGCCTTATTCAGGCCTTTTCCGTATAAGGATATAGTGTTCACTGTATGCCTGTGTTCAGTTTTCGATACATTTTCAAACTGAATGATTTTAAGGACAGGTAGACCTAGAACTAGAACTGGAAGTCCATCATATAATATACAATTTATGGGCCTAATGGTATAGAACTGCGCGGACCGATTTAACACACAGTCCGACAGCTTAAACATAAGGTTAATGTGTTACATACCTGGTGTAAGCAGGGATAATTTGTTGAAAGAGAGCCGCCTTTTCAAACTCAGTTCTAAATGATGAAAATATCACAAATGTTACAACCAGCACACTGAAGGAAAAGTCATTGACTGGACTGCTGATTTTTAAACACACACAAAAATGGGTAACTCATCTCTAGGTACCAATAAGTCAGCGATTCTTAACCTGTGCTTCACGTACCCCTGGAGTAACTGGCATTCCTGTAGGTGTTTAAGAATGCCAATTTCAAGCATGGCGTCAGGGCCGGTCTTAGGCCACTGCAACCTATGCGGTCGCAGTGGGCCCCGCGCTTTCATAGGCCCGCGCTGATTCTAGGTGTAATTATTAAATTGTAGAATACATACGAAAAAGTCATGGAAATCTGAATTTATTGAAATCTCAGGAAAAATAGACACAAGTGTCATTTGTGGGTGTCATTCATTACGGAAAACGCCAATCCTACGTGGGACAAAAGAAAAAAAAAGCCATTGTCAGCTTTCATGTAATAAAATGAAACAAGCGGGCGAGTTTTCACCTTCATCAGAAGTTACAATTCTTTATTTACTTTTATAGTCACTGGCAA
This sequence comes from Biomphalaria glabrata, assembly GCF_947242115.1. NCBI lineage: Eukaryota > Metazoa > Mollusca > Gastropoda > Planorbidae > Biomphalaria > Biomphalaria glabrata. The sequence continues at coordinate 10,860,688 of NC_074728.1, forward strand.
ATACATATGCCATAGGTTGCAAAGTTCGTAAATGAAAGTTAATTTGGTCGCAATTTTGTTCTTAGTAAAGAATAAATAAAATTCAAAGTAATTTTTTTTTCTAATACAAAATCTTACTTGTCACTTATTACCCTTATTCCCACCCAGACTAGGCCCCGCGCAATCAGTTTCGCATAGGGCCCCGCAATTGTTAGGACCGGCCCTGCATGGCGCACTATGCTTCTGTGACAGAACCTTCCGAGAAATAAAATGGTTTGCGTATAAATATTTAGAACTGGTTTTAACAAATAAAAAAATAATAATTGGGAGCATGTAGGGGGAGAGTTTGAGAAACACTGATGTTAGAACTTAGACACAGGTTACTGTGAGAACCACGTGCGTGGACTGTTTTGGTAATAGCCGTATACTGTGGTCAACAGCTCGTGTAGGGACCCACAAGGAGGAAATAAAAAAAAAACACACAAGTTCAAGGGATGGGAGGGGAAAGGTCACCAAGCACGACGTTTCATTTCAAAAGCTACAGGGCTGAGAAGTCGGAGATCTGGCCACCTAAATAATATCTGAACACACCCACTAATAAGAGTTGCTGTTATTAAGTTTGAAAGTAATACACACAGATGCAGGGAATTCAAAGTCTTTAGATTAATCCAGACTGAATAAGAACCTGACATAAGCTAGGGTGATTAAAGACGATCTTCTGCAAGCCGAGGGGGGCGCGGTGGCAGAGTGGTTAAGTGCCTGGCTCCCATAACTGGGTCCCTGGGTTCAAATCTCGTCGAAAATTTGACTTTTGGGTTTAGGGATTTTTAGGGCGCCCTTGAGTCCGCCCAACCTGACTTAACGTTAGGGAAAGTAAAGGCGGTTGGTCGTTGTGCTGGCCACATGACACCCTGCTCGTTAACATTAGCCAAAGAAACAGTTGACCTTTAACATCCTCTGCAATGTCTATTAGGGGACCGTTACTTTACTTACTTGTGTAGACCGCACAACACCCTCTCCTTAATATCAAAAGCTTTCGCAAGTGCGTTTACAATATCCTGAAACAAAAAACCAAACTCGACTCGTTCTAGTTGTCATTGTAAAAGTCAAGATACTTGAGATTATTAACATTTTACATTTCCCCAACTAAATGATTAATGACGTCAGAAAACAACAACAAAATGTCGCGGTAAAAAAATGACATCAGTTTCCACCAAGCGATTAGGATGTGCTACAAGAGACAGGAGCGGAAGGATTGTGATTAGCGGCGTCTCAATGGTGTAGGATTGTGTGATGCAATCTGAATAAGAGGCGCCTGCTCCTGATTTTTTCTTCAAGTTTGACTCCCGAAGCCTTTCCTATGTTTGGGTAAACCTGCAAAGCAGCAGAGGTTACAATTCAAAGTTTTCCTTTTCCTTGGTGGGTAGCAAGTCTAGCAAGCAAAGGCTTATGAACCCATCCTCTCAAAAGTTTAGGCGCCAGTTACTCGCCTTTGCCCCTTCTCCTATTCGTGAAAACGGTTCCGCCGGACCCAATACATGAGGCACACTTAAAGGCTAAGAGGTGGACTGGTTGCCTGGATATATTTGAGACGCTGGCTATTTGGAAACATTTTATCACTAGTTGAGTGCTTACATCCACCACTTCCACCAATAACAACTTTACGGAACTTTAGTATGCATCTGGATTCGAATGCGAGCCCTTCGGTTGAGTCTAGATTAATCTTATATTTCGTTGACGTTTTAATGTGGCTAGCTGAGCAACGTCGTGTAGTCGTGCGCACTTTCTTAATAATAATAATAATAATAATAATAATAATAATAATAATAATAAAAACAATAACAATAATAAAAATAACAATAATAATAATAATTATAATAATCTTTATTGCCAGTAAGGAAATTTGTCTTACAATTTGTGCATTACACCAAACAAAACATTATAACTATAAAAACAAGATTACAAAGAGAGTTTGTGTTACACAAACTCAGAGGCGGCCCCGTCGAAGTCGGATCCCTGTCGGATCTGCATATTCGCAAATAATATTCAAGAGGTGATTTAATTTTGATGTAAAATGTTTTACACGTTTCGGATGTTCCTTCAGAGTTGAAGATAATTAGTTCCTAGTCCAAACCTCCCGCAGGACGACGGGGGATGGGAGCGGGCAGGGTTTGAACCCTGGGCCATCCATAAATCTGAACGACAGTCCAGCGCGCAAACCGCACGACCAGGCAGCCATCCGATGGTCAAAAGTAATAATGTTTCAAAGATTCATTTGCCGTAAATTTAAATTTAAATTTAATAAAAAATAGTAGATTAGTTTTAGTATATTAAAACATTACAATATTGATCAAAACGTTTGGAAATGAAAATCTACACTTTTTTTTACACTTTAAGTTTAGAAATTGAAATTCTACATCTTAATCTAGTCTATTTTAGTCTAAACTAGATCTAGAAATTCTAGATCTAGACTCTAAAATAATTTTAATTAGAATATAATTCCAGATCTAGATATACTGTAATAAAAATCTAGATCTAGTTTAAAAAATCTAGATTAGATCTAAATCAAGATATCATTCTTTTTTTAAACGCGAGTCACATAACGAGGCTTAATAAACATTACTATGCCGAGTTCTTTTTTCATTTCGTTTGAAGAATTAATTCCATATAACGTCAGAGGGAAAAAAAACACTACGTCACACGGCCTAGCTAGACTAAAAATTGCCTTCATCTATAAGAGCCATTTATCGAGTGTTCATAGACTTTGGTGCACCGAGTGCTTCTTTAAGCATTTCATTTAAAGAATTCATTCCATATGACGTCAAAGGAAAAAAAAACACTACGTCACACGGCTTAGTTAGACTAAAATATGTTTTCATTAATACAAGCAATTTTTTCGAGGGTTAATAGACATTGGTGCACTGAGTGCGTTCTTTTAACATTACATTTAAAGAGTCCATTCATATGACGTCAAAGAAAAAAAATTCCATTACCTCACAATAGGCTAGTACCGGTACCATAAAAAAAAAATGTCTTTATTTACACGAGATATTTAACAAGGGTTCATAGACATTGGTGCACTGAGTTCTAATAGAATTTATTTAAAAAGGATCAGAGCCGCATTGTTTTTGCGTTTTGTCTGTCAGTCGGTCTGTCCGTCATCTTGATATAAAAAAAAACAACTAAAAGTTATTAAAAATTGATTAACCTTTATTTTACGTTTCAAAACATCGCAATAATTTTTAGGTATGAACACAATTGAAAAGTGTATATAATAGATTGTTCCGGATGTTTGTATAAATAGTAAAAGAAAAAGAGAATTTCAGATAAATGTAATACCGTTAATTAAATTTTTTGGATGGTCACGTATAAAAATTAGATGTACTACAGCCACGTGGAGAGATTTTCATACCTTACTTTGGTGTTTGGATTCTGTTTTCCTTAAAAATCGGAACATAATATTAACGATAATTAGATTTTTTAATGTTTTAGGTAGAAAGTTAAAAGTACTGTAAGAGAGTAGTGAGTTAAAATATTTTTCATAAAAATCCGTAAAAACATTATTTTGTAAATGAGAAGATTATTTGTTTATTAATTAGAAGAGGGAGTTCAAACAATTATTTGGCGTTAGTAGATTTTTAAATAAATTCGGAAATTTCTGGCGACGATTTGTAAGAAACAAAATCCGGAACTTTCTTTATTGATTACAAAACTTCTATGTTATGTTTTACAAGAAAATTAAATGTCTAAAAAGTAATTTTCAGTAATCAATTCTAGTAAATTACTTTTTTTTAAAGCCTTATGCGATTTCAAACAATCATTAGGCATATTTCATGTTTTATGAAACAATATCCGGAACATTTTTACACTTAATGAAATATAAGTCAGTATAGAGATTTTGATTTAGCATTAATATGCTATTTACATAAAAAAACGGAACAACATAGTATTGATAATGTGTTTTTGCAACGTTTAAGCATGGAAATTGAATGTAATATAAATTAGAAGAACAAACAAACATTTGTTGGTGTTGATTAGTTTTGCACAATAAAATCCGGAACAATTAATTTTTAGATACTTAAAACTATTGAGATGTTATGGGAGGAACATTAAAGTGTAAATCACATTTTCAATAGCTTTTAGAGTTCTAGTTTTTTTAATCTAATCGTGACGGACAGACTGACCAACAGACAAAACGCACAAAAATAATCTTCTTTTATTCGGATGGGGGCACTAAACAAAAAATAAATAAAATCTGATTTTTTAAAAAAGTTTAAGGAATTGGTTTAGCACCTGATCATGTAGCGACGTTACGCTACTGCACGAAAATCGCTGCATAAAAAGTCCATTAAAAAAAAATGTGCGTGATATTTACATACAAAATGCATTATTAGCCTTTATAAACAAACAGAAATGTTTTCTTTTAATTTTAGCAGCTAGTTGACCAGAAAAAACATCTTTAACTATTATTTATATTTGTTGTAAACATTTCCTGTACATTTTAAAAATATATTTGACTTAGTGATACTGAAAATACACAAAAATTGTCCGTCTTTGTTAGCATATTGTAACATTGCCTCCCTTACATTTACGTAATTGTTTTAGAATTGGTGTATTTTTATGAAAAAATCGCTTGCATAATTAATTTTATAAATTAAACGGTTTGCTTTTAGAAAACCAAAAGTAGCCGTTGCACCTAAACTTTTCAAGCCGCATTTAATGATGAAATAATATTTTTCATATCTCTTCTAGTTTTCGAGATCTGAGTGTGACAGACGGACAGACGGACAGACGGACATTTTGCACAAACCTAATAGCGGCTTTTTCCCCTTACGGGGGCCGCTAAAAAACAGAATGTACATTCACACCAGACTCACTCATAATTTAAATGTGAACAGTTTATATCAGACTGTTTCTATTTAATAGATTTATATCCTTACTCTAATTGTATATATTTATATATCTTACAATACCTAACAGAAGGGTGACGAAGAAACTATTGGGGAACCAGTCAACTCAGAACTTAGTTCTTTCAATGAATTCACTCTTGTTACATAGAGCGAGTACATAGAGCGAGTACATAGAGCGAGTACATAGAGCTAGTACATAGAGCGAGTACATAGAGCGAGTACATAGAGCGAGTACATAGAGCGAGTACATAGAGCGAGTACATAGAGCTAGTACATAGAGCGAGTACATAGAGCGAGTACATAGAGCGAGTACATAGAGCGAGTACATAGAGCTAGTACATAGAGCTAGTACATAGAGCGAGTACATAGAGCGAGTACATAGAGCGAGTACATAGAGCGAGTACATAGAGCGAGTACATAGAGCTAGTACATAGAGCGAGTACATAGAGCTAGTACATAGAGCTAGTACATAGAGCGAGTACATAGAGCGAGTACATAGAGCTAGTACCTGGAGAAACTCTTGTGTGTATTTTTACTTTGCCAACTATCGTGGCTCAACACTAAAACATTGTATATAGGCAGGGCCGGATTTAAGGCAGGGCAGACGGGACTACAACCCCGGGGACGCCACAAGAAATAGGCTTCCACAAAAGAGAAAAAAAATTAATTTCGACGGGTCAAAAACATTATTTTACACATTTTTACGACTTTCAATTGCAGGGGCCTCCAAAAAAAATCCTTCCTCGGGGCTTCCATATACGTCAAACCGGCCCTGCATATAGCAGGGGTTAGAAAGAGGTTGGCTACACTGTTGTCAACTAAAAAATGAAAAAAATTCATTATTTTAAATTTGTTTTTGGAAAGTTAAAAAAAAATTATAATCGTAAACATTTTACAACATTTATCAACAAATCAACTATTCTGTACACCGGTTACAACGAAAAATTGCTATTAGTCTGCTGCCGCTCTATTTGTAAAAGTCTACACGAAAGATTTAAATCTTCATACTTTTTAAGGTGACAAAAAAAACAACACCCTGTTACGTATAGGAACCATTGTTATATTACAGGTTTTAAAAGATATTTTGTGTAAATTTTAACGCGATTATTAAAGGATAGAAGAAATAGTCATACCGGTCAGAAAAAAAAATAAAAGGAAAAATATTGCAAGCATCTGTCCTTGATCTTTGGTTAATCTGACATGTTGAGATTATTACTAGCATGAGAGGCAACCCTATCTAAGGCTATTTATAGTTGTCACAGCGCATGGCAAAAAAAAAAAGGGGGATATGACCTATTTATGACGTCATAACTTCATGTGCTCTAGAATTAGATCGTGAGACTTGATACCGATCTAGTGAGAACTGGCGTTTGTACAGGCGTTTCAATTCATTAATATGGCTACTTTGGCTAGACAAATCTATGCATGTTTTTGTCAGTGTTTTCATTCCAACTGATGCGTCTGTTCATGTTGGATATGTTAAGTAATGAAATCGAATTATTATTATTATTATTATTGGATGTGTTTTTATTGGAGAACAAAGACTCTGATAATATCCATCATAAGTTGTAAAGGTTGACTCAATCGGTAAGCCACATTGTGACAATAATAGGCCAATATGTGGGGGGTAAACACCCTTCACAGAGAACTAGCAATGAAAAAATCAGGTTTATAAAAATGTGTGAGCCTACAATAGCATGTCCAGCTAATTATCTGACCGTCACATTTAGACCTCATTAAATATAGGCACTATTTAAAATCTAATTTGACCATAGTCTGTAGCGTGCTAAAAATGATGCAGAATTTAGGCTAAACGTTATTACAAATTTAACATCGAGAACACTTATAAACAATTGCTCATACATTATTTATAGAACAAGACTTAAAGGCTTATAAAGTATTTGTTATATTATTATAGTAAGTATATATTATGTTTGGACATAGTACAGATCCAACAATAGTACCAGATAAGAAACAATAATTATGTTTCCAGCGTTCCATATATATATATATATATATATATATATATATATACATATATATATATATATATATATATATATATATAGTGCTTTTTTTGTAAAAAAAAATAAAAAAAAAATAGGTGCCGTACTCAGTGAGTAGGTGCCGGTAATCAGTAGTGGATTGTCTAACTTTTAACTACTAAAAATTAATAATATGCGTTAAAATACAAGAAAAGTAATATTTTTTTCAAAAAGGTGCCGGTACGCCGCACCGTACCGTAGCCATGTATATATGTATATATAAGAAAGATGTTCGTCTGAAAAGCTTGAACTATGATAGAGTGTAGATAGAAGTGTCTCCCCCCTCTCACACTTATGATATGCAAGTATCACGGCAGACATTCTCAGTCTTATCAAGACTTTGTTAAGTGTTTGTCTCCATTAAGCGTTGACTTCACGTGACTTGACCGTGTGATATATCTTTCAAAAAAATGTAAGTCTGTCGTATGTGTTAGTTTTCTGTGTAGATATTAATCTGAGTTATAGTGTGGTGTTGGTAAGACATACGAAACATTTAAAAACATTTTTTTTTTGGTTAACTTTTAAATGAGCCGAATGTTCATCCAGATTTGATCACAAACCTCCAGCAGGAGGGCAGAGATCGGCGGCTGGCAAGGTTTGAACGCGGGACCAATGAGACGATAGTGTAGAGTGCATATCACACAACTAGGCAGCCATCCAAGTTTTTTTAGACTAGTGTTCAAATTTTTAAATTTCTATTTAGGAATTTTCCACAATTAATATACTAATATTTCAAAGTCAATAAGTAAGCTAAATCTTATTGTTTTACACTATGTAAATAAATAGCTCTAGATCAATCAGAAGTTCAAGGAAGATATAATTAGCCCTATTTTTGAAATATAGTTTTATATACGCTGCAATGTTCTTAATTAGCATATGACACAGAGCCTCGACTGTGGCCCATTCTACAATAAAGTTTGTTCCATTTATTGAACAGTCTGAATTAGTCTTCCACATATAGTTCTGTGTTCTGACTAACGTCCGCGCATGTGGCATATAGCCAAACAAGACACTTCAACATCTTCTAAGTGATGATATATCAAAGTCAGTTACATCTTGACAGCGCCAAACACTTTACAATCTATTTGAAATAAATTAGCTTACATTAAATGGGAGGTAAATAGCCTGGCATTACATTGGCCTCGATCTAAACCTTATTTTCAGAGCATCATGACAGATAATGAAATGACTGAATCCAATGACCACAGTTCTTCATTCAAACTCAAGTTTAAAATAGTCTGGACTCTAGTCAAACATAAGGTACCTTCTCATTGACAACATACCAATAAGTAAGTTTGTGCATGCGTGGGTGTTTGAGAATATGTGTATGTGTGTGTGTCCAAGTGTATTTGCATGTTTGAGAATATGTGTATGTGTGTGCCCATGTGTATTTGCATGTGCCTCGTTTAACTGTACATTGGCAACTGTGTAAAGTAGTTATAAATCAAGGACTATATGTGTATACTTTAGTGCACTGGCCTCAACAAGTTCATCTCTAGAAAGTTAACCAGACTACAAGAGAGGAGACTGTATAGACAAAGAGCAAGTTGTTCTATTTATGACCTGGTAGAAAAAGTAAGTAATTTACATAGTAGTCAATTATTTACATAAATCTTTAATATTGCTATAACTTAGCCAAATAACCTCAACGAAAGCATTATAAAATAATAAAATAGAATGTTTAATAATCAAAAAAGAAACTAGATCTAGAGCCACACTAATCACATCACAAGCGTCCTTGTTTTTATCTCTAATCGGCCATCTTACTTCCACTCTTCTTTTCATGTCTCTGTCCTGTGTCTCATGGTGCGCAGTCTCACACCCAATGGCAGCGTGCATTGTAGAGTCATCACAATATGAGAGTTAGCGTTTACGTTAGTCATAACTTTGAGACCACCTTAAAGAATAATGATCGACAGACCTTAAGTTCTTAGACAAGAGCTTTCCAGGGGCTTAGCTAGGAAATCGCCAACATTTGTGTGCCCGCGTGGCTTGACCTATTTCGGGGCCACTGCATTTAGCGTAGTATCTAATATTTAATGTAAAAGAGATTGATGCTTGGAGAGAGAGAGAGAGAGAGAGACAGACAGATAGATAGATAGATAGATAGATAGATAGATAGATAGATAGATAGATAGATAGATAGATAGATAGATAGATAGTAGATAAATAGATAGATAGATAGATAAATAGATAGATAGATAGATAGATAGATAGATAGATAGATAGATAGATAGATAGATAGATAGATAGATAGATAGATAGATAGATAGATAGATTTTTTATATTTTTTTCATACATTCCAAAGGTTGCATACCTTGAAAGTCGACTTGAAGATGTCTCAATGTGTGTCTCAGAATGTTGTGAGTTTTTTTTTACATTACATTATTACATTATTATGAGGAGTCTATTTACATATATGTATTAACTATAATCACAGATGTCAATATTCATACTTCGACCATTGTCTTGTGAGTAACCATTGAGCATACTTCGCCTATTATGTTATGACCATTAAGCTGCTAGTAGCACAAAGTGTTCAGACGTAATATGTGTAGCTACTCATCCGAGTCTTTGTCGTTGTTTATTGCTATTTTGTTGACCTAACTGTCTAGTTCATTAGCTTTCATTTCACAATTTATCTTATGTAAGACAACGACCAAAGGCCATTTTATTCTTTATTAATCTATTTTTTTTATTCACTTTCCAAAAGATTACATTGTAAAAAAACAACAACAAATGTAAAAACTTTGTTCGGAAAGTGTTCATAGTTCTTGCGTTCATTTGCTTGTCTTATTTGCCCCGCTCTCGACACGTAAACTGCCCACATGGGCTTACATCTCACATGGGCTTACATCTCACATGGGCTTACATCTCACATGGACTTACATCTCACATGGGCTTACATCTCACATGGGCTTACATCTCACATGGGCTTACATCCCACATGGGTTTACATCTCACATGGGTTTACATCTCACATGGGCTTACATCTCACATGGGTTTACATCTCACATGGGCTCACATCCCACATGGGCTCACATCTCACATGGGCTCACATCTCACATGGGCTCACATCCCACATGGGCTTACATCTCACATGGGCTTACATCCCACATGGGCTAACATCCCACATGGGCTTACATCTCACATGGGCTTACATCCCACATGGGTTTACATCTCACATGGGCTTACATCTCACAAAAAATGCATGATCTTCGGAGTTTTGAAGGGCAATGTCTTTATTTACTAATAAAGTTCAACATTTCTGGGACACATACACACACACAAGTTTTTTATGGATGGTGTATTGTCAGTATTCAGTCATTCTCAAACTGTGGGGGAAGGCTTACGTATACAGGAACTGTTATTTTGTTACAATGCCTGTTTAGGACTTTATTAAACTATTTTTATATTAAGATGACGAACGTAGAAACATTAAAAAGAAATTTAGTCGACAGATTTAAATAGGCACATTTAAATTAAAACATTTATAGTTTATATTTGTTTGCATATATCTACCGTTTGGTACGCAATAAAGTCATGTCATGCAGCGCCTCTTTCATATGATCTTGATATTTAAAGCTAAGAAAATATATTACATCAAAAATAGTGTCAAGTGCTAGACGTTACAATCTCGTAGATGGTTTGATTGGCAGTCATGCAACACTTTGGAAACGACCTCAAGCTTTGAACGCTTAGAACATTGCTTGAAAATCTCGATATCCATGTCCAAGCCTCCTGCAGGGGGTGGGGAAAGGAAGCGGGCAGGGCTCGAACAACATCCTTCTGACAGAAGAGCTAAGCGCATACCACGTAACCAGGCAGCCAGAACAGACTAGTAGATTTGAATTGTGTTGGTTATGTTACGAGTTTAGTTTAATGGCACGTGATGCTGTTTGTTGAACTTATAAGCTCGATTATTTTCTGATCTTTTAATTTACATAGAATGTCTCCCTAGTTTATGTGTTCCCTCCGTTCCTTCGTGAAGTAAATACATTATAGCTTTTATATAGTGCTACTTTCATATTTATTACATGTTCAGAGCGCTCTGGTCCAATCTCATTTGTGGACCAGTTTTTTTTTTTTGGGGGGGGGGGGGGGTATCTAGGAGTTTGTTTTCCGTGCTGCCTATAGGCGCTCAGTAAACAGAACTCTGCCCGAGTCGGGTGTCGAACCTTGACAGGGTAGCCAAGCCAAGCCAATTTCAAGCGTACTTAGCCTCTCGACCACACGCTTCCCACATACTACTAGTAAATACAACTAATAACACAGTACTCCTGGATTTAGCCAAACAAAGCTCGTAATTAAAAATATATTTTTCCATTGAAGAATGCGTAGACTTAAATCAGACTGATGCGCTGTTTTGTCATGTCCACATTTTTATATGCTTGTTAGTCTCTATACGCTGACTGCAGAGCATGAGAGGAGGATCCTAGCAATGGAAGTGAAATGCTACAGACGAACCCTAGGTATCGCAATCAGAGACCGCATCACAAACCAAGAGATTAGAGACAGGGTTACTGCTAACTAGCGTTAAAAAATGCAAGCTTAAAATATATGGTCATATAACAAGATCTTCGGGGCTCGCAAAGACCTTCCTTAAGGGAACAGTACCAGGAAAAAGGCAGATTGAGAAAGCGATGGGAGGACAACATAAAATAATGGACGAGCCTGCCGTTGAGTGAGGTTCTGACTAGGGTAAAGGATAGAGAGGAATGGAGAAAGACGGTTGACGAGGCTTGCATGGTGCCCTAACGGTCCAATGGATTAAGGGATAGGTAAAGGTAAAGAAAAAAAGAATTAAATAAAGAGGTCAGTTAGTATTATAATGATAATAAGATAATAATACAATTTCTGTAAAATAATATCGGAATAATTATAAATCCTTCTTTTGTTGTTTGTTCTGACAGTGAAGAAAGATAACTCTTTGCCGATCGGTTTCTGTGCTTACGTCCCTTACACAGTCAAACTTCAAGCGCAGGCAACTCTTAACTGTTTCTACTTGATCAAGTGTAACCATGGAAGCGGCTTCAATGCCAGCACCGGTGTTTTTACCGCTCCTAGCGAAGGACTCTACTTCGCGAGTATCACTCTGGGCATTGTGGGCAGTGAGAAGGTGGATGCCCTTGTTGTCAAGGACAGCGGAGGCAGGCGAGACGTTGTGGCCAAAGTGAGCTCTGGCACCCAGGGCACCTGCGCCTGTGCCACGGCTGTGTTTATCATGTCAAAGCAGGATACGCTCTACGCAGAGTCTATAGGTGATTGTAGTCGTCCCAAATCTTTATCATGTTTCTCTAGCTTCGTTTGTTTTAAGATAAAGTAGTCTATCCATGCTTTGACCCTTATGTTGTTCTAAGGTCGATATGTGGTACAGTTAAAGTACAGCGTTTCTTAATATTTACAAAGTTTATATCAAGTCACTCTGTCTGTCTGTCAGTCACAAATTTTGTACACGTTATTTCTCCCACTTGCCATTCTCGGATTAATATTAAACTATTGAATGCCGGGCGTGTTTAAGTACAAATTGATCTCCATTTCTTACTTTGTCATAGTAGAAAATGTCTCATTGAATTTAGAAAGATATTTATAAATAAAATATAAATGAGTGAGAAAGGTTTACAAATTAACAATAGGATTAAGACTAAAAAAAACATTTTAATGCCGATGTATTTAGGTTTTACCCCTTATTTTTTTTTTTATTTTTTTTAAAGGAAACCTCAGAACTTGCGCTATTCAGTTTTAGCTTTATCATCATATGAATCCTTGGGCCTTAGGCCTCTTTTCTTTGCCTCTTTTTTGGGCTATGTCCAATGTCGATGTTTCTCTTTTGCCTTTATCGCGAATCGCATTTTAAAATACAAATTATATACATTATCAAATATGATATTGTTTAGCTTCTTCTCGCTTGACTAAAATGAGGAATTCAAAGATGCAGAAATATTGAGCGGATTAAATAACGCTAATCATCTAACGCGTTAACAAGTAGAAATTGAAACTTTGCATAATTATTCATAGTCGATGACATTGCACGAATCTAAAGATTAATTTAATGTTGGAAAAATAGAGTTAAACTTTTCAGTATTGTGAGATATGACTTTCAGTATACGCTTATTTCCTCTGAACATGCGTTATTTTAAAAACTATTTTTCAATTTTTTTTAAAATTTTGCTTGTTTATCTATATAAGAGTCTAGCATCCTCTGAATAAATAAGATATTGTTTTGTTCTTGTTGTATACACAGTAGACCTTCTTTTTAATATATATTAGTGATGGCGTCATCATAGTCGGTGTCACCCGGTGCGGTAAGCTTGGGATGTCATCCCCCCCACCCCCACAAAGAAAAAAAAATAATATCGCCCTAAAAAAACAACTATTTCTTGTTTTATTAATGTTGAACAATGAAACTGTACGCTAATTCATTGATTGGTTACACCCGAGAATAGTTTTCTATTCTAATTTAAAATGTCATTGTCTTTGACATTTTATCAAAATGTATTACATAAATTAAAAATTTACAATTATAGAATTGAGAAACCTTGAGTCGAACGTATTTTTTTTCTAGAGATTATTAACCACATGGTTGGAGAATAGAAAGCTTTACTAATTGTGTATTTGATATTTTTCATTGGATTATGACTAATTTCTGTGAAGTATTCCATGAGATTTATTGATAGCTGAAGTTACCTATTTATTGTGAACCGTTCATTTATCATAATTAAAATATTGTTTGCTATCTCGTGAGTAGTTTAATTGAGTCTATATGTTGTAGTGATATTACTCAGAAACTATAGTAGACATACCCAACAACAAATTTGGCGTGAATAAAGATATTAAAATAATACAAGAAACACTCATTCAAATAAAACATTACACACGTCTTACTTGGCGTCAAACCTTTTTAGAAGTCATGAATATCGTGGGCACCAGCTGGGAAGTGGCTGTGAAAGTCGCCCTACACAAATTTCTGTATTGAGAACTTGCAACCCTATGCGTCGAATGGCGTGCGAGGGGCTTAAGTCCTTGTGTGTCTCAACATTTTACAATAAAAAATGTTACTTTCGCCACTCAAACGGTCAGATAAGATGTCTGGGGTAGCACTTTAGGCTCACTCAGAAACCCAGGAGCCAAGCATTTTTCTACATTTCTGAGCTTCAGAAACTCTTTCTCCTGGCGTCTACAACGCATTATTTTTATCATAGTAGAAGGATTACAAGTTTAATAGAATTAATTAAGGACATTTTGATACTACACTTTAAGAGACAATGGAGGTAATAATTAGTATTTTTAAAAGTTGCATTTTGTAAAAGTGCGGACCGCACCCCCCTAGTGACGCCCCTGATGCATAGTATCTCTTTTGACATAAAGATAGAAGAAGTCATAAAGACATCCTCAGCGCTGATCTTGCGTAGGGAGTCAGACCCAAGGGGCTGCCCAAAATACAACCTACAGAGATGTCTGCAAGCGAGACATGAGAACTGCAGGCATCAATGAAAGTTTGTGGTTGGAGATAGCCCGAGATCGGACAGCATGGAGACAGACTGTGCGTGCTGGTGTGAGCCTCACAGAGAGCAAAAGAATCGAAACGAAGAAAGCTTCCCTATCAGCAACAACTAAAACAAACACATAAACATGTACGAACTGTGGCAAACTTTACTGCTCCAGAATTGGCTTGATTAGTCACACTAGATTCAAATCCGATAGAAACAATCTTTTAAAGTTGTATTATGTACTTCGGGCAGAGCTCTCGAGGGGCCGGACATTACTGCCTTCATGGGACGGATATTGCCCGCGGGCAGTAGGTTCGGCATTACTGCAATATAATTAGGTGTTGTTTTTTTCCCATAAGTAGCTCTGATTACAAGAACTGATTATTCTATCAAGAACTCGCACCCCATTACAAACACACATACAAATTATAGGGTACTGCATGAGATAGGCCTAAGTTTCCTAAAGATTGACAACTTTTATTCCATGTGTTATTGAAGCATGGTGTATATTCCAGCTTATCGTACTGTCACACATCTCCTACTTAATGTTCTGATGAAGTGCATTATCTTTTAAGCAGAACATTTGTTGATTGACTAAATAAAGATAGTACAACGGTTCTCTAAGGAAAAAAAAGAAAGGTTATTTAAAAAAAAAGGTTTTATATCAACTCTGTTTGTCTAGTACAGCGGTTCTCAACCTTTTTAGCTCCGCGACCCCCTAATACAATTTTTCACTTGGCAGCGACCCCCAACCATAAATTCTCGTTCATTTCATTTCAAGAAGTTTGCATAGGAACTAATCTTTATAATCGCTATTATGTATATGTCTGAAGAAAAAAAGTAAATGTGAACACTTTATAACGTCTTTGGATTTATCAATGTAGATGCTAAATATTGGAAATGGATCAGATATCATATTTCCTAAATTACCTGAGTGATAAAATCAGAAGACATGTCATTTTTTTTCCTGTGAACAGTTTCGTTATATAATGAAATGGCACTAAATGTATTTAAAATGTTGCTCCAATCATAACTCGAGCAATTTAACCCCTGGCAATATTAACTCTTCACAATGGTGTGAGATTTCATAGCTCTAGCTATTATGAGAGCTATCAAATAAAAAGCTTCATGGGCTGCTATGTTTTAATTATGCTACTTGCCACCTTAGTCAAGTCTTGATTTCTTGACGTTATCAACCTCAAAACTAAAATACTCGGAGATTTCTTCTGCCTCTTACATACGACAGAGAGAACTACATAACAAATGACGCATTTGTCACCCCCCACTTTTTATTTTATTTTATTGACCTGTGGACGATGGTTATGCTTGCCCTGGATGTGGCAAAATATGTAGGTCACAGCTGGGACTGCGCAGCCACGGGAAATACTGCATTCATCACTGATGTTATTATTATTATTGATGTTTGACGATCGTTGTGTCATAATAATGGAATCTAAGTCATGTCCCTATCCGCCATTACTACAAATGTAAATGCAGACCAACCATGGTACACAGACCAACCAAGGTACACAGACCAACCATGGTACACAGACCAACCAAGGTACACAGACCAACCATGGTACACAGACCAACCATGGTACACAGACCAACCATGGTACACAACAGACCAACCATGGTACACAGACCAACCATGGTACACAGACCAACCAAGGTACACAGACCAACCATGGTACACAGACCAACCATGGTACACAGACCAACCAAGGTACACAGACCAACCATGGTACACAGACCAACCATGGTACACAGACCAACCAAGGTACACAGACCAACCATGGTACACAGACCAACCATGGCACACAGACCAACCAAGGTACACAGACCAACCATGGTACACAGACCAACCAAGGTACACAGACCAACCAAGCTACACAGACCAACCATGGTACACAGACCAACCATGGTACACAGACCAACCAAGGTACACAGACCAACCATGGTACACAGACCAACCAAGGTACACAGACCAACCAAGGTACACAAACCAACCAAGGTACACAGACCAACCAAGGTACACAGACCAACCAAGGTACACAGACCAACCAAGGTACACAGACCAACCATGGTACACAGACCAACCAAGGTACACAGACCAACCAAGGTACACAGACCAACCATGGTACACAGACCAACCAAGGTACACAGACCAACCATGGTACACAGACCAACCATGGTACACAGACCAACCAAGGTACACAGACCAACCAAGGTACACAGACCAACCATGGTACACAGACCAACCAAGGTACACAGACCAACCAAGGTACACAGACCAACCAAGGTACACAGACCAACCAAGGTACACAGACCAACCAAGGTACACAGACCAACCATGGTACACAGACCAACCAAGGTACACAGACCAACCAAGGTACACAGACCAACCATGGTACACAGACCAACCAAGGTACACAGACCAACCAAGGTACACAGACCAACCATGGTACACAGACCAACCAAGGTACACAGACCAACCAAGGTACACAGACCAACCAAGGTACACAGACCAACCAAGGTACACAGACCAACCAAGGTACACAGACCAACCAAGGTACACAGACCAACCAAGGTACACAGACCAGCCATGGTACACAGACCAACCAAAGTACACAGACCAACCAAGGTACACAGACCAACCAAAGTACACAGACCAACCAAGGTACACAGACCAACCAAAGTACACAGACCAACCAAGGTACACAGACCAGCCATGGTACACAGACCAACCAAGGTACACAGACCAACCAAGGTACACAGACCAACCAAGGTACACAGACCAATCAAGGTACACAGACCAACCAAGGTACACAGACCAACCATGGTACACAGACCAACCAAAGTACACAGACCAACCAAGGTACAAATAGGCTTGGTACAACACTTTCAAAACGAACAAAAAACTTCCGTTCAAAAATAGCCCAAAAAAAAGAAAATTTTCGACGGTCTTAAGTGACCCTGGTAAATGGTTATTCGACCCCCAAAGCGGTCACAATCCACAGATTAAGAACCCCTGGACTAGTACAAATTTTGAACACTTTTTTTTCCCCCACTGTTCGTCCACTTCTAAGTTATACTGATGTATGCAAACAAGACACAAAGCTCTAAACATTGACCTTAACAGCTGGCAAAAATCGGCACTGGATAGATCCACATGGAGAGAGAGCATAAAGGAAGGATCCCAGATTGCAGATGCCATACACACCCGTAGTAGAAAGAAGGGTGAATGTACAACGGCGCCTGATGATTACAGATGCCAAACCTGTGAATGCTGCTGTGGTATCAAGGATTGGCCTCTTTAGTCACACAAGTAGTGGCAAAAGGAAAAGATAATTTCTTGAGAAGTAAAATGCCACAGATTTATCTATCTATCTATCTATCTATCTATCTATCTATCTATCTATCTATCTATTATTATTATAGCTTTTATATAGAGCTACTTTCATGTTTATAGCATGCTCAGAGCGCTCATTTGTGGACCAGTGTGTGTGTGTGGGGGGGGGGGTATCTAGGAGTTGGTTTTCCGTGCTGCCTTTGGGCGCTCAGTAAACACAACTCTGCCCGAGTCGGGTGTCAAACCTCGAGCCCACTTCTAGGTAGCCAAGCCAAGCCAAGTTCAAGCGCACTTGGCCTCTCTACCACGCTTCCCACTATCTATCTATCTATCTATCTATCTTTCTATCTATCTATCTATCTATCTATCTATCTATCTATCTATCTATCTATCTATCTATCTATCTATCTATCTATCTATCTATCTATCTCTCTCTCTCTCTCTCTCTCTCTCTCTCTCTCTCTCTCTATATATATATATATATATATATATATATATATATATATATATATATATATATATACATATATATATATCTATCTATCCATATATATATATATATATATATATATATATATATATATATATATATATATATATATATATATATCATTTGCATCCTTCCTGAGATACACGAGACCATATCTATTCATTGCCTGGGCTTCAGATAATTTTAATTGTGTAAAAGGGCTTATTTGCCATTAATAGATGTTGACTTGATGCCTAACATTTCGTGGAAGTTGTTTCTAAACTTTGAGCTCATGACGTAATACAGGACGATGCTGATGCTGGCGTTGAAAGCTTCCAGAACTTTAATGAAAGAGAAGGAAATGCTCAGGTATGGTATGTACAGAAGAACTAGTTGCAGCTGGGATGAGATGCTGCAGTAGATGATGTGGATGACGTTGGCCGGCAGGAAGCTGACGATGAAGATGACCGAGATCATGACCACAAGTTTTATGACCTTTTTCTCCTTGGCCATAACGTCCGCCTCGTTTTCGTTTCGCTTGGATTTCGCCATCGTCGTTTTCATCCTCCATTCGGACTTCCGCCTGAGCTGGATGGCGGTGATGGCAGTGCAGAGTACCACGATGACGAAAGACCCGAAAGGGGAGACGAGATTTAACGAGTAGGTAATGCTCTCGATCTCCTGGCTGCCTTCTCTCACGACCCGGCTCATCACCGTTCTGTTCCTGGCGCTGTTGAACACCCACTGAAGGCTGCTGGAGTAGAAAGACCCCGCCTGGGCGACGGCCACGATGATGAAGGTAGAGACTATGTAGACCGCAGTACGAAATTGCGTGATAATCGTTCTCACGTGAAGAGGAATTACGATGCAGAGGCAGCGCTCCAGAGCCACGAAGGCCGTGATCCAGGCAGTGATTCGCGTGCAGAGAAGATGGGGCAGGCTTCCGGTCATATATTCAACGTCTTCCTGGACGAAGGGCAGGTCGGCGTAGTACATAAGCGGGTTCCAGCATATGGCCACCCACAAGGAAGTAATTAAAGAAAGTAGATCCGACACTGCCAAACCGAGTAGTGATATATTCACCGTATCTTTAAAGCCTGTAGGAAAATAAAAGCCCATAGAATTAAAATGTCAAATCTTATAAAAGGTAAGAACAAGTTAAAATAGTTTTTTGCTCTCAATTACATTTACTTAATGACATAAACTTTTTCATATTTACAATTTTTTATTTTATTTATGGACAATGATTTTCAAAAAAATCATATTTTCAAAATGTCTATGACAAACCAAGTCAAGCCTAATAATTTTGATTACATAGCAAATGTTTTCATAATTTTGTATATTTCAATCTATCGATTTCCACAGACGCAGTGTTCTAGAGGAAGCGGAGTGGACAGGGAAAAAATTCTGAGAGCAATGAAAAGGCTAGCTGATTGTGACGTATTTTTTACTGAGACGCTATAATCTATAAGAAACATAAAGAACTGGTGGTGATGATGATGATGATGACTCTTTAATGTATCCATCGTCTGATGTAGAATGTTTACGCTTTCAGCTAAACATAAAGTCTTTTGGTACAATTTGCATTTCGTCCTCTAAAAAAAAAACGAGGGTCGGACTGTTTAGTCATCATCGAGTTCAAAGGAATTTTAGAACTTCAGAAAATAGTATACAAAAGTTTAATAGAAAGCTTGCATTTTAGTCGCACGTTGCGGCGTTTAAAGCTGCGAATCTGTCAAAACCGTTTCCTAGCAAGTCAGAGGCAAAAGGAACCTGTGTACAAAATTTCATTTCATTGCGTACAGTTGATGATATCTCTTGATACATAACTGAATGACTCAGTCAGTCATTGGTATTTTATATGCATAATATAGATGAAATATTCTGTTAAGGAGTGTGTAAGTATATGTAACGGATGATAAATTTTGACGGCATGTGCATTGGATAAAAAAGGGAAATGACCTATGAGTGACGGAGACGAGACCAAAAATTAACTTTTAATTGGTTTGGTGAGAACAGTACATTAGGAGTTTTGATCATCTCATCTTTGCCTGTGGTCCATTATGGGACCCAACCAGCTTACTCCGGGCATCTCGGTTCTGGGCGAGTCTCTCCAGCTGTCCCCACGTATCGCCTATTTGCTTGGCATCTGCTTCCAAATCGCGGCGCCATGTATTTCTGGGTTGTCCCCTCTTCCTCTTTCCAAAAGGTTTCCAGGTTAGGACTTGCCTTGTTATGTTAGTTGCAGGCTTGCGAAGGGCGTGGACTATCCATCTGCAGCGTCTCTGAAGGATATCTACTTCAACGGGCTGTTACCTTGATCTTTGCCACAGTTCCTCATTCCTCAGGCAGGTATGAGGTATTGATGAAAACCTAGATTTTTTTCATGATGGTGATGGTGGTTCTCCTGGTCTCTGCTTGAGTTTTGATATTTTTCATTAAATTTTTTACCATCTCGTAGATTGATTAGTTTATTATTATTATTATTTTTATTTTCAACACTGAGATTGGAAAGCTTATAATCGTTTGTTTATTTTTAAAAATGTTGACTTTGTTAATAAAGGAACCTTTAAACCTGAAATTCAGAAGCCTATTACTCCGACACAAAAAAAAACTCATCCGTCAGCATCTTCCTTCATTTTCTTACCTTGTCTGTAGAAGATGATAATGTTGATGACGTTGCCGACTATCCCGAAAAACGAGATAACCCCGCTAATCGTATGGTTGATGATGATAGTTATCTCCATAAAACGGTAATCGATGTGAGCTAAACCTTCGGACTGAGTGGGAAGAGCTGTAGAGCTGTTCATGTTTAGCTCTGACTCCATTCTTCCAGTTGATCCAATCTTTTACTTTTCTAGCATAGTGTTTAAGACTACAGCATATCTTTGAGTAGGCCTACATAATACACACACTATGTGTTGCAAATAACATTTAGTTGAAAACTCAACTTAGCGATGTCTTAGTCGAATGGTTTCAACATGTCATTAACATTTATTTGGGGGTCAAAATTAACGGTGCTAATTTCTGAACAGGCTTATACTAAGTGTATTCTGTATATATGCCTAATGCATTATCTCAAACAACCGTTGCTCCTAATTATCACCAAGCAATCAATGATTGGTAAAGTAAGGTGTAGACTTCACGTTCTGAGATTTAATTGTTCATCAAATTGAACATCTTTTAATTAATCAACTCACAGGGCCCCCAGCGATACTACACCCTCCCCGTCTTTTTTTTTTCTTTTTCCATAAAATTTATCAAAGCTTAAAACCAATAACTATTTGAGAATGGGAAAAAAAAAGTCATGCTTCGATGATCACACAAGCAAACTTATTAAAATGTGCGATACATTTATCAAGTGAAGATCTGAAAATTCCTGTGGTCTGGCGAGGAAATTATCTATAATTAAAGGGCTAGAGATTACTGTTACTCTATTGATAACCTGCAAAAATGTGCTTCACTAGTGTTTGCAACATATTTAATAGGGCATGACCAGTTTAATTGTTAGTTCAACAGATGAAAAAAAAAGACAAGAGATAAAAAGCAGTAACAGCAGTTTGATACAAAATGAGATAGTTGATACTGATTGAAGTTTTTTTTTATTGACAATACGCAATTACATTTTTTTGTATATGTAGATGTTGAGTCAGTGCATATCTTTGATATTTATTTTAAAAAGTATAATTGGAGCAAACAAATTGAAATTATACTTTCACGTACACAGACTGAATTGTGCCATAGAGCTTATAAATACAACAGCAAAAATACATTATCAATTGCGTTTTACTAGTAGCACCATAAGTAAAATCACTAAATGGAGACACTTTCGGGACAGAAG
Source organism: Biomphalaria glabrata (assembly GCF_947242115.1). Taxonomy (NCBI): domain Eukaryota; kingdom Metazoa; phylum Mollusca; class Gastropoda; family Planorbidae; genus Biomphalaria; species Biomphalaria glabrata. Next base: position 10,882,774 of record NC_074728.1, read on the forward strand.
ACTAAAAATTAAAGTAGCAATAATACATAAAAAGCTGAAATATATTCTAACATCAATAAAAAAAAAGACCTAATAAAATACTCAGAAAGTCAAAAAGATAAAGGCAGATTTCTTATTTCATATGCTAGGACAAATTCAAGGAAGTTCTCCATCTTCCCGTGTGCCATTTGAGAATGGAACTAGTAGCTTGAATTAACAAAGAAAACCAACGACTTGGCAGAGTTTCTAAGTCTCTAATTAACATCCACTAGATTAATATATAGATATGCTTAGGTCGTAATCATCTTCTCTTTCGAAGGAAGATCTACAGTTTATAAGATAAGATATTTAAAAATAGTGTAAACATTTATAGATTAGCGAAACTCTGTCATTAGAACTTGTTATCTTCTGATAAAAATACGAGGAGATTTGTTGATATTTTGTAAAAGATTAAGTTTCCGGCCACGAAATATTATTTTTCTGTCAGGTGCTGCAGGAGTTTGTCAGAGAGCAGTGGTCTTACCACTGTCTCCCCGCCTTCGGGGCTCCAAAACCGGATTTTCTGTTAGGCTCTACTCCCTTAGCCCTAGACCTCACAGCTAGGGGGTTTGGTTTGTGGGCAGCAGGGCGTGTCCTCAAACCGACGGGCCATGACTGCCTCACATCTTAGGGCCAAACCTCCTTCGAGACCGTTGCAGATTAGCCTGAGGCTTCACAGCTTCAGTTTACATCTGTCACCACAAGGAGGTACTGATTAGGACATGCTGTGGAGAGGCTATGTACTATGTACTAATTGCTCCCCTTTCACAGATGCTAGCCAGCAAGTCAAGCTACCACACTAGACGCTTCACACAGCCTTTGGACAGACTGTACACTAGTTTGTGATTATAATTGTAATCTTTATCTTCTGATTATAAAACTGTCCTAGTAGGCGAAGCGTTCCATTAGATTTAAACTTTGGATGTTGGTTGTTTGTGAGTACTGGCAGTGGTTATCAAGTACTAAGTATTAGTAAAGACCAGACCGTCGTTATCTGGCAATACAAATCTTGAATGCGCGAAAGGTAACAACTACTTGGATTCCGTGTCTCCTTTTCTAAATTTTCTATATTCAGTTATGCAACTACAATAAATGTATGGCTTTCTTTTGTCGTACGCATCTATATAGGCAGCAATGGCTATCGTCCATATTTGATAGCGCAAACAACAGTACTGGTTTTCTTCTGTATTTGATAACGCAAACTACTGCAATGGCTTTCTTCTGTATTTGATAACCCAAACAACAGTACTGGTTTTCTTCTGTATTTGATAACACAAACTACTGCAATGGCTTTCTTCTGTATTTGATAACGCAAACTACTGCAATGGCTTTCTTCTGTATTTGATAACGCAAACCACTGCAATGGGTTTCTTCTGTATTTAATAACGCAAACCACTGCAATGGCTTTCTTCTGTATTTGATAACGCAAACTACTGCAATGGCTTTCTTCTGTATTTGATAACCAAAACTACTGCAATGGCTTTCTTCTGTATTTGATAACGCAAACCACTGCAATGGCTTTCTTCTGTATTTGATAACGCAAACCACTGCAATGGCTTTCTTCTGTATTTAATAACACAAACCACTGTAATGGCTTTCTTCTGTATTTGATAACGCAAACCACTGCAATGGCTTTCTTCTGTATTTGATAACGCAAACCACTGCAATGGCTTTCTTCTGTATTTGATAACGCAAACCACTGCAATGGCTTTCTTCTGTATTTGATAACGCAAACCACTGCAATGGCTTTCTTCTGTATTTGTTAACGCAAACCACTGCAATGGCTTTCTTCTACATTTAATAATGCAAATCACAGCAAAGACTTTCTTCGGTATTCGATAACTCGAATCTTTTTTTTTTTTTTAGATTTTCATTCATAGCGGAAAAAGCCTATCCAGTGTACAAAGCAAAGGAAATGTTGACAAGCTATGTGTTAGCAAATGTATAATAATTTATGCCTTTTTTTAAGCACTGCGAAATAAAATTTAGGTCACATACCTATATATATATATATATATATATATATATTATACCAATACTAGACGTGGAAATCTCTAACACTACATAAACATGTGAAAAACTTCCAAAAAGCTGAAACAAGGCGTTGTTTTGTAAAGTTGTCATAAGAAGCAAAGTGGTGGTGTTGTTTCAACCCTAACCTACGTAATGGAACATCGAAAATAAGAGCTCTCACGTCTCATAATTATTATTATTCAATTTATAGATACTAATCTATTTTTAGAAAGATCTAAGCAATCAATCGATTTAATATACAATATAAAATCATAAGATGTTTAAAATCAACAGACTTGAATTATTTCGATCAAGGATTTTCGAAACGCTATGTCAACGGTAAACAAAAGGAAATGCCTTTATATCATAGATTTGCGTAAATATATAGGTCTGTGATAATTATTAATAACAGACCATTCTATTTAAAATCCTCAAAATAGCATTCCATTATTTCTTAACTTTGAAAACTTCAGACCATTACTTTTCTAAGACAGAAGAGATAGATTTTCCTAGATTCATGGCGACTTTCCTTACAACTTGAAAAAGATTTAAGGACATAACAATCTATATATATACATATAGGTTTGTGATCTGATCATTATCGGATAAGAATGTGCTTTTCCTAGCTTTTCAATTTATATTATATTATAATATTTATTTATATTATATCTTCTGATGAAAATAATTTCAATATTAAGGAAGTAATAGATTTATACTTGACTTAAAACGTAGTTATAAACAAATCGACAAGTAATTAGCGATAATATAGGAGCTATGAAGATTTGCTGCTTCACATTGAAATTTATAGATCTTTTTTTTTCTTTTTTAGTTGGCAACTCTGGAGTTTAAATAAGCGACCTTGACATCTCCAATCTTTCATAATGCAAATCACAGCAATTCTTCTGTTGTTGTTAATTTAACTGCAACCACCATCATGAGTTGTTCTGCTTTTCTATAACCAAATCTATAGCAATGAGTTTCCATTCGTTTTGATCTAGCACATACGACACATACAGTCTATCTCTGAAGTATTCAAACTCAATACATGCATTTTAATCTCAAATATAGATTTTTGTTTTAATTGTTGTACTCACTCGTGTTTCGTCCACGCTTTGTCAATTTTCGGGGAGATCACTTTTTATCTGTTAATACTGAAGAATTTATTTCCCTTGTTGGTATCAAAGAAAATTATTTATTACCAGTAACTAATTTACTAATTGGTTAATGTTTTTTTTTTATTATTGATTCGTGCTTAGTCAGGTAGAATTAAAAATTGTGAATAGTTTTGAATAGATCCGAGAATGGGTGTGGGAGAAATAGAGCGTTCAAAATGTGTCTCAGACGGAGTTGATATAAGCTTTGTACAAATTAAAGCAAAACAACAGCCACAGGCGGCCACAGCATTCCATCCTCTGCAAGGGGAGGGAAATCATTTGGGGGAGGGTGAACTTCGAACCCCCCTTTTGTAGACGATCGTTGACTTGTAGCATCAAACTGCTGGTAACTATTAAACCGCTGCAGGCGTATTATGTCTTAAGTTCAAATAACTCGAATAACTTCTGGTAAACTATTAAACCGCTGCAGGCGTATTGTGTCTTAAGTTCAAATAACTCGAATAACTTCCGGTAAACTACTAAACCGCTGCAGGCGTATTGTGTCTTAAGTTCAAATAACTCGAATAACTTATTTTCTGGACAAACCTAAATATAACCTTTATTATAATATAGACAAAATCAGCTTGTGATTAAAATGCAATAAATATAGTAGATTTTAGCAATAATATAAAATGGTTTATTAATTAAACAAAATCTAACTCACTAGTCACTTCATTTCAGTCTCACGTTCAGTAGTCGTCTCTCCTACCTAAGACCGCTGACGACAATGCCATCTATCTTGAATCATTCACAACCAATTGCGAACCTCTTCCACCGTCGCCACAAAAACACACAGACGCCATACCCCCCTCCTTTCCTTCCTGGCTACGCCCATGCTAAATGCATTTTCTGTCTTGCTAGATGTCTATCTTATGACATGTTGTCTGATCACAAATAATTTCCACAAGATTCTCTATAGTTTGTTTGACGAGTAGGTCATGTTGATTTACAAACTCCATCTGTCCGTCTGGTGCACTTTCTCCCACTACCCATTCTCGGATCAAGTTAAAAATTTGCACAATTATTCACTGTCTCTATCGAAACAGGAATCAATGTAAAAAATTAACCAATTAATTGGTGATAATTATTTAATTATTTTTATATCGATTAAGAGAAAATTAATGAGTATGGATAGATATGGCTATAAATGTAGAGCTCTTCACTTTAGATACGCTTTGTTTGTTTTTTAAAAAAAGGGTATTTTGTTTTTATTATGCCCGATCTCCTGGTCGTTGTTCTATCTGGCCACGCTCCACTTCTGCTTATAGTGAATACAGAATCTGCAGAAGTGATGCAGGCAAGATGTCTGAAATGTATATTCATTTATTTATAGGATGTGCATTGAGTTTTTATTGCAGACGAATGTAGCTGGGTGCAGCAGACAGGGCCGGTCTCAGGCCACTGCAACCTATTCGGCCGCAGTGGGCCCCGCACTTTCATAGGCCCTGCGCGAATTCTAGGTGTAAATTATTAAATGAAACCATTTTAACTTATTACTTTAAGGGTACCTGAATTTTCCGAAAGTTGCAAAATATACGAAAAAGTCATGAAAATCTCCTGAAATTATAAAAAACTTTTGAAAACTCATGCAAATCTCCTTAAAAACAGACAAAAATGTCATTCCGGGGCTATTTTGTACTTAGTAAAGAATGAACAAAATGGAAAGACGATTTTATTTTCTATTGCAAAATCTTTAATTTCACGTATTATCCTTATCCCTACCCAGACTGGGCCCCGCGCAATCCATTTCGCATAGTGCCCCACAATCTGTAGGACCGGCCCTGGCCCTGGCTGCAGACAACGAGGAGTCTATGATATTATAAAATGCACAATTTCATTTCATGAAAACGAGCTCTTTGCGATTTTCAGAAACGTTTTAATAAAGATTTTAGAAAATCGTATCTCTCTTCCCTGTTGTCTTTCACCTCGGCATGCTTCATTATCAAGACTTTGATTTTAAGATGGTCATAAATAATCTTAAGAAGACTGGGACTTCTAATTTCGGGATCTTTAAGGAGTCCACCAAGCCCTAATGTGTACCTGACAATAGAAGGGGTAAAGTAAATGCGGTTGGACATTTTCCTGGCCACATGACATCCTCGGGTTTCAATCCTGGTGTAGACTGGGATTTTTAATTTCGGGATCTTTTGGGCGCCTCTGAGTCCACCCAGCGCTAATAGGTACCTGACATTAGTTGTGGACGTAAAGGCGGTTGGTCGTAGTGCTGGTCACAGGGCACCTTCGTTAACCGTAGGCCCCAGAAACATCATCTGCCCTATAGACCAAAAGGTCTGAAAGGGGATCTTTTAACAACTTTAAATCGTTTTCTGTTTTGAAATCTTCTCATTCTAATCTCTTACACTGCAGCGTCCATAGCAACGAATGTCTTTTTCATGTTTTTTTTTTTTCTGAGCCATCTATGTGTAATATATTTAATCATTATTGTTGCTGACAGAATTGTCTTTATGTCTTTCTAGGTTTTTAATTAATTTAATGATTAACGAGAGGATGTTTACTAGTATTTAAACGAAGCTAGGGTATCAGCTAGTAGATTTATTTGCTTTTTTTTTTTCTTCTCTTTTTCACAAATGTTTTGTACACCAATAATCTGTGGTCTCAAGTATTATTCATGCAATAAACGTCAATGACATAAAGATCTACATAAATATGAAGGATTATTTGTTGTTGTTGTTGTTGTTGTTTGTGCCAAATTGCGGTATTTGGATAGTTCACTTTTGACATCTCAGTATCTCATAGTGTGTTGTTCTTTTTACGTTTGGGATGCTCCTTCGCAGTTGTAGAAACTCTACTTTCTAATCCAAACCTCCCGCAGGAATGGCAGCGGGGAGAGTATGTACCTGGGACAAGTTAATCCTCAACGAAAACACATTTATAAATTAAAAAAAAAAATCAACCAATCAGTTCATCAATTAGTTTAAAGAATTAATTTTATTTGTATGCAGAATATGTACAAACACAATAAGGTAACGGGAGATAAGCCTTGTTTAGATAATCAGGTGATAGGAATGGTAAAATACCTAGATTAAAATAAAATAAGATAATGTAAATATTATATTTAAGACCGTATGTTACCTATTAGATTATTTTAAAAATGTATGTATATTAATTAATTCTTAACCAAATATGTTAATGGATGTATTAATTAACATTGTCTTAATTACCAAATTTAGATTTAATTTTATTTCTATAAAAGTAGTAAATTGTCCCTCCCATTGTAGGAAAAGGTGAAGGTCTTTGCTTCTGCATTTCCACACGACAGTAGATTTTTATACACACACACACACTACGTAGGCATAATATGTACGAACGAAAACGCACAAAAAAGTTCGAAAACAATGTAATACTTTGTAATTGTCCTAAGAGATGCACTGTGTCTACGACTCCATCTGCCTGTCCGAACAAACTTATGTCTGGGAAAGATCCAAGCAGATGTAACTATCACATCCCTATTACCGATCGCTCGTAACACAAAACTCTCGAATTAGAAGCGAGGCCAAAGGCCGAGCACACCGTGCAAACTACCCCATATTCCTTCACTGTAAACTTGCCACATCATCCGCTTAGGTGTCCGACAAAAAAAAAGCGGCCCCCTGAGGATGGTGTGTGGATAGTAACATGTTTGTTGGGACTTTCTTCCATCTCTTGGAGTGCTATGGAATCAGTCCTTAGGCATCCCAACGTCCTAATGTGTTTTTTTTTTTTTTGTTGTTGTTGTTGTTTTTTTCTTTCTTATTGGACTAATACTACTAGTGTCCTATAAAGACCGTTTCCAACTGAGCACCACGGTTAGGTTGAGAATAATTATTTGGGACTTGTAATACTAGAATTAGATCTAGCTTTTATAAAAATCTGGCTTTGTCGTTAACGAAAATCTGGCAACAAAAGCATAGGAATTCGTGCTAAAATATTTTCCCGCTGTAAGACATAGAGTCTAGATCTATTTAGGTTTAGATTTTAGATCTAGACTATGATCTAGATCTCGATTTAGTCAGATTTCATAAATCAAGTTCCACTGTAGATCTTGATTCGAGGTTAATTTTTTATTATAACCTAGGCTATATGAGGTAGGTCTTAATTGTTTAGATCTATATGTTTACTTTAGCTCCTTAGTCAGTTAGTGACACTGACAAGTCTAAGCCTTAGCCTAAAGTTAGTTAGTCCATTGGATATTGGTCCATACTCCATAGTCATAAACTAGTTTAATAAAAGGCAAAAAGGTTAAAAAGAGTGACAAAAAACTTGGACTTGATGTTTAGGCCTATGTTTTATCACTTCATTTAGAAGACATTGACATTGAATGAGTGAATGACTAACTAGTCTAGATCTATTCTATTATACTATTTATAGATCTAGAATCTAGTAACTTACTAGAGTCTATGTAATGTATGAGATGGAATACTCATACTCATTGTACTATTAGATCTAGTCTAATGATCTAGAATCTAGATAATCTAGTAGTAATGTCCACTTTTAGATGGCATATTCACGTCTCTAAGTAGCCCTGGCAACCACTGGCCAGTTTTTTTTGTGTTATCTAATCTAGTGATCTATACTGACTATACTCTCGACTAGTAGATCTGGATCTACTGGAACTATTTCAATATCTAGATCCATAACTCTAGATCTATACTAATGTAAATGTAACTAATTAATACAATAGGCTATAAGTAGTATAGGCACAGTGCCACTATAGCCTAACTAAAATATTAGATCTAGACTTATGTCACCAAGACTGCTAAGACTAGATTTAGATCTGTAGTTAGATCCAGATCTAAAATAGATATAGAATCATAGATCTATGTCTATAGGGCCCATTTATCCTAGATTTAGAGACAAGAGTCTAGAACAGTGATGCCCAAAATACAGCCCGCAGGCTACATCTGGCCCGCGAAGTGGTTCCATCCCGGCCTGCCAAAATGTCGGCACAAAGTGTAGAGAACCAACCTCTGCCTCAAAAAAAAAAAAAAAAAAAAAGAAAGATTAAAAAATGTATCTTTACACAAGGGTCCTCACTATTTCTCTGATGGATTGGTGCCATGACCTTTTAAATTTGTACGTTTATGAAATGGGACTACCAGGAAAAGTGAATGGATCTTTACTTTTTTGTGAAACATGATAAGCCAACATGTTTGTTTTATAAGAAAGTGTAGCTGTTTAAAAGACAACATATAAACAGTATAATGAAACAAATTTGGCAGCATTTTTTATTTGATCTGCGAATAAAAGATTATTAAACTACACGTTCTGTATACACGAGCTTCTCATCAGATAGTTTCAGGTTCATTTCATCTCGTTATATATCTTTTTGTGGCCCGCAACATGATGTGTTATGTCTCTTATCAGTGGGGCTGATAAACATACTGCCACTATGTTTTAACCACATTTAAGAGAGATTCTAGGTAACAATGTTACACCTATACTTCTAATACTAGAAAGTATTTTATTAACTTACAATCTGATTATGATTTATAATTTAACTTTTTGATGTAAACTATCATAGTAAATAACTAGGCCTATATGTTAGTATCAATGCTTCCTTTAGTATAATTTAAACATAAATGTTATCAAAGATGACAACCCAAATCATATTGTGGCAGATGATGACATTATGTTATAACCTGACATTTCACTCTAGTATGTATTGCTTTTATTTAGCCCATATTTCATGCTTTTAGCATGCTCAATGTGCTGTTGTCCAATCTCTTTTGTGGACCAATCTGTTTGAGTCTGGATTCAAACTTGACCCCCACCCTCTCGTTAGGTGACCAAGTCATAGAGGTTTCTGACTCTCAGATCCCAATCTAGAATAAAGTCTTTTAACAAGTTAATGAAAAGAATTGTGTAAAGCATTTTATAGAGCTTTTTTTTTTTTTTGTTCATAATTTTAAGCCAATTAGAATTATGAAAATAAAGATGGATAAATAATAATTAGATAGTGATAGATTTTTTATGTTATTTTCAAGGTCTTTTATTTAAAAAATAATAACTTGTTGGATTATATATATAGCAAATTAAAGTAAAAACACTATTGTTACATATACTGGAGTTTGTTTTTGTGGTTTAGATTTGGTGGATTTAATAAATTTTTGGTGTATTAATATAATCCAACATTAAGAAAACGAAGGTCTTGAAATTCATTTTTGCTATATGCAAGAAGTATATTTAAAATAGTTTAGTCTTACTTGTCAGGGATTTTCGGAAGTATTTTCCCTATATATACATTAAAATCATTGATATTACTCATTTTTTTTACATAAATAAAATGTACATTTGAATATATAAGCAAATATTTGTTATTTATGAAAAAGAAAAGATGTATTTATTAAGCAGTTTTTAAATATTACTGTAATAGTGTAATAAAAAGCAATTCTTTTTTCTTTTTTTTTTTTTTTTTTTAGCACTACAAAAAAATGTAGGCTTGCAAAAATTACAAACAAGGCTTATCTATGAAAATTACTATACATTTTACAAATAGGCCTATATATTTCAGTAAATTACTAAGATCAATTTTTCAGTTGTTTAAAGCAGCAAAATGTGTGTAATGACAATATTATTTTTCTGTTTATCTAAATATGCTTATTTATTTTTTGAGAACTTTTTTTTTCTTTGTTTTCTAGTGCTGTTCTTTTAAACTTTATTTTTATACATGCCACCAGAAAAACAAAGTACAAAATTAGAATATCTTTTAAAAATCATTTCAGCATTAATAATGTAATCAGTTCTATTAACACATAACAGCTTTAAATAATTAGAGGTTTAAAGTGAATAAAATACATAACTGTCATAGTTAACAGCACATAGAAATGAGAGGTTTACCTACATATCTTTATCAAAGCATGGATGTTCCTTACTGTGAGTTTGTGGCTATCAGCTACAAAGTATTGATTCCTAAACTTAGAGCTAAATTTAGCCTAATTACTTTATGTGTCAAATTTTCTTTCTGGACAGCATAAAAATTAAATTAAGACAAAAGCAGTACATTATTTTTTAACATATCATTTTTTTGGAACAATTGGTGTATAAAGATCAACATTTTTAGCTTATTTATTGTTCTATGCAATCACCCCATTGGTAAGTACTATGATACCCTCTTAGACCCTGTTGAGGAAGTGACTTGCTTTGGCATGTTCACAAGACTGGTTGATGTTTTTATTGTATATTAGTTGTGTTTTTGTTTTTGCTATCTCTGTAAAAGCAAATAGAAATGTTCTTTTTGCAAGATTTTATCTGAGCTGATTGTTAGCTTAACCTTCACCTATCCTTTAGTCTATTGAACCATTGGAGCACCTCCATACATGATCTGTCGACCGTTTTCTCCATTCCTGTCGTCAGAATCTCTTTCAGTGAATTTTTCAGTGACATTCCTTGGTGTTGTCTTCCCATCGCTTCATCTATCCACCTCTTCTTCTTTTTCCTGGTACTGTTTCTTGAAAGAAGGTCTATTTGGGCCCTGATGACCTTGTGATATGGACATAAACTTTTAGTTTGTGCTTTTTGACAGTTGTCAGCAGGTCATCGTGAGGCCCAGTCGCCATTATGATACTTTACGAAATCTCCTCTTGCGGTCTTTATAAGTGAGACCTATGATCTTTCTATAGCATCTCAATTCCATTGCTAGGATCCTCCTCTCTAGTTCTGCAGTTAGCGTCCAAGATTTGCAAGCATACAAGAATGTTGCCATGACCAAGGAGCGCACCAGTCTGATTTAAGTGTCCAGAGTTATGCCTTTGTTTTTCCAGATTTTTTTGATCTTTGCAAGGGCATCTGTGGACTGTACAATTCTGACCAGTAATTCACCCTTGGTTCTTTCGTTTGAAACTACTGACACTTGCCAGCGTTTCGCCTCTAATACTGATGTCCAGTTAAAAACCCTGTTGGCTATTGGTCATTTTGTTTTTATTTTTGGCATTGATTTGCATAACATATTCTGCGGAAGTTTTGTCTATGCGCATCACCGAATCGGGTTGCTCTTCTTTTGTCTCTGCCAGATATCCGCAAAACGCAAGTTTGTAATTCTTTTTCCGCCAGAACTTTCGTAGCCTTCAAGAACACCCTCCATTATTCTTTCAAGGAAGAGGTTGAAAAATGTTGGTGAAAGTAGGCAGCCGTGTCTCATTCAAACTGGTTTTAAACCAGTTCCTGGTGTTATTGTTGAAGTACACTGCACTAGTGGCCTGCTTCTAAAGCTTCTGGATGACTTTAATCATGTTTTTTTTTGTATGTTGTACTTATTCATTGTCGTCCAGAGTGCTATAGGACAGACTCAGTCGAAAGCCTTCTTGAAATCAATAAAGAAATGAAAGTGGTTCGTTGGTGTTGAAGGTATTTCTCGCAGACTATCCTGAAGTTTAGGATTTGTTCTGTTGGGATGTGGTCCTGTCTAAAAATCTCTTTGTCGTCTGATATAATTTGTCTGCTATCGGTGTTAGACGGTTTAGAATAATGAATAATGTTTAACAGGACTTAACTGGAATGGCTTACGAGGCTGATAGTGCTGTTAGCATCTGGGGAAAAATAGCACTGAACACTTAATTTAGTAAATTAGGAATTAGTGTTAAACGTTTAACATTAATTTGGTGTTTACTTTTACCATAATCATGGTTTGGTGAATGTAATGCATGCTTTCTTGCTTACTGTAAAAACCTTTTGCCACTGAATTCCCCCCCCCCCAAAAAAAAAAAAAGGCTTACATTTTGGTTTATTTCAACAATGGAAAAATGTCGATGCATTGTATTTGTCAAACTGTGTTAGCCTTACTAAATTTGATTATCGAAAATTTAACCATAATTTAATGGACGTTTTCTTTTAAAAATTAATAAATAGCCTATTGATATGTAAAAAGAAAATTCACTCCACCATCACCCGTTCCATTGTTAGCCATGTACTCATTTATTGAGCAAAACTAAATATATATGTGATAAAACTATAAATACAATCATTTTTATTATGGTATTTTGTGTGTGTGTAGAATGTTTGTTTTCGCACCATGTATTTCAAGTGCATGTGGGACTAAAAGACATACACATAGTTGGAATGAGGAAAATGTAGCGCTAGTCTCCAGAGGTATCAATGGCGACATTTTGTCGTTAAAACTAGATAGAAGTGAGACTAAATCTCAACTTGTTTTTCTTTTCTTTTTATTTAACTGCGTTGATCCCTAGATTCTAGATATATTCCAGAAATAGTTCTAGATTAAAAATCTAAATGATAAATTTTATATAATTCTGCTTCTAGATTTTCAATTACATCTAGACTCTTGATTTAGATGATGATGTTTATTTAGATATGGAATTTATACAAATTTGCATCATTCTGAGAGAGATTGTCTTCCACCAAAATTAGACAGATCGAGATCTAAATTCTTTTCCAAAGTCTAGATCTAAGTTTCTAAGTCTAGACTAGATCTAGATTGTAATAGGCGCTATTTCATCATTTGTGGGAACATTTGGCTTTTTAAAATACGCCTTCAGAAACACGATTACATAACCTTACAACACACTATTAAGAATTATCATTTCGAATTGCCAGATTGTATTTACAAACAAGAACAAGTGATCAAATGGAAAAACGTGAAGGAAAATATTAATTCGATAGTCAACGTCTACAGACAGCACTAGAAACATAAGCTGCTTTTTCTTTTCTCTATAAAATAGAAATGTGTCAATGTGTGGTTTTCAGCGACAGAAATAGTTCCATTGCACTAAGTATTGAGTAGCTGCTAGAATGCTTGACGATGAATATAGAACCTTGATAATTAGTGCTTATGTATAATAAGCATTACACATTAGGTTTGTTATTTTACTATAGTTTAGGGCATGCCCAGACATTTCATGTCTTTGAGATGACATATGTCGCTATGGTGGCCTTGGTCATTTAAAGGAGGACTTGTAGTTGTTTTTTTAATTGTATAACATTCATAATTATTTTTATTCTTTATTTTTATATCTTTATTTATGGTGATCGGAGTAATGCTTCTTCTTCTGAGTTTTCATTACAATGTAGTAGGGTTCAGATATTTTGTTCTATATCTGAGATGTATATTGAACTGGTTTCTAGACCAGGCAGATCTCCATACAGTTTATACAGAAAATGGGTTCTGGGGCGAGTATGCTGTTCAGGCTTTGATGACTTATACAGTTTTGATGACCCTGGTTAGCGTTGTCTGGTAACACTCTACAAGATCATGTTTCACTAGTGATTTAATTTAATGTATTTTAGTAAACAACCGTTCCTTTTCGGATAGGGAACAAAAAAAAAGCAACTATTGATTGTTACTTGGCAAGACTCAAGTTATGATACAATCTTGCTCTTTTCTATGTGGACGCTTATATCATGTCTTAGAGCACTTGACATTCATCTCTTAGTGCTATTAGCAAATGTTAGGTTGGTAGTTTTCTTTCAATTAAATGTGCATAAACATTCCATGTGTGTTCTTTTATTTATCGGGAGAGGTTGTCATTTTCATGCGTAATATAATTATCTAAACATTTTTGTTTCCTCACTTTAAAAAAAATGTTAAACTCCCTTTTAAGCCCAAAAGAGTTTGGGACAGATTATGTTTTGATGTCATACTGGCCGAGAAGGAATGCGCTCGGTTTTTGGAACGACGCCTCGAATTCTTGATCGTTACTTGACGGCTCTGATTTTCAGAATTGTATCGGCTTCTCTGTGTCTACATATTATGAAATGGGTCATGTAGTAATTTTTAAAGTGTAGAAGTTGTTAGTCTTCGTGCAGGCCATATTCACCGTCATTAATCGTTGACGACATGAAGGAAGTAGGCCAAAGATAATATTTATTGTTAACAATAGATTGACGATATGGTTTAATGGTTTAATTGATTGATTTATAACAAACACCAAGTGTTACATATTTAATTTGATATTGTTCACAGGTTATTTCCAAGTGAACAAAGAAGCGTCTGTTTGACCCCCAGCTAAAGCATCCCAGAATGGCAGAATCTGTATCCATTAATTTAGGCACTCCACCAAACAAGAAGGTCGGAGCAAGTGCTAAAGATTTATTAACATGGCCGTACCATAAGATCGTTCGTTTGTTCGACAATGGTCAGAAGGTGCTCCTCAAGCCAGAGCCAGACTCTGATTACTCTTATTCTAAAAACCAACGAGTCGTGAAATCAGCGAAACGAAAGCAACAGTTGGAAAATGAACAAAACTTAGAAAAAGAACTTTGCGCAGAAACCAAGAGCAGATGTCAAAACAATGGACCAGAAGACGAGAAGTTGATGAATGCAGTGACCATGGAAAGATATAAAGAGGCGGAGGACATTTTATCGAGCCAGACCATGGTGTGTTCTCAGGAAGCTCTGGACAGATCATTCATGATTGCAGCCTACAACGGTCAGAAACTTGCACTCGTTCTGCTTCTTAATTATAAAGCTAATCCGAATTGGGTAGATAAAAGCGGGAACACTCCTCTGATGGTATGTGCCCTGAATGGGTTCTTGGAAATAGTTAGAATTTTGATCGACAATGGAGCCAATGTGAATGAACAGAACAGTTCTGGAGACACGGCTTTGATCTTATCCATTAGAAAGTCGGGCTCTGCAGAAATGGCTCGTTTGCTGTGTACACCTGCTAACGTCAATCTAAAAAATAAAGATGGATACACTGCTCTAATGAAAGCAGTTGACACTGGAGACCTAGGCACGTTAAACGTCTTAATTTTCAATGGCGCCAACACATCTGACGTCAGAGAGGGAAAGGCAATCACAGAAATGGCCGAGCGAAAGGGAATACTGAAGTTTCTTAACGTTTTTATTGAATGTAAAGCTTCTAAACAACCATCTATAATCGGTGCAGTCAAAAGCAGAGATTACTCTATCATTGCGACGTTTCTTACCTTTGATAAAAACTGTGTTAAAATGAGAAGTTCAAACGGAGAGTCTGCATTGGAGGTTTTGCTAGATTTAGTTTTATCTGAGCACAATGGTCTGTCGTCTGCTGATAAAGAGATATGTAAACTTTTGATCCTTAATGGAGTTGATGTCAATTTAAATAAAACAAAATTCAAAGTTGGAATAAATCAGAATAAAGGTGACAGCCCCTTAGTGAAAGCTGTTCAAACCGGTGACCTTGACTTAGTGAGGTGGCTTTGTTTCAAAAGTGCGGACTTGAATGAAATAATTTGCTTTGAACAGTTGACACCTTTAATGATGGCTGCCAAGGAAGGTTTCGTAGACATTGCCTGTTTTTTACTCTCCAAACAAGCAAATGTTGAAGTCAAGGGTAGAGAAGGAACAGCTCTAGACATAGCTGTCAAATACAAAAAAATGGAATGCGCCAAAATTCTTCTAGAAGAAAAAGTCAAAAGAGGACTGCTTGATGCCTGCAAGACAGCTATAGAGTACAAGGAAGTCTGCTTAATGGAACATCTTCATGACAAATTTACTCTTGACAGTAAAGAGGTCCGCCTGATGGAGTGGACTATAGAGTCAGGTAGCAAAGAGATTTTGAATTTTCTTATTTCAAAAGGGGCAGATGTGAATTCAAAAATTTTAAAACGAAGTCCCAATTCTTCTACTCAAGCACTCAACTTTGTCTACCCTTTGCACTTGTGTGTGGCCAATGAAAATCTCGACCTGATCAAAGAGTTAGTACAGTCTGGGGCTGATGTCAATATCGTAGACGCCAACGGAGATACGCCCCTCTTTCACGCATGCGCTAAAAACAGTTTGGGGATTATAAACTATTTATTATCAAATGGCGCTAAAATTAATGCTCAGAACAATTTCGGCAAAACTCCTATGTTTGTGGCAGTAGAGAAAAAACAGCTGGAACTTGTGAACGTGTTACTGGAACATGGAGCTGATATAAACATTTGTGACGAGGCCAAAGATACGCTAGTGTCCAAAGCTATCAAGTGTCAAAGTTCAGATATCGTCACCCTTCTGTTGAACCGCGGCGCAGACACGAATGCCATCACAAAAGATGGAGATACGATTTTAACGCTGCTGCTGAAGACTCTGAAGAATTCGTTCGAGCGGGAGAAAGTGGAGAACATATTTAAGAGCTCTCTCCAACAAACTGTGGACATCAACAGGAAGGACGTTCACGGAAACACGGCGCTGATCATCGCCTGCAAACCGGAATACACCTGGCTCGGGGCGGCAAGACTCCTCTTGGAACAAGGTGCCGACGTCAACATAATTAACGATCGTAACGAGTCCGCTCTATCGGTTACCTTGTCGAAAGGGGATCTCGACCTGACGAAACTTCTTTTGGAGAACAAGGCGACTTTTCATTTGCCTGCGCACTGCCAAGAAGCGGTGCACTTGTTCATCACCGAGAATCGCCCAGAGATCATCCCGCTAGCACTGGGCCAAGGCGTGTATCCGTTTCTGATCAAGCCGACTTTCTCTTGTGGACATATATTTCATTGTATCCACATGTTCGGTAACACCGATCTGACGCCTCTGACACTGGCCCTGCTGGAAGGACGCTCTTCCGTAGTTCTTTATTTAATTCGGACACGTTTCCTGACCAAATTTGACATCACAGATATCTTGAGCAAGTGCCTTTCCCGAAACACTATTCTGCAAAAGAAAAAAAGCGAACTGTTCAAGAACCTGCTCTCTCTGACCACCCTCAGCTTTGTCCAAGTCTCTGATTCACTCGGCGCTACGCCAGACAGGGAAATAAAAGTCAACCAACTGCCACTGCCGAACAAAATCAAAGAACAACTTTTGTTTCGAAATTTGAAAGTGAAGATGGAGTCACCCTAAATTTTTCATGCGTACATCAATTGTTTCATGGGGTATTCTAAATGTTTCATGGGCACTTCAAATATTTCATGGTACCCTGAATTTTTCATGCCTTTTTTTTTTTTTACTTCATAATAATTTGTTCATTTTATGAAAATGTAATAGTTTTGACACTTGTCTTAAAAAGTAAAGAACTTGTAAGAGATGTTTGGCTTGCAGTATATAGTTTTATCTCGCACTAGTACATAAGTTATATCTACTCAAATGCTGTTGTTTTTCCCTAGTCAAGTGTGATATGACTCGTTTGTGACAAACTTTCAATGATCCACATGGAGGTCATACACTAGATTGATCTTTACATTGAAATTGCCATCTTAATAAATGGCTTATTATTTATCGTAGGTCTAATTAATTAAAAGCTATAATAAATTGTAATATTTAGAAAGAACAGTAAATGCCGTGTATTTACTGTGTAAACTTAAGGAAGCCATATTTTAAATTGTTCTAGATTTTCGGTTGTGATTATTTTGTAGGCCATTTCTCGCATATTTTATCTATTATTTTAGATCCTTATTACCAGAGATTCCATTTCATTTTGTTAAAGCTTATTTTTGTTTGTTTGATGAATGCCATTGAATGATCAAATTGGGTTCCAAGACTTGGATGTCACGTGGTAGTCAGGATGACGTTTTTTTTTAAACGTCTGCTTCTATTGTTTTTGTTGTCCAAGTCTCTGGCGTTCTTTCAGAACTGAAGATTGGTTCGTTCTTTTCAAATCTTTTGTAGGACGGCAGGGTTCGAACTGAGATCATCAAATCACGACAGCACTGCTTGATCTGTGACACTGTTCTCTCTAAAAGGAAGACATATTTTTTTAATTACATTCGCATGTTTTGTTTCAGTGCTTCGATGATTACACATTTTAAAAATTTTGATTCTTCGGTCTCAAAATGTTCCTCTACTTACAATCATTGATAATGTTTCAATAGTTTCGCCTGTGTGTGTGTGTATTTGTGTACCGGTACTCTAGATATCCTATTGTTGAACATGTCCATGTTTGGTTCAGCATGACATTATGCTACAGTTGTTGACAGATGTGTGTTACAGACTACAAGAGATTGCCTAAGGGTATGCATGAAGGTAGAGCCGCATCTGATGAAATAATTCACAACATTACACTGATTGTTTTGTATATTTTTTTACGAACTTTTGAACACTGTTCTATTTGCATTGTTGATTAAAGAGAATTTGTTTTTTAAATATGCATTACAGTTATGTCTACGTTAAGTCATTGTAACGACATTTACGCTTAGTGTAGTGTTCATGTTGAGTTCATAGACCTGTCTGTGCTGCAGTGTAAAATGTTCATTATAATAACGAGTGTCAACGGAGAAACTCTTTTTTATGGAAGGGACAGCTAAAGAAAGCGCCTGCCGATATAAATCTACAGACGTCAAATGAAACAAAAAAAAAAAAAAGAAACGGCGAAAAAATAGAATTACACTATTTATTAAAAACCCCACCGTCGACAAATAACTGAAATTCTTATATCGCAATTTCCGAACTAAAGACAGTCAACATAGAGTTATAGTGCTCTACTATGTTTGAGATCTGATCCAAGTTTCGCAATCTGTTCTCGGCTGCCTAGTTTACCTATGCCTAAGGCCGGCCCCTGCTCACTACATTGAGCTATCTTCCCGCGCCTAAAGTATTTCTATGGCACTGAATTGTCGATTTTGAAAAAGCTTTTGATAGTGTCGATAGAGAATCTATTTGGACTGTAACGAGACATTACGGGATCCCCAATACAATAATAACCAAAATCAAGAACCTTTATGATGGTTTCACCTGCCAAGTAACCCACTGTGGCAAATTGTCAGAGGAATTTCCAGTCACAACAGGAGTCAAACAGGGATGTCTTCTTTCACCACTCCTGTTCCTTCTAGTATTGGATTGGGTAAAAAAAAAAAAGAAGCCTACTATAACGCAGGGAAAGGAATCCAATGGACTCTCACACAAAAGCTAGAATTCACTGATGACATAGCCCTATTATCACACAGACTACAGGATATGCCAGAAAAGGTCACAGCTTTAAGCGAAGTAGGAAAAAGAGTAGGCCTCAAAATAAACCACCAAAAAAACAAAAGTACTTAAAGTAAACAAAAAAATGGAGACATAGTACTGGATTCTCAGATCATAGACCAAGTAGAAAATTGTATATACCTTGGGAGTGTAGTCAGTATATCAGGTGGAACAGATGAAGACATTAAACGCCGTATAAATCTAGCGCGTCAGACATTTACACGGCTAAGACCAACCTGGAAATCTCCTCACATCTCAAACAAGACTAAACTAAGAATCTTTAACTCTAATGTCAAGGCTGACCTACTGTATGGTTCTGAAACATGGAGAACAACTGAAGCCACAACAAAAAAAAAATACAGACCTTCATCAACAGATGCCTGAGAAATATCCTAAAAATACACTGGTATGAGAGTATAACACCAAACTGTGGGAGATGAGTGGACAGAAAATTATAGAAGTGCAGATCTTAGAGAGGAAGTGGAGATGGATTGGTCACACCAAGATACCAGCAACAGAGCTAGGCAGGCCTTAGAGTGGAACCACCAGGGAACAAGACGCAGGGGAAAGACCAAAAAGAACATGGCGACGCAGTGTACTTGAAGAAGCAGAGAAGACCGGGAAGAGATTGGAAACCATCAAAAAACTAGCGAGAGACCGTGGAGGGTGACGTATTTTTGTCGAGGCCCTATGTTCCATGAGGAACTCAAAAGAGTGATGATGATGATGATTCAAGGAACTGATGCCAATTGTTATATGATTTTTTACCTTCATGTTTTTATTACACACTGGTGGATTGGATAAAAATGTTTTAATATAGGGACATTTTACATCTGCAGCAACCAGACAGAAAGTTTTTTTTTTAGGCATTCATATCTGCTGGCTGGCTTATTCTTTTACTTCTTTAAATGACATTCTATTCATAGATACTAAAGACACATTTCTGAATGGAACTATTACCTATTGTTGAGTGTAACATGGAAGAAGTAGATCAACTGTTCTAAGTACATCCAAACTTCATGGACGGAACAAGTCATTGATTTAAAAAAAAGATCAAGGATTCTTCATCCGATCGAACGTTAGACCGCAATTCACTTCAGCGGTAAACTTTCCGCTGCGATTTGTTTGCTTTGTTTTTTGGTCGAGATAATTGCATGTCATAGATTTGAGGTGTCAAGCAGCCAGGCATCGGCACCACCAGGTAAACACAACAGATTGTTGCATCCGTCGCAATTTACGTACCACAATTTAACGCTGAGAATGGGAGATAATTCATTAAAGATTAAGTGCCAATAAGATCTCTTGATTGGTTTAGATCTTCCATTGGAAATAATATTGACGAAACGATTAAGATGTTTATTGTGTTTATCCAAGCGTGACAAATGATTTAAAATTATGCTACCCCGCTTTTATTTGTTCACGGTTTTTCCCCCTAAGTTTTGTTTGCACCTGAGCCTGTTTAGTAGGACACCTGTACACAAGTTCAGTGCGTACAACTGCACTAGAATAACCCGTTTGACGTCTGCTGGATTCATAACGAGGTTTTAATCTTTACTGCTACGCAACCATTTCTTTTTCGTTAACGGAAACAATTATTGTAAACTATAGAATCTAACTAGACAGCTCTGACTACATCATTCGAAGTTGAAACTTTGTCCCACTATTAGTATAATATAAGTAATAGTTTGATTCTAACATTAAGTCCTTACTAAAAAATACACTTATTGAAACCTGGATTGGTTGTCATTAATTAGTATTAATTATACAGAGATTGTCTTTACAAATGTACCGGTATAAGTATAGCTTACACAAAGTTGTGTCTGAGAAGCGACCCTCTATAACACAGAACTTACTATAAGTGGTATCTCTAGTACCAAACGAATCGTAGTTACAGAAGTCAAACGATGGAGTCAAGTTTCAGTACTAATGAGTCCACAAAGCTAACTGGTAGTTCAGAATATGGTGGACAGATTGACCAACGTTTTATGGTGGTCACCATTTTTACAAACCTAGCAATTAGCGGAGTAATCTCTGGTTTTGGAATTGTGGCTAATGTAATTAACATTATCATCTACTATAGACAGGGTGAGTTGTTGGTGACAAGTCTGGAACAACAAGACCTCTTTCTTTCTTTCTCTCTCTCTCTCTCTCTCTCTCTTTCTTACACACACACACACACACACATAAACCATACATATGGGGTTCTTCTATTCTTTCAATATACTTTTAAAGTTAATTACAAATCTTATATCAACTCACTCTGTCTGTCCTTCTATCGGTCTGGTTAAAAGTTTGAACATGTTTTTTTCCTCCATTTTCCATTCTCGGATCAAGCTAAAACTTTGCACAATAATTCATTGGACTTGATAAGACATGGTGCAATCGAAATTATTAAACAATTTGTTAATTAATTGCTGGTGATTAATTATTTTGTTTAATTTCTAAATAAGGACAATAAATGCTTATTAATGAGAGATGTGGATATAAATATATATTGTATTGAGTCCCCTTATTACGTTTTGACACGTTTTTCTCCCACTCCTGTTCTCGGGATCAAGTTGAACTTTTGCATAATTAATCATAGTCGATAACAATACACGAATCAATCCAAAACTTAACTAATTAATTTTATTTTTATTTAAATATGTTTTGTATAACTGGTGGCTAAACCCTGTAATTTTCAGATAACTGGCAGTAATTAGCGGTTATTTCCCCTAGAAGAGCTTTGGTTTTTTAAAGTATTCTTTTTTTTCTATTGCTTGATTTAGTATTTCACTTAGGAAAAGTTCTAAAACATTGAAACTTGTTTTTTAACAGGCTTTAAAGATACGGTGAATATCTCTCTCCTTGGTTTGGCAGTGTCGGATCTACTTTCTTTAATAACTGCTCTTTGGGTGGCCATATGCTGGAACCCGTTAATGTACTACGCCGACCTGCCCTTCATTCCAGAAGACGTAGATTACTTGACCGGAAGTCTACCCCACCTTCTTTTCACTCGCGTCACTGCCTGGATTACGGCATTCGTCGCCCTGGAGCGCTGCCTCTGTATCGCCATTCCTCTCCACGTGAAAACCATCGTCACGCCTTCGAGGGTCGCGATCTACATCGTTTGTACTTTCGTGGTGGTGACCGGAGCTCAGGCAGGGTCCTTCTACACCAGCAGCCTGGAGTGGGTGTTCAATAGCTTAAGGAACAGGACGATCATGAGCCGTGTGTGGAGAGAAGGCAGCCAGGAGATCGAGAGCATTACCTACTCGGTCAATCTGGTCTTTCCTTTTGGATCTTTCATCATAGTCGTCGTCTGCACCGCCATCTCCGCCATCCAGCTCAGGCGGAAGTCCAAATGGAGGATGAAAACGACGATGGCGAAGTCAACGCGAAAGGACAACGAGGCGGACGTTGTGTCCAAGGAGAAAAAGGTTATTAAACTTGTGGTCATGATCTCGGTCATCTTTATCGTCAGTTTCCTGCCGTCCAACATCATCCACATCACCTACTGCAGCATCGCCTCTCAGCCAGAGCTGGTCTACTTCTACTGGCCATATCTTAGCATATCCTATTCCTTTGTCAAAATCCTGGAAGCTTTCAACGCCAGCATCAGCATCGTCCTGTATTACGTCATGAGCTCAAAGTTTAGGAACAACTTCTACGTTTTATTTGGCGTCAAGACAACATTCAAAATGTAGGCATGAAAATAAACTGATTCCATTCAATAGAGCGCTGTGTTTAGTCTTGCTATATGCTGGAAGTCTTTAACCTGATTAATGTCACACAACGATTTTAGTTAATCAATTAAAAGAAATAAGAATCTTGCATTGGAACAGTCTAAACCAATGACATGTTTTTCAGTTGTATTTTATTTCAAGTTCTAACCATTAGGCTGTCAAACTCTTCATAGTTTTTTACTTATTTTTTTGTCTTTAACTTTATCATTGAGAGAGAAATATCAAAAAAGGGGAAATGAACGCAAATGTGAACACACCAGAGATAGGAGTCAGAAAATACAACAACAACAATTTCTCCTTTATATAATTTATATAGCGATTATTCTACTCGTAATAACTAATGAATGCTAGATTTAAAGAAAAAAATTCCCCCCCCCCCCTGGATAAGCGATTGAATAAATCTGCTAAGCTTTTAAATCTAGACTTACAAATATTTCTGAACATTAATTTATTTAACTCTTCAATAAATAGGGGCTCACAATAATTGTGCACCGGACGGTACGATGGTCCCGAGTTCGAAACCAGCCGTTGTCATCTCCCCGTCCTGCAAATGGTTTGTGATAAGACGTAGTCATTTTTGACAGAATGTTCGAAGCTTAAGTCAAATCACATCGTGTGGTGTTTATAATGCGGTATTCGCAGGGCCGGCCTTACGGTATTGCGAGGCCCAATTTTGTTTTTTTTTACAAAACCAACTATTTCTGCTTGCATCATTATATCAACGTTTTTATAATACTTCTACTCGAGTACTTTCCATTCTATATTCCAATCGTATTTCTGATAATGGTTTGACAGACGGACCTTAAAAAAGAGCTTTCAAAAAAACAGTTCATCTGTTCGTAAGCAAAAAGTGTGTAAATACGCTGCAGGGTTCCAAGTAGTGTCATGGCGTTTTAGATATACCTCCAAGAATAAGTTTAAAATTATGGCGCTCGTGAATTTCTTTCCAAGCGTATACGATAGAAATATGTTTAAGCTATAGCATTAGTTAATTAAAGTTACAAAATAGTAGAGATCACTAAATATGTTAACCCTTTAAGTCATACATCTTTAAAAACATGTTATAAGAGCCATGACTGATAGTGATATGCTAAGTGTAATTTGCGGGGTCTTTGCCAGACACGGTCCCAATTTGGAGCAATCGATACAATCGGCCAAAGGTCGGCCCTGCGTATTAGCCTTCATCAAATCAATTCTACTTGATATGGTTGTATTATTTCTTAATTTTCATTACATATTTCCGTATAGCTTGCTTTTCGTTATTCAATTGAGCTGAAAATTGCAATATGTATATATACATATACAGGGCTTTTTTGTGATGGTACGTACCGGCACTTTTTGAAAAAAATATTACTTTTCTTGTATTTTAACGTAAATTATTAATTTTCAGTAAAAAGTTAGTCAATCAAGTACTGAGTACCGGAACCTATTTTATTTGCAAAAGAGCTAAACGTCTATGAGTTTACTAAAAGTCTCCGGATACAACAAAAGCCTTGCAATTTATGTATTGGCCTCCATGTTCAAAAGTCTCCTTGGTAAGACTCATTCAGTAAAACAAAAAGCTGAACACTGAACCATTTTCTGAGACCATAGACATAAATAAATATATCTATGTCAGAGACTTTGTTTGTAATGATCTCAAAGTAGCATTTTTTTAATTTCTAGTCCGATTCTATGGATACGAAACGGAAGTAACATTCTACGTAGTTTTGCAAACAATAAGTTTAGCCAAGTTCCTTCTTCCTTGTAATATTTATATTTGACTTTTAAAAACACCATGTCGATTACTAATTTCTAGATCTAATTTGTAGATTTCTATTTCTTTTGGTTTTCTAAAGGTTTGCAATATTCTAAAACTGTTCCATTAAGATATAAGAATTAAAAATAGCAAGAATAAAAACGTGTAAGCCAGTCTTACTTCTACTACTCTTAAAAAGGCTCTTACTCTTAGTCCTAGTCAAGATCTAGATCTAGATCCAGGTCTATCGTTCGATTATATGATAATAACATCTAACATAGGCTTAATGTTATTTTAAGTCGACTCGGGAAGAACTGGCTCTGGAGCCTTGACTTTCTTGGCTCTGACTCAGTTAAAATCTTTAGACCAGTTTGTAGTGTTTGCAATTTTGATGCGGAGGCCATGGCAGTCTGTGAAGCTTTAAAAGTCCTCGACTCGGCGATGGACATTTGAGGGCAACACAGATTGTTGTGGTCACTGACTCAAAACCTGTACTACAGGATTTGAAGAGTCTTGGATCATGTCCCCCCAATACATACACTGTCATCATGGCTTCATACAGCATAAATCAACAATATGGCACAATCCAAAAATAAAATAGAAACTTGGAAAAGTAGTTTGGAGTCTGGGAGCACATGTGATGCCCTGACCGCATTCCTCCGTGGTGGAGGCTATGTGGGCCTGAGCAAGCTGTTATAGCACACTGCAGGACAGGCCACTGTCCTGTCGGCTCATATTTCTCACGGCTATGGCCAAACATCGACTCACGGTTCCCCTGCTTCGTGGAAGAAGAAGAAACCGTGTCTCAAATTATTTCTGACTGCCCCAGACTTGCTGATCTCCGTTTCGACAGGTCTGGGAAACCAACTATTTTCGACCTGTATGGTGACATTTATGCACTACGCTAAACAGCAGGGTTTCTATCCAGGACCTTTGCAAGAGAGGATTTGAAACTCTCAAGCCCTCACTCAAATGGAGTTTGATAATGATGATGATATTAATGTTTTTACAGCTTAAATCAACTTTTGACATTTTTATCAGCAGTTGCCATTAAAGCATTGACATGAAGTAGAAACAATCTCAATATCTTTTAACGGTACGGCTTACATTTTTTTTCAGCCAGGGTAGCCTTGGTTTAACTTCTCATTGTGTTAGACTATAGACTTCATTAGAGGACGGATGCTGAGTGGTAAAGCGCTTGGCTTAAAAACGGGGATGGCGGGCTCGAAATCAGATGAATACTCGGATTTTTAATTTTGGATCTTTAGTAGGGGAAAGTAAAGCCACTGGTGATTGTACTGGCCACATGATACCCTCTTTAACCGTGGGCCACAACAGTTGAACTTTGCATCATTTATAGGTGTAGAAGGGAACCTTGGGACTTCAAATTTTAAACTTTAAACGTTACTACAATTTGAAAAAAACATACATTCCTCCCCCTAAATAGGTTCTACTCATAGGTAGGCAAAGGTGAGCTTATTAAATGGTGCTTAACTGATAAAACGTAATGAATGCCTGAACTAATGATACGTTTCTGAATCTTTCTTTTTAGAATCCAATCCTTAGACCTCTGTAAATATTTCAGGAGCGCATCTGAAAACTTATCGATCTGTGAGATTATAATAATTCTAGCTTTTATGTAGCGCTACTTTCATGCTTATAGAATGCTCTGAGCGCTATGGTCCAATCTCATTTGTGGGCCAGTGGAAGAGGGGGTATCTGGGAGAAGGAAAAGGTTTTTCAGTGCTGCCTTTAGGCGCTCAGTAAACACAACTCTGCTCGAGTCGGATGTCGAATCTCGAACCTTCTTCATAGATAGACAAGCAAGTTAAAGCGTACTTAGCCTCTCGACCACGCTACCCATTGCGTGTAAGATTAACATAATTATTAATTGTGTACGACGCAATGGATCTTTTTAGCGGCCCCCGAAAGGGGAGAAGACGCTATTAGTTTTGTGCGAAATGTCTGTCCGTCTGTCCCGTTTAGATCTCGTAAAATAAAAAAGATATTGAAAATCCGACATCACAATATTTTAGACCATTCAAAGTTCTGATGCAACAGCTACTTTTTTTTTCTGAAAGCGAAAAATCTAATTTTTAAAATCAGTTATGCAAGCATTTTTTTAAAGAGAAAAAGCTAATTAGTAAGCATTATAAGTTAGACCTAATATAAAACGAATAGTAATCTTGCAAACTTCATTTTCCGAAACAATTTTTATTTAAAGGAATTTTTTTTTTTTTTTTTTAGGTTTCTTTGACCTGCGGGATCTACTGTAGAAATTAAAGAATCTAGCATTTAGCTGTCTTTATGTTTGGGGCTATAACCTACATTAAATGGCATTTATTAAAGGTTACTTCAATGTTTCTAAAAAAAAAAAATTTCCCTTTTTTTTCCATTCAAAAACTCCTACGCCCCCCCCCCCCTTTAGCCAGCACTGGGTCTTGGAAGCGCCGTGAGCTCCCACAATGGGTTCGGGGGGGGGGGGGGCGAGATATTAAGGATGTCATGGGGAAAAAATAAAAAAAAAACAACAATGATAATGCAATTTTTGAGTTTTTCTTTACATATATATTAACAACATGTTTGGAATCCTAATTTACTTAATGAATGTTCATTAAAACTAGTCCGTTTAGTTTGTTGTTTTCTTTTAATCGAAAAAAAGCTTTCGTAAACAGTGTTACTAGAAAATAATTATTTCTGGGGAGAGTATTGGAGGATGAGAGCAAGTTTTTTCTCTATCCAGTAATAGGACTGGGATACTGCTAAATGCTTCACTAGCGTGGTCCGGGGGGGGGGGGGGCCTCTGCGCCAGAAGCTTTCCTGCGTTACTCCCAGTTTTGAAAGACGGGTTACCACCGTCTTTACAGCATTTATACAAAGGTCATTGAGACCTACTTAGCGCTTTAAGATTTATAATGTTGAGTCTCATTAATGTAAACAAAAAATGTTTCTAGTGACCTGATGTGCAGCATGTACCTGGATTTAAAGAAACTATTGTTTCTATCTATGGTCAATATCGGAATATCAGCACAAGGTAATGATAGTTTAGCAGACCTGTTATTTGTTTTTTTTAGATGCAATCTGAATAAAAAACAAAAAAAAATATGTTCAGTGCGTTACAACCCATCACGCTTAAAGTATGGTGTCCCCCTACTTAGTGTCTGTCTAAAAATCTCAAATTTAGAATTTATTTTCTTGATTATCTGAAATATTTTGGTCTCGTGCCTGTGAGGTTTGACTTCTGAAATGGGTGTTGTCTTGTTTAAATTTCAAATGGAGCCTAGTAACGTTAAATTAAAAATTAGCTTAGAGTAAGGGTTAGGGTAAAGGTTGTGTATGTCGCATATACTAAATCCAACTTCAACCGCTCTCATAAAAAAAATGATTGGACCAAAGTGCATTAACCATGCCTTAGGAGCAGTGCCGGATTTAAGTAGTTCGAATCATTCGGGCGTTTCAGGAGGTTCCTATCTTTTTTTTTTATATGGGTTTAATTAATTTAAGAGTAATGACACTAATTGAAAAAAATGGAAGGACTGAGCGGTAGAGGGATTGGCTTCTGAACCGAAGGTACAGGGTTCAAATCCTGGTGGAGGCTGGGATTTTTTATTTCGGATCTTTTGGCACCTCTGAGTCCTACCAGCTCTAACGAGATACTAAACAGAGAGGCTGTAGTAAAAATGCTCTGTAAAACAACTGTAAAATGGATATGGATCAGCGTAATGAGACCAAGAAAGGTTTAAAAAAAAACACCAAAAAATGTTACTTCTTTCTAATGCAAGGCACACTTATGTCGATATAATCTCAATTGTTTTTTATTTGTATTAACTTAATTTTTTTCAGTTGTCAATAAAAACTTAAAAAAAAAACAACATTTCTAAAGATCTTTTTTTTTCTATTGCATAGAAGGCTATATAAAATTTATCTAGGTAAGTTGCAAATTTTGGTAATTAGAGGAATGAAACGACTTTCTGCACACAAAAAACGGATTAGCCTACTTAATTTGTTAATCTGCACAGTACCAAGATAATTTGTTGAATAACTAATTTCTGTACTTAAGCTCTGAAAGTGTATGATCCATTTTTTCACTTAAACAGTTGTCCAATACTAATTTTCAATTTTCTTGTGAAAAATAAATATTTTATCGACCATTATTATATAACAAGCAAAGTCTATACAAAGTCTTTAAAAAACCAACACAAAGCTTATCTAAAAGGGAACAACCCGTGTCCTTAAAACTATATCTACCAGTAATGTACGATTTATTTCACTTATCACACAAATAATTCACTTGATAATTAATTGACTAATTTTTTATTAATTTGTTGTTTATTGATTAATGTTTTGTTAGATACAATAAATAATTGTTTAAAGTATCATTTCGATTGGAGCATGCGTAGGGTTGTAATAGCGCTTAACAATTATTTAAGGGAACTAAACCCAACATTTTTAGCCATATCTGTAAATACTGAAGTATTAATTTCCCTTGTTGCTATTAAACAAAATAATTAATTATCAGTCTATGCCAATGAATAATTGTGCGAAGTTTCAACTTGATCCGAGAATGGATGCGCCTTTTTAACCACACAGGCAGAGTGATTTGATATAAGCTTTGTAATTATTAGATGTGGTCCTACGCGTTTAGCATTCTTTGCTTTTAATTTATTGGGGTAAAGCATGTTATTAGTCTCAGTTATACAAATGAGCAGCAGGCACGACATGGCCTAAATTGTGCCGATGTGCCTCAAATCAACAAATCAACAAAAATCAACAAATGAGCAGTGTTCGCCATACTAATTGAAAATATTATCAAAATTTTTGTTGTGTATTAAAATGAGTGGGGGGGGGTATTTGTATTGCTGTTACTAACGTCTAGTAAAAACAATATAGTAATAACTGTGTATTTGGATGTATTTCTGTTTCCCTAGCAGATGATCAGACCAACCTGGGTCAACACTTTCTGTTCAGTGTGCCTTTGACCCCAATATGGACAAGGAAGGCCACGGCGAGTCTGTTCACTCTCTCCAATGACACCGTGGACATTGAGATGGAAGTTCTCTTTGTGAATGTCTCAGTTCAACGGATGAAGAAGGGAAACTTTAGCGTGGTCAGGAATCAATCGACAGACATAGCACTACCCATCAATAGGTAAACAATAACTACATCACGCTACCCATCAATAGGTAAACAATAACTATTTCACACTACCCATCAATAGGTAAACAATAACTATTTCACACTACCTATCAATAGGTAAACAATAACTATTTCACACTACCTATCAATAGGTAAACAATAACTATATCACACTACCCATCAGTAGGTGAACAATAACTATATCACACTACCCATCAATAGGTAAACAATAACTATATCACACTACCCATCAATAGGTAAACAATAACTATATGACACTACACATCAATAGGTAAACAATAACTATATCATACTACCCATCAATAGGTAAACAATAACTATATCATACTACCCATCAATAGGTAAACAATAACTATATGACACTACCCATCAATAGGTAAACAATAACTATATCACACTACCCATCAATAGGTAAACAATAACTATATCACACTACCCATCAATAGGTAAACAATAACTATATGACACTACCCATCAATAGGTAAACAATAACTATATCACACTACCCATCAATAGGTAAACAATAACTATATCACACAACCCATCAATAGGTAAACAATAACTATATCACACTACCCATCAATAGGTAAACAATAACTATATCACACTACCCATCAATAGGTAAACAATAACTATGTCACACTACCCATCAATAGGTAAACAATAACTATATGACACTACCCATGAGTAGGTAAACAATAACTATATGACACTACCCATGAGTAGGTAAACAATAACTATATGACACTACCCATGAGTAGGTAAACAATAACTATATGACACTACCCATGAGTAGGTAAACAATAACTATATGACACTACCCATGAGTAGGTAAACAATAACTATATGACACTACCCATGAGTAGGTAAACAATAACTATATCACACTACCCATCAATAGGCAAACAATAACTATATCACACTACCCATCAATAGATAAACAATAACTATATCACACTACCCATCAATAGGTAAACAATAACTATATGACACTACCCATCAATAGGTAAACAATAACCATATCACACTACCCATCAATAGGTAAACAATAACCCTATCACACTACCCATCAATAGATAAACAATAACTATATCACACTACCCATCAATAGGTAAACAATAACTATATCACACTACCCATCAATAGGTAAACAATAACTATATCACACTACCCATCAATAGATAAACAATAACTATATCACACTACCCATCAATAGGTAAACAATAACTATATTACACTACCCATCAATAGGTAAACAAAAACTATATCACACTACACATCAATAGGTAAACAATAGCTATATCACACTACCCATCAATAGGTAAACAATAACTATATCACACTACCCATCAATAGGTAAACAATAACTATATCACACTACCCATCAATAGGTAAACAATAACTATGTCACACTACCCATCAATAGGTAAACAATAACTATATCACACTACCCATCAATAGGTAAACAATAACTATGTCACACTACCCATCAATAGGTAAACAATAACTATATGACACTACCCATCAATAGGTAAACAATAACTATATCACACTACCCATCAATAGGTAAACAATAACTATGTCACACTACCCATCAATAGGTAAACAATAACTATGTCACACTACCCATCAATAGGTAAACAATAACTATATGACACTACCCATGAGTAGGTAAACAATAACTATATGACACTACCCATGAGTAGGTAAACAATAACTATATGACACTACCCATGAGTAGGTAAACAATAACTATATGACACTACCCATGAGTAGGTAAACAATAACTATATGACACTACCCATGAGTAGGTAAACAATAACTATATGACACTACCCATGAGTAGGTAAACAATAACTATATCACACTACCCATCAATAGGTAAACAATAACTATGGGTTTTTTATAGAAATGATATAGAGATGAAATGGGAGAGTGAAAAAAAAACTTGGAGTAAGAGAGCATGAGACTATGATAGAGAGAGAGAGAGAGAGACAGTAAAAATGGAAAGACAGACAAAAGAAATTGAGATTCAAGAGAGAAACAGTGAAAATGGAAAGAGACATTCGAGAGAAAGGGAGATAACGTACATAGACAAGTATTAAAGATAGAGGCGCATTAGTTCTGGGCTTAACGTAAAGGCATAAAAAGTAGTCCATTTATCTTGGGTCTGTCTCTCGACTTTACCAGCCCTTTATTCATTCTAGAAATAGCTAAATAAGTTATAAATAGCATGATCTCGTATGAATGAGTTTGGAAAAGTTTTCCATATTCAATAGTCCGAAATCTCGTGAGAAACCACTCATGTATTCTTTTTACCTCCTGAAGCATTCGCATCAAAAGAAAGTGAACTGGGTGAAATAGAAATACTCCTATCCTAGATGAGTAGTCTAACTAATAAGCTACATCTAACCAATGTTTCCAGCTCCAGTTTTAGGGGTTAAAGTATCCGCTTTCACAGTGTATCACCAGTTTCACAGGGCTTAGTGGTTCGGGTTTAAGTTTTGAATTTTCCTGATTTTTAAAGCGTCCAAGAGTCCATATGACTCAAATGCTAACCTGACATTAGCTGGGTAAAGTATAGGCAGTTGGTCATTGTCCTGGCCACATTAAACCGTCGTTAACCGTCGGTAGATGAAACAGATGACATATTCTTCATCTGACCTATAGATCGGAAGGCCTGAAAGATACTTTAATTTTTTAAGTGGCTTAGTCTTACAGGCCAGTTTGTCAATTTGGGTTATAAAACAACTCATTGAGAAACATGCTATTTCAAACAATCCATAATACATAAGAAGGCGCAGTAGCTAAGTGGTAGAACACTTTTCCTCCGAAACCAAGGGTTCCAGGGTTTAAATCTTTGTGAAGACTGGGATTTTTAATTTCTGAATCTTTGAGTTCGGACGTTATTTGGGGAAAAGTGAAGGCGGTTGGTCGTTGTGCCGGCCACATGATACCCTCGTTAACTGTGGGCTTCATAAACAGACGACCTTACCATCACCTGCCCTGTAGATCTATATTTCTAAAAGGGGGAAACTTTCCTTTTAATTTTTTGATTGATAATACATAATGTGAGAGCTTATCCCCATTCATTTATACCATCTCTTTCGTATTCGTGACATGATATAACATTTATTTGAGAATTTCGATTCCACATTGACTTCAGATTGGGGTACCAACGTGGAGTCAGGTTCTACGCTGAAGTGATAGATCTGAAAGGCAGCGATGACTTTGGCGTGTGTCTTGTCTACTACGAAACTAGTCTATTGTCCATAGCCACCACGTTAATTCTGCCCGTGGAAACGTTCGCCTATGAATACATATTAACACCTTTCAAGTAAGTAGAAAACATAGACTAGTGGATTCATGTTGGTCCACGGGTAACCTTTGCCTTCACCTATGCCTTAGTCTGTGGAACCATTGGGGCACCAGACAAGATCTGTCGGTCGTTTTCCACATTCCTCTCTGTCGTTTGCCTTGGACAGAATCTCTTTCAAAGGCAGGCCCGTCCATTCTTTTACGTTTTCTTACCATCGATTTCTCTGTCTGCCTCTTCTTCTTTTTCCTGATATTGTTTCCTGAAGGAAGGTCTTTGCATCGATGGCTGTCTGGTCGTGTGGTTTGTGCGCTGGACTGTTGTTCGCACATATCAATGGTCCCTGGCTCAAACCCTGCCCTCTCCCATCACCCGTCGTCCTGTAGGAGGTTTGGACTAGGAAGTAAATTGTCTTCAACTCTGAAGGAACATCCGAAACATGTCAAACAAACAAACAAACGAGCCCCAAGGACCTTGTTATATGGCCGTTCTGTTTTAGTTCCCTTTTTTTCGTCAGTGCTTCTTAACAAGGCCAGCAGAAGGCAGGAAACTAATAGGACCATGAATTGAATGTTCGTGTTTATGTAAATGTTTGGTCCATAGTCACTACGTTGTTTGAGATGTTCCTTCAGAACTGAAGGCGGAAGGTGGCGGTTGGGTTTGATCCCGGGACCGTCGAGACGACAGTCGACAGCGCTAACCACACGACCAGAAAGCCATACTTCTTGCTTCACGTGTTGTGTCAAAGTGTTCCTGTTTGTTTAGATAATCTTTATACTAGTTTATTTCAGAGGCGTAGCGTGCAAAATGTGCGCCCGGGCCAAGAAACTTTATTCGCGCCCCCCCCTCTCAATTTTCCATAAACATCACATAGAAATATAAGCTAATAAAAAAAAAGTATATAAAAATAATATAATACAAATAACCTGAGAATGTATTACCTAACTAAAATATCAACACTATTATTTGGCGCCTCTCTGCGTGTGGCGCCCCCCTGAGAGTGTCACAGGGGCATCGTGCCCCCTTGTCCCCCCCTCCTATTTACGCCTCTGGCTCAGTGTGAAGCCCGTTTCATCCTAACCAAGGTTTCTTTTGTTGTAGTCCTATTTCAGTCTCCACTTTCGTGAAACAAAAAAAAATATGTCCGAGTTTACTCATAAAGGTAGTGTAGACCTATACACTATCAATGGCTGCCTGGTCGTGCGGTATGCGCCCTGAACTGTCTTTCGGTCATCTCGATGGTCTCAGGTTCATACCCTACCCGCTACCTTCTCCCGTCGTCCTGCGGGAGGTCTGGACTAGAAAGTAGATTGCCTCCAACTTTGAAGGAACATTAAAAACATCAGAAACATTTAAAAAAAAACCAAAAGAAGAAGTACAGCGCAATTGTGAAAATATGAATCATGTGAAAAATTCTTTGAATACAAGAGTCTGGGCAGATTCTTCTTACACAATTGGCTATCGATGTTCTTTATTTGTGATGTCTAGAAATTTCTCAAAGAATCTCATCTCAGCAATCTGGTATTACGACGAAATGTTAGTGTGAAAGAGATCTAACTTGTGAATGGAGATAATGTTTGGTTTGTCTACAATAGCGACTCCATAGAAAAAAAAAAAAAAAAAACTATTTTTTTTGGTGACTCCTTCACTTGTAAGTTTGTGGGTGATACTAGGGTTAGGGTTAGGGGCAAACTACGTACTAGTCTAGTGATGGGCAAACTACGTCATAGCCCATTGATGGACAAATTACGTCATAGTCCAGTAATGGGCAAGCTACGTCATAGTCCAGTGATGGGCAAACTACGTCATAGTCCATTGATGGGCAAACTACGTCCTAGTTTAGTGATGGGCAAACTACGTATTAGTTTAGTGATGGGAAAACAACGTTATACTCCAATAATGGGCAAGCTACGTTATAGTCCAAAAATGGGCAAGCTATGTCATAGTCCAGTGATGGGCAAACTACGTCATAGTCTAGTGATGGGCAAACTACGTCATAGCCCAGTAATGGGCAAGCTACGTCCTAGTCCAGTGATGGGAAAAGTACGTCATAGTCCAGTTATAGACAAACTACGTCATAGTCCAATGATGGGCAAACTATGTCATAGTCCATTGGTGGGCAAACTACGTCATAGTCAAATGATGGGCAAACTACGTCATAGTCCAGTGATGGAAAAACTACGTCATAGTCCAATGATGGGTAAACTACGTCATAGTCCAGTGATGGGAAAACTACGTCATAGTCCAATGATTGGCAAACAACGTCATAGTCCAGTGATGGGAAAACTACGTCCTAGTCCAATGATGGGAAAACTACGTCATAGTCCAGTGATGGTCAAACTACGTCCTAGTCCAGCAGTGATGGGCAAACTACGTCCTAGTCCAGCAGTGATGGGCAAACTACGTCCTGGTTCAGTGATGTGCAATCTACGTTCTAGTCCAGTGATGGGCAAACTACGTCCTAGTTCAGTGATGGGAAAACTACGTCATAGTCCAGAGATGGGCAAACTACGTCCTAGTCCAATGATGGGCAAACTACGTCATAGTCCAGTGATGGGAAAACTACGTCATAGTCCAGTGATGGGAAAACTACGTCATAGCCCAATGATGGGCAAACTACGTCATAGTCCAGTGATGGGCAATCTACGTCCTAGTCCAGTGATGGGCAAACTATGTCCTAGTCCAGTGATGGGCAAACTACGTCATAGTCCAGCAGTGATGGGCAAACTACGTCCTAGTCCAGTGATGTGCAAACTACGTCCTAGTCCAGTGATGGGCAAACTACGTCCTAGCCCAGTGATGGACAAACTACGTCCTAGTCCAGTGATGGAAAAACTACGTCCTAGTCCAGTGATGGAAAAACTACGTCATAGTCAAATGATGGGCAAACTACGTCATAGTCCAGTGATGGAAAAACTACGTCATAGTCAAATGATGGGTAAACTACGTCATAGTCCAGTGATAGGAAAACTACGTCATAGTCTAGTGATGGGCAAACTACGTCATAGCCCAGTAATGGGCAAGCTACGTCCTAGTCCAGTGATGGGAAAAGTACGTCATAGTCCAGTTATAGACAAACTACGTCATAGTCCAATGATGGGCAAACTACGTCATAGTCCATTGGTGGGCAAACTACGTCATAGTCAAATGATGGGCAAACTACGTACTAGTCCAGCAGTGATGGGCAAACTATGTCCTAGTCCAGTAATAGGCAAACTACGTCCTAGTCCAGCAGTGATGTCAAACTACGTCCTAGTCCAGTGATGGGCAAACTACGTTCTAGTCCAGTGATGGGCAAACTGTGTCCTAGTCCAGCAGTGATGGGCAAGCTACGTCCTAGTCCAGCAGTGATGGGCAAGCTACGTCCTAGTCCAGCAGTGATGGGCAAGCTACGTCCTAGTCCAGCAGTTATGGGCAAACTACGTCCTAGTCCAGCAGTGATGGGCAAACTACGTCCTAGTCCAGTAATCGGCAAACTACGTCCTAGTCCAGCAGTGATGGGCAAACTACGTCATAGTCCAGAGATGGGCAAACTACGTCCTTGTCCAGTGATGGGCAAACTACGTCCTAGTCCAGTGATGGGCAAGCTACGTCCTAGTCCAGTGATGGGCAAACTACGTTCTAGTCCAGTGATGGGCAAACTGTGTCCTAGTCCAGCAGTGATGGGCAAGCTACGTCCTAGTCCAGCAGTGATGGGCAAACTACGTCCTTGTCCAGTGATGGGCAAACTACGTCCTAGTCCAGTGATGGGCAAACTACGTCCTAGGACAGTGATGGGCAAACTACGTCATAGTCCAGAGATGGGCAAACTACGTCATAGTCCAGCAGTGATGGGCAAACTACGTCCTAGTCCAGCAGTGATGGGCAAACTACGTCATAGTCCAGAGATGGGCAAACTACGTCCTAGTCCAGTGATGGGCAAACTACGTCATAGTCCAGAGATGAGCAAACTACTTCCCTCTCCTTTATCTACTACATTCCATCTCTCTCTCTTGTTCTCTTATCTTCCTCTCTTCTTTCTTTGTCTTCCTCTTTTCTCTTTCTCTCTCGTCTATCTCTTTCTTCCGCTCTCTCCCTCCCTCTCTCCCGCTCCCTCTCTCTCTCTCTATGTCCTAGTCCAGTGATGGGCAAACTACGTCCTAGTCCAGCAGTGATGGGCAAACTACGTCCTAGTCCAGTGATGGGCAAACTACGTCCTAGTCCAGTAATGGGCAAACTACGTCATAGTCCAGAGATGGGCAAACTACGTCCTAGTCCAGTGATGGGCAAACTACGTCATAGTCCAGCAGTGATGGGCAAACTACGTCCTAGTCCAGTGATGGGCAAACTACGTCATAGTCCAGAGATGGGCAAACTACTTCCCTCTCCTTTATCTACTACATTCCATCTCTCTCTCGTTCTCTTATCTTCCTCTCTTCTTTCTTTGTCTTCCTCTTTTCTCTTTCTCTCTCGTCTATCTCTTTCTTCCGCTCTCTCCCTCCCTCTCTCCCGCTCCCTCTCTCTCTCTTTCTCTTGATCCTCATTCTCCTGATCCTCTTTCTCTTTCCTTTTTTTTTTTTTTCATTCGAGATTCAGATTCCAAATCTTTGTGTCATCAGGTACGCAGTGTTCTACATAATACTGACCCAAGAGTTTACGAAAATTGAAGGCTCTTTGCCCACGATTGATTCACCAATGCTCTCCACATTGAATAGGGATGTAATACGCAGGTTTCTATTTAGAGTTCTGTCTACTTAGAGACTCACTTGACAAAATAGTTTTAAATTGTTTACAACAAAATGTACCATTAGAAATGTAATCATTCTCATAATCACACCCAGATAGACGATAATATTCTTAGTATTAATGTAGTGCTTCTTTAAATTTGTTATGACAATGGTTTCTCATTCGACATTATTTTTAGATAGTAAAATAAATGGCCTACTTAGAAATAGTTTTACTCGAGTAAATAAATTATTCATTTCAGTACCAGTATTATGCAACAAGTGGAGCACCTAAGAGAAATCAATGATGACTTAAATCAAGGTTAGTACTTTGCAGCGAAACTTGTATTGTAACTGGTACAAAGGAAATTACAGTAAGCTTGCTAGCGAAATAGTTCAGCCCACTGCGATGTGGTTTCAAAATGATTTAATTAAATTTGTTAAGAATGTAACACTAAACACTCATGGATGCCGAAGGTGTATACGAAGCGGGTCAATCTGCATGAAGAGCTAGATACTTACGCCATCACAGTCCCAGGTGAAAGTCAAAATGAACAAGATTACAAAAAGGGCCTGGGTTATCACACAAACTCAGAGGCGACACCTGATTTCTTGACTAAAATAAAAAAATATCCAAGTGGAGTTGTTTATATATAATTATATATTTATTTATGTATTTATTTATGTATTTATTTATGTATTTCCAATACACTATATCAATGACTGTATCAGTGTTACGCAAATTAAGACCCGCGGGCAGCGGGTAATATCTGTATAGTTGGTTATTATTTTTATTGGTTTATGTGTTGGTATGTACAAGAAATAAGTGTGCACAATTTCAGCTTGATCAGAGATTGTGAGTGGGAGAAATAGCGTGTACAAACATTTTACCAGACAGACAGACAGGGTGAGTGGTATAAGCTTTGTAAAAATAAGTTAAAAAGTTGTTGTTTTTTTTAACAAAGCTTGTATTAGTGAAATAAATATAAATTTACAGCCTAAAATCTTAATACTACAAGATTTATTTCTTCTTTTCTATAGCAAACAAAATTAATTCATTTACAAAAACCAGACGGATAGACAGAGTGAGCTTATATAAGCATTGTAATATAACATATCTCACATTTATTGATAGAAATACCTTATTTAATATGTTCTATACCATCTCATTTTTACTCTCTTTAGGATTCATAAATTATGACGCTATAAAAATAAAACCCCTAAAAAATATCGGTCTGATTACTGGAAGTCATGCAGACTTGGACAATGATATGGCATGCTACCAGCAAATGGCCTTGTCGACTGATGCAACCATTGGTGAGTCAACTTTGACAGAGAAACAAAATAGCAGACACAAATTCCTAGATGTTCATTTCGAAGTTTTGTGCCATTAAGCACAGCGAGTGCCCCAAGCCTGCCCGTCTGCCCCTGTACTATTATTTTTATATTATAAATACATTATTAATTAAAAAAATAATTGATATTTCTTCAATCTGGAAATGTATGCCAACACCCCCCCCACACACACACACACTTGTTTTAAACTATTTTTAGTAATAACTAGAGAGATCTAGTAGTTTTTGTTTACTGTTTTGTTCACATGGGTCAACGTACATGTCTTACATTGATCAACGTACATTTCCCACATGGGTCAACGTACATTTCCCACATTTCCCACATGGGTCAACGTACATTTCCCACATGGGTCAACGTACATTTCCCACATGGGTCAACGTACATTTCCCACATGGGTCAACGTACATTTCCCACATGGGTCAACGTACATTTCCCACATGGGTCAACATAAATTTCCCACATGGGTCAACATAAATTTCACACATGGGTCAACATAAATTTCCCACATGGGTCAACATAAATTTCACACATGGGTCAACATAATTTTCACACATGGGTCAACATAAATTTCCCACATGGGTCAACATAAATTTCACACATGGGTCAACATAAATTTCACACATGGGTCAACATAATTTTCACACATGGGTCAACATAAATTTCCCACATGGGTCAACATAAATTTCACACATGGGCCAACATAAATTTCACACATGGGTCAACATAAATTTCCCATATGGGTCAACATAAATTTCCCACATGGGTCAACATAAATTTCCCACATGGGTCAACATAAATTTCCCACATGGGTCAACATAAATTTCCCACATGGGTCAACGTACATATCTCACATGGGTCAACATAAATTTCCCACATGGGTCAACATAAATTTCCCACATGGGTCAACATAAATTTCCCACATGGGTCAACATAAATTTCCCACATGGGTCAACGTACATTTCCCACATTGATCCACGTACATTTCCCACATGGATCAACATACTGTAAAGATAATTTTGTTTATTATTAAATGTAAAAAAAACCAAAGAAATGATAATTGATTTTCGTAGGGAAAAGAAGGAAAATGATATTGTTTCTGTAGCTGGAGAGACTATTGAAATTGTGCAAACCTTTAAATACATGGGTACTATCCTAGACAATAAACTAAATTTTACTGCAAATACTGATTATATCAGCAAAAAAGGACAGCAAAGATTACGACTACTAAGAAAACTGTCCTCGTTTAATGTTAGCGAAAAGGCCTTGGCTATGTTTTATCACGCTCACATCTGCAATATTTTAAGTTTCAATATCACTGCCTGGTATGGCAATCTGAGCATTAAAAATAAAAATAAACTTTATAGATTCCTAAATGCTGCTGGCAAAATCATTGGCAAAAAACAAACCCCATTTGGGCAGTTGTTTGAGACAAACATCTCTAAAAAGGCTAACAAGATCCTCGAAATAAAGAATCACCCTTTGTGTCAGGATTTTGTGATTTTACCATCACAAAAGAGATACAAGACACCGATAGCAAAGACAAACAGACACAAACACTCTTTTGTTCCCCTGGCAATCAAATCATTAAATAAGAACAATCTGGTATAAACTTTGTCACATGTAAATTATAGTGAGTCTTGTGTGAATGTACACTTTGGTTTCTTATAGTTATAATGTTTTTTGTTTGGTGTAATGCACAAATTGTAAGACAAATTTCCTTACGGATAATAAAGATTATTATTATTTATTTATTTATATTTAACTAAGCCAGTGTTTCCCAAACTATGTTCCGCGGAACCGTAGTGTACTGCCTGAGTAGGTGTTTCTACTGGAATAATTTAACTAGTAGGCCACCACATGAATTAATCTCTAAAAAATAAGCAAGGTGTTCCGTTAAATACTCAGAATGCGCGAAGTGTTCCGGGGAAAAGTATGGGAGACACAGCACTACACGAGGTCTTGAACCTATTCCCAACAGAAACGATTCCTCCCAAGTACACCGCCGGCAAGAGCTTCATCATTTTCCCTATCACCAACGGCTCAAAGGACAACTATATAACTGTCGTGGCCATGGAGGTTTACACAGTTATCACGGTGCATCGACCTGTGAAACAGGACACGTACTTGGCTTCTGAAGGGGAATCCACAAAGGTAATAAACCGATTTTATTCATTTTGTTGTCCCCCAGTTTTTAAACCAAGAAAAAACTCATTGGCTATTCTACTAATTGCAACTTTAAAAGGAGGAAATCTTTAGAAGACACACAAACAAGAAAAAAAACATTATAAAATACAGTTGTAAGAAAGACAAAACCTCCATTAAACTACAGAAATAATATAATACAAAAAAAAATTTTTTTAAAGATTAAAAGGTCAATAATAAATACACTCAATTTCTTCCACACGGTCCAATAACTCCAATAATGCTTCAAAGGTCAACCTAAAGAAAGGCCTGCTCGACATCCACAAGACCTGGGTCAGTCACGTCTCGGAGGGCGCGAACTCAAAACACACAATATTTCGTAGCCCCAAAACTGAAACAAAGATTAAGCCTAGATCTAGCGATGCCGCTAAATCAAGAGTGTGCATCAACAACACACGTACCGAGATTTCAAACCTGATTGATACATCTATATACTTACGTGCCGTTCAAACGGGGAAACAGTGACAACTGTAACGCAGAAAGAGACCCCCAGCCAGCACGTCTTCTCTACTAAAGAAAAAATACTGCAAATAAAATTGTGACGTAAAACACACACACACACACTATTCTTGAAATCCAATCACCAAAAATACAAACTAATGGATATGCTTAAAAAACAAACATGATAATTAAACAGGAAACAAAATCTTCCTGCACACACGACAATGACGTCACACTTGTACGTTTACAGATTAGGAATGTCTCTGACGGGCACAGACTTGTGACCTCATCTAAGCCTGTCCAGTGTTACTACATCATGAGGTCCATCTGCGGAGGGGAAGTGGGGGACTCCTCGCTCTCATTACTGGCACCGACAAATCTCTTTTTAAACCGTTACATATGGAGGTGAGTCTGACGTCATTTGTGTGTTGGTTTCTTTCGGACAGATGAAGAGGTTGTCTTTCTTGTCTTCAATGTTTTCCTTAGTTCCGTTGTTTGTTTTTTTTACATTGTTATTTGTTCACCTTGGGTCAAGAAGGTGAAAACACGAGAACACCTCTGGGTAGAAAGCGGAAGTGAGAATTGCTAAACTAAAATTTTAGTCAGTCATCTTTGGTAATTGGAGCAGTAAAACATTATTAAAGTTGCCTTTGTTACCCGCTGTGATGCGGACTTGATGGATTAGTAGAGTTGTACCTAGTGTGAGATATACTTATTGTAAAGGAGTTATTATTTGATACCGCTGTGATTTACCGATGTAGCCGTATTTCAATACGTTGAATTTTGTTTAGGTAACTATTACGTGGGATGTCATGCCATTTCTTATTTAACCAGTGATTTATAACTAAACGCTTGAAGTTGAAGTATATTATTCTCAAGAAACGTTGTTTGGTCTGCTGAAATCGGACTCAAGTTACGTGATACGAACCCAGACCATTCTACATCTTGACCAGTATTTTATTATACACATAACTTCACATCTTGATGACCAGCAAGCACATTGACACTTAGTGAGAAATTGTTTCGTTAGTTCACCTAGATCTTGATCTTCTTCTTTTAGCCAGATTTTTTGCTGCTGAGCTGTCAGCTCTTTTGCAGACTGTGCTGTTTTCTTCAGTTGTTCAGCACTGCCGTACATGCTGTTGGTTATGTTGGGCTGTAACCTAGATCTTTATAACTATTAGATCTAGATCTATTACTGAGGAAATTCAATTCACTTTTTTTTTCTTTTTTTTTTAATGGACTCGCTGTGTGTATTCGGTTCATTTGGTTAGATCTAGTCTTTTTCTTTTTTTCGAGAGAGAGAACGAGCAAGGAATGATAATTTGTACAGATGTCTAAAATACATCATACGAATGTACCGTATTAAAAATCTAGATTCTACATCTATTGTCATTTTGCTACATTCAAAAGTGGTCACGATTACAATGAATAAAACCAAATTGATATTTCATTTTCTTTAGTGAACAAAATACCAAAAAACATGTAGAAAGAGGAACAGGAATGTGTACGAAGGACTAACGTTTTTGTTGTTGGCCACTGGAAGATGCGGATAAGTAAAAGTGCTACTAAAATTAACGGGTCCAAAATATTAGAGACTGTAGGTGTCGGGGGCGCATTACGAAGCGGGTCTTACCAAATCAAGTCTATGTGTGAGAAATAACTATGCGCAGGTAGAAAAAAAAAAGAAAGGGAAAGAGAGAGACAGAAAGAGAGAGAGAAATAGGGCGGGCCGTAAATCTGATTGTAACAGATACATTAATTCACGGGCTAAAAATGTATATTAGATTGATCGTCTAAATGTGGCCCGTTTATTAAAACTCAAAAAATACAATGAGGTGATCCGGCAATAATAAACATTATAGAGCTTAGGAACATATAA
Source organism: Biomphalaria glabrata (assembly GCF_947242115.1). Classification (NCBI taxonomy): domain Eukaryota; kingdom Metazoa; phylum Mollusca; class Gastropoda; family Planorbidae; genus Biomphalaria; species Biomphalaria glabrata. Next base: position 10,926,305 of record NC_074728.1, read on the forward strand.
GCCTGAAAATAGCGCTATATAAAAGCTATAATTTAACTAATGTCTAGTACTCATTAGAGTTGGGTGGACTCAAGAGGCGCTCTAAAGATCCCAAATCTAGACGTGCCAGTCTTCAACGGGAACCCGGTTGGAAGCCAAGCGCTTTACAATCAGCCACCGCGCCTCCCTCTCTAGATTTAGACGGGCTCCAAATGATTAATCTGCAATTGATCTAAAATATTCTGAAATGAATGGAGGAACTATCCTTTCAAACTGGAAATCAGAGTTCTAGTACTCGTCTAATTGTGTTTAGTTGAAGTATAAACGCAACACTGTGTTTAAGATATGGTGTTTCTAGGCCTGGGCTTCTAAAACTGACTTTATTTGTTGTGAATGTCATCTGACCTTTACTCTCGCATATCTAATTAAATGATAACAAACGACTAGATGGTCGAATGAGGCTAGATATATTTGTGCTCCAACGGAAGTAAAAGTTTAATGTTAATCTTGAAACATTCATAGACATTTTGTGCTTGCTTTTTTTTTAAATCAATATTTAAAGCCCTTTTTTGTACCTACCTTTTTGAATGTGTTTCTTTCATTCTTTTTATTTCTCTCTCACTAGTCTCCCTTTGGAAGCCGAATTTCAAACCAATAGCTTCATGAAGTTCATAATCCGCGAATTGGAATATAACGAAACTCTAGTATTAGACGGCGTTCCTTTAAACATGTAAGTTAATCTCCAGTGGCGTAGCTAAGGATTTGGGGGCCCGAGGGGCTTGACCTCTTCAAGAGCCGCTGCATTTTGACATTCAAGATCATGACATGAGATAATGGCGTAATATTTAATGTAAACACAAATTGCTGACACTCGTTCGGCCCCCCGCCTCCCCTAAAGTGGGGTCTCGGGGGGAAATTTTTACAATTTGCACCCTCTTCCTCCTCATTAGCTACGCCACTGTTACTCTCATAACATATTGTTATAATAGAATGGGACTAGTGCTAATAGACTCAAAAGAAATGGCTCAAGTTCTCTACTGATTTCTAGTAGACTGATCATCCCATGTGTCTCCAGTGAGTGCTGTACACAATGGACTCTACGCTTCCAGTGTCACATTTTTTTCAATTCAGTTCAGTATATGGACCGAAAGCTTGGAACTTACTCTCCATTGACCTCAAACGAACCACAAACTTCACCACATTCTAGAAGTAAAGACTTACCTGTTCAAACAGTATTAAGTTATCCAGTTTCGAATGTTCCTTAACAATTGAAAATTATAACAACCTAATCTCCCGCAGGACGGCTAGTTTTGGCGGCCGGCTGATTCGAATCTGGGACCATCAAGATCACAACCCAGAGCAATACCACACTCTTCGATAGCTATCCTCAATGTTTATCTAAAGTGAACATTTTGAAATTGAATTGCGTTGTAGAAGTACGTGAACACTTGTCTTTGTCGGTACTGTTCAGGTCAATAAATAAGCAAGTAAAAAAAAAATACTATTTTTAAAAAGCTTTAAAAGCTTATCAATATCGAACTAAATTTATTAATTGCGAATAATTAATTGACCAACAGGTTAATTTTTTAAATTTATTTTTGTATTTTTTAGTTACAGTACATAATTGCGTGAAGTTTGACTATCATCCAAGAATGAGTGTTGGAGAAATAAGGTGTACAATTATCTAAGGGGATAAAACCCTACATATTTAACCATAACTATTTTAATACTGAAAGATTAACTACTCTTGTTGGTATCAAAGAAAACATGTAATTACCAATTGACTAGAGGGTTAATTTTGTTTTTATTGTTGTCTTGTTAGGTAATAAAAATAATTGTGTTAGTTTCAACCAGTGGATCATATCCGGCCTTTCAAAAAACGTTGCTCTCACTAGATAACGCAGCGGCAGGGGTTCGGTTCCATTAGACTCGAGGCTATTTGAACAGTGATTCCTGTGGTCTATTGAAATGACCTCCAGGTTTAAGAACGTAGTGCACCAATGACCGAGATGTACTGACCTAACTTTACTAGTATCCATTTGGTTTTGTCCCAGGTCTGAGTTTGACCTCCAACGTGTGTACGGCGACTTGCGCTGGATGGCAGGGGAGTCGTCACTGAATGATTCTGTAAGCCTCCATGACATCTACCACTCTTCGGGGAAACTCTTTGGCTTGTATCTCTACGGCATCCACAAGTATTTCTCCTACATGCAAGTAGCCGGATACAAAGTGGTAAGTATAGAGGCAGTCATTAGATTCCTTGGTGGCAGAGGCGTAGTGAGGAGGGGCAAGGGGGACACGATGCCCAGGCGCCTTTGGGGGGTGTCGCCACACGCGACATGTGATGTTCATAGAAAATAGGGGGGCGGTGGCGCCGGTAATGTAACTTGTCCCGTTTTGCTCATGACGCCCCTGGTTGTTGTTAATCGTTCCGTTGTTCTGTCATGTCTTGGTAATTTTCCCTTTCTGACCTTGCTATCTGTAGGGCAGACAATGTTATTTGTTTCAGTAGCCAACGGTTAATGAGGATGTCATGTGGCCAGCACAACGACCAACCATTTTTACTTTTCCCCAGCTAATGTCAGATACCCATTAGGGCTGCGTGGCTTCAGAGGCGCCCAAGGATATCAAAATTAAAAATCCCAGTCTTCACCAGGATTTGAACCATTGTCTCCCGGTTCGGAAGCTATGCGCTTTACCACTCAGCCACCGGCCTCCCTTCACTTCACAACACTGTCTCATTGACACCTGTGTCAAGTTTGTGTTATTGAATGGTTTACTTTTCTGCCTAGTTTTGTCAAAATAAAATGAATCAAAATCTTATAGGGAAAACAAGACTTTTTAAATATTTGAAAACACCGGAAATTGTTTTGGAAAAGAACATCGATCTATGTATTTCATAAAAGTACACAGTTAACTATTAACATTACTGCAATAATACCAAGTACTAGACTATTATTTTGATTTGACAAACTGCTTGTATTAAATATAAAATTCAGGTCTCTAGCAATATTGACATTAGCTCTAGAACAGGGGTTCTCAACCTGTGAGTCGCGACCCCTATGGGGGTCGAATGACCATTTGCCAGGGGTCGCCTATGACTGTTGGAATTATTTTTTTTTTTTTGGGGGGGGGGGGGTATTTTTGAACGGAAGTTGTTTTTTTTTTTTTTTTTACGTGTTGTAACAAGCATATTTGTACCATGTTTGGTCTGCATTTACATTGGTACTAATGGGGGAAAGTGACATTACTTAGATTACATTATCATCACATAAATTATGAAACGATCGTCAAGCATTAATAAACTAAAATGTGGGGGTGACAAATGCGTCGTTTATAATGAAGTTCTCACTGCCCTATGTATGAGGCTGAACGAGCCTCCCAGCTTTGCGGATAAAGACATCCAGTATTTTAGTTTCGAAGGCGGATAGAGACATCCAGTTTATTAGTTTCGAAGGCGGATAAAGACATACAGTATTTTAGTTTCGAAGGCGGATAAAGTCAAGAAATCCAGACTTGACTTGGGTGGCAAGTAGCATAATAAAAATATTGCAGCAATTGAAACTTTTTATTTGGTGGTTCTCAGAATTGCTAGGGCTATGGCGCCTGACACCATTGCCAAGAGTTAATATTGCCAGCGCAAAAAACATTGCTCGAGTTATGATTGGAGCCGAATTCTTTGCTCAATTTAGTGCAATTTCATTATCTAATGACACTGTTCACAGAAAACAAATTGACTGGTCTACTGATATTATCAGTCAAATAATTCCTGAAACATGATATTTTATCCATTTCCAATATTTAGCATCCAAGATTGATGAATCTACAGACTTAGTAAATTGTTCACATTGACTGGTTTTCTTGAGACATATACATACTAGCGATTATAAAGATTTAGTTTCTACGCAAATTTCTTGAAATGAAATAAACGAACATTTATGGTTGGGGGTCGACGTCCAAGTGAAAAACTGTATTAGGGGGTCACGAGCTAAAACGGTTGAGAACCGCTGCTCTAGAACCATAGATACAACCTCTAAAGAATAAAAACAATTAAAAATAAATAAACGCAACACATCCCTGTGATTGTCTGTCGTTTGATTTTAGCTTCAGACAGCAAGTACAACTTAACCGATGTAGGCGTTCTCTATTTTCCTTTTTGTAGATCTTTAAGTAACTTCTTTTGCCAACAAAAACTCAACAAAACTTATAAACACTATAGACCAATTCAACATGAGATAAATTATAGATCTAAAATAATGAATTGAAGTTATATTGAAACAAATCACTTCTGTACTCTTTCAACTCTCTGGGTCGTCTGCCTATTCACATTTGACTTAACGCCAGACACTGTTTTAGTTTAATCATTCTCCCTGTTCAATAACCAACCATTAACTTCCTACCGCCGTCATTTTGGGAACAAACGCACACACACACATAAACACACCTACTCCATAACCATCTTCTACCTGAGAACAAAGTTTCTTCCAACCATTGAAATATGCTTTAAAAGTTCCTCTTTTACTTTTGTTGTTCTGTTTGCCTTATCTTATATACTACAGAAATTACTTCAAAAAAAGAAGAATATTACGTCCAATACATTTCATGTGTCAGTCTAGTCATGCATGTTTATCAATGACTCAAACTCTGCTAAGTTGTTGGTTTCACCTGGCTGATTCAGGGACCATTTTGCCATTCTCAGTCAATAAAAAAATTCTCTTACAAACGACTCCTGTCCCAATGACTGACTCTCTAAGCAAGTCAAAGTTTAAAATGTAATTCTCTGTTTCTCACAGATCTCGTGTATAGAAAACCTGAGAGATATGATGCCAGACGACAAGCTGGACAACGACTGTGATGGAAATGTGGACGAGGAGATGCTAGATAATAAAGGTCTTTATCACGTTTGCTGTGAACATTTGATATTTGTTGAGTGTCTTTGGTATTTGTAAAGTGTCTTTTTTTTTTAATTTATCCTGCCAAGATAAACCCAGTATCTATATTATATTTTAAAAAATAATGTGGAAAAAATGTACATTTATTTGTATTTACAAACATTGTCCTATATTTGTATCACACTATATGTTTCTATTGTCAGATTAACTGTTTAGGTTTTTTGTTCCAGATTTATCACACATGAAAAAATTAAAATAAATAACATAAGGCCAAGACATTTCCTAAAAAAAACAAAAAGATAATAAATAAAAATAATAATTAATTTCCTCTAATTTTGACTTGCTTAGATAGTCAGTCATTGGAACATGAATTTTTTATTTATCTTCTTTAATGACGACTAAAAAACTTATATAAATAACTACTTCGTCACAACCAGAGGCGCAGTGAGCAAAACGTCCGCCCGGGGCAAGAAACTTTCTTTGGCGCCCCCCCCCTCAACCCATTTTTTAACATCACATAGAAATAAAGACCTAAATGTATGTATTACCTAACAAAAATGTGTACAATAATTTTATTTTTTGGCGCCTCTCTGCGTGGCCCCGGGGCATAGTGCACCCTTGCCCCCCCCCCTCAAAAAGCCTCATAAACGAGCCATTGATTGCTCACTTTCTTCAGTCGTGGAACTACAATGGTTCATGTCTTAGAAATAACATGAATGCCCGGGCATTAGTTAATGGCTATGGTCGGAGAGATGCCACCCAAGCAGTTTTCTGAAGAACATTCTGATATGATGATTATTACGCCTAAACCTTCTGCGGGGTGACAGGAGGGTAAATGGTCAGGCATGATGTGAAACTCTTACCACACGAATATGCCACAAGAGTTACGAGCTCTTGTCACAAACCTCCGTTGTTACTAGCAACAAACGACGCGTCTAATGTTTTGAGACGTTACAAAATGTCACGTGTGTTTCTTTCTTTGCAGACGATGATGGTGACACACTTATTGACGAGGATGTCGTTATGCCTGAGTTAGGTAATGTATCACGAATAGATGTCTAGGATACGCATAAACTAAACCATCTACTCATGGCTGCAATGTAAGAGGTTCTCCTCTGTCAGCACGTCATTGAAATGACAGTAAAAAGAATTTTAAAAAATGTGAAACGAAAAAAAAAAATGTTTTTGTTCAATTCTGTGGAATATACTCTCAAAGGCTTGGATTCTTCTTTCAGCCTCAATGTGTCACGTGTCTACCTTTCACAACCATATAGGAGTTCAGAAACCACTAGCGAAAAAAAAAAGTTTTAATTATTGGGAAGCTGATTTTACTTTTCCAGATTTTCCACAGTTTGGTCATGGCTTTAAAGGGTTTTTATTTCTTTTATAGTTCCTCCACTTTTGTTATGTTTGTTAAGTCAAGGGACACATGATGATGAAGATGATAACTAATTCTGCACATATAGAAATTTTTTTAGCTTGAATTGTTATTTCATCTTCATGTATTTCTATTTGTACCTACATACATTAAATTGATTCTTTTTCTCTTCTATTGCACGGACACAGAGATAACCACACGGGCAGAAATGAAAACAACAATTGTTACAAGTAAGTCTTTTTAAGTAATTCTGAAATAAAAAGTAAAGTTTCCATTTCAGACCTTGTGATCTATACGGCAGAGGATGTTAAGGGTCATCTGTTTCGTTGGTCAACGGTTAACGAGCAGGGTATCATGTGGCCAGCACAACGTCCAACCCCATTTACTTTCCCTAATTCAGGTATTTATTAGAGTTGGCTGGACTCAGAGGTGCCAATAAAAATCCCAGTCTTCACCGAGATTCGAACCCATGAGCCCAGGTTCGGAAGCCAAGCGCTTAAACACTCAGCCACCTCGACCCGCGATTATAGAAAAAAAAAATTAAAAACACTAACCTCTCAGACTGCTTTGTATCACCTTCTAGTGGGCGTGTGCCAATCGTGGAGTGTAAATAGAACATACAATAGAAGCAAAAGTTGGCACATAGATCAAATCGGGTATCGAAGGGGATGACAGACAGAGAGGCAAAGAGGGTCCTACAGAGAGCAAGCGCCCCTTCTCTGACCTGAGACAGTGCATACGTCACGTTCTTGTAGGCTTGATGGCAGACGGAAACTTACATTTAGTTAAAACAATTTGCAGCAGGCGTGAGGCAGTGAAAGTACTCCACAAGCATAAACATATATATTTATTTTAACTAAAATAGATATTACTTTTTTTTTTTGGAAAACTAGGAATGTGCTACTCTATTTCTTTATAAATAGATGGCATGCTTTTAGATATAAGAAGACGCTTGATATTAAAAAATATTTTTTTTTTGCTTTAATATTTTTCATAAAATTTGTTTTTTTTAAACAGCTACTGAGATTCCGGAAACCACAGAGTCGACAACACTAATTACAGGTATTACGTAATTGCATTGTAAAGTCAGGTGGGCCTAAGACTGTTTCTAATTTACATAATTGACCTACCAAATTGCATTAGTTCTGGTACTAAGAACAGAAATGGAATAAAATTAGAGCATGTTTTTCCACCTAGAAAAAAGATGCCAGATATTAAATCATCGTAAATCAGCTTCACGGACTAAAAACTCAAAATGTCTAGGTGTGAAAAGTTATAAACGAATAAAGCGTTGCAGTTCATGGATTAAAAAATGTTTACAAATCAAACAGAATTATAAAACTAGAACTCCATTTAACCTTAAGAATATACATCCTCTAATTTGGACTCATCAACTTAAGAAAACAAACAAAAAAAAAAAGAAAAGGGGGGGGGTAACTACTTAACCCATTTTAGCTTCGCTGAAGGGATTTAGTCATTAAATGCTTTATAACTTGGATTTTATTGAAAAACAACAATTGAGGGGTTGGGGTGGGAAGGGGTAACTCAAAACCCCGAATAATTCTGTGACTGTAGTTAGCTTTTGTTTTTCTAATTTAAGATGTGTTTTTCAACATCACCCCCCCCCCTCTTTGGCAACGCTGACGCAAGTGATGGTTTAATATTATTATGATTGACACATTTCACAAAATAAAGTAGCCGCCTTAAGAAAACCAATGCACCATATCCTTATTAAGTGCCCCTACCCTAACCACCATAGGCAGACCTTACTACCACTACAGCACAGCATAACCAACATCCTGTACGGCAGTGCTGAACAAGTGAAGAAAACAGCACACTATTTTCCCTTGGCACAGTCTGCAAAAGAGCTCACAGTTCAGCAGCAAGAACCCCCACACCCATTGGCTACGCCCATGCTTGACCCCCATGCCAGATATTACGATTCAGCTTACTAATATTATGTCTGTTATCACGAAAATCATTCTACTCTAAAGCATCTAATATGTTCATCTATAACAGTGATTCCCAAAGTGGTCCATATAGACCCCCAGGGGTCTCCGAAGACTTCCAAGGGGTCTACGAAAGGGAAAACATACATTGGGGGTCTATGAGATGCCCAAGGGGGTCTACGATAATAGATTTCATTTAAGCAGGTCGTGACTTTAATTTTAACTTCAAATTATTGTAATTCTTTCATACACTAATATATGATTTGTACCCGAGTTAATCTTTTAAATATTTATCCTGCTTTTGAAACGAAATATTGTTGTATCTAATTTAAATACTTATTTAACTAGCTTCATTTTGTCTACATGCAACCAATGTTTAAAAAAAATTGTAGACTGTACAGCACTGATTATTTTAAATTTGTATTTATTCCTTCATTGTAATACTAGCGGTTGCCATAAGTGCCTTTTTATACGGATTTGAAATCAATTATGCTGGAGGATCATTTGAGACAATGCCTGCACCCTGACAAAATACATAAAGATTTGAAAAACGTTCAAACACTCAAAGATCAGAATAGACCCACAAAATCTCTCTTCGACACCATATAGAGAAGATAATAGTTTGTGAGCGTCTTACAAAATCTCTTTACATATAGCAAAAAAAGAAAAATGCTAAAGGTACAACATTGATTTTACCCTTCGTTGTAGTTTTAAATAACTGTTTTACACAAATCTACATCTGATATTATTAAACGAATTTCTTTAAGCAACAATACAGTTGAAGGTCACATCTGTGGCATGAGTTATAAAATTAAAACTTCTTTTGTAATTCTTTCCAAATGACATATATACAGTTTAGGATCAGCGGCGAACAGGCTCTGACAGGGTGTAGCCCTGTTTGCTGCAAACTGCCTAAAGGTAGCCGGCTCCTTATTTTTAACAGGGTTGACCCACGAAACCTTTCCCATGTTCGGGTCTAGCTGCAAGGCAGCACAGTTTGAATTCAGTTTTCCTTCTGCTAGGTGGGCTGCCAGTCGAGCCCTTCCTGCCGAAAGCTGACTGGTTTAGGTGCTCACTAGGTACTCACCTTCACAACTTCTCCTGCTAGTGAAAACAGTTCTGCGCACCCAATATTTGAGCCACACGTGAAAGATAAAAAAATACATGAGAAACTCTTTGCGAAAACTTTTACAATAATACAAAAGACTAATTACATAATTGATTGATTACTATTTAATGTTTGAGGACTACTTCATAGAACAACAAATTCCTACATGAAACATAATATCCTTAGCAACGGATAATAGATGTGCAAAAAAAAAAAAAAAAAAAGGTAAAGAAAACATTTCCAATGTGTTTGGTGATTCCAGTAATAAATATAAATTGTTATTTTAATTAGATTAAATTTGAATTTTGTAATTTAAAAAAAAATAGACAGATCTGTCTACCTATTTGTAGCTTTAAATTATTTTTTCACTCTTTAACTCACTGCAGTTAGAAATTTGTTTTAAAAATGTTTTGATGAATTTGCAAAATTCAATACAAGTAAAGCAGGGGGTCTACCGAAAGCCAGAAAACATGCCAAGGGGTCTACGAGACAAAAAAGTTTGGGAACCACTGATCTATAAGTATATTTTATAATATAGTCGCTTTTCGCTTTAAAAAATACAAAAATGAGGCTAAATTCAGAAACGGTTTAGTTATTACTCCTACTTTAATTAAACAAATAGGAAACAATCCAAACTATTTTTAAAAATAGCAAATTGTTCCGCTAACTTCTTCGCATGTTCAAGAAAAACATTTGGAAAACATTTGATACACAGGATAAAACAATCTATCGTCTGGCAAGGAGCCCCATGACGTAAGCAAAGAGAAAGATCCAGTTGTAATATTTCGTCATTGTTAGTTGTACTATTTCCTTTCTATTTACAGAAGAAGTCACCACAGAAACCACGGAAGCAGACATGACCACAGAAAAAGGTAAGACATTGCTCTGAATTAATTCACGCATTTCATTTGTTAGTACACGGTGGGGGTACTAATCATGGTGATAAGGTGCTGATTCCACGCCGCCTATGATTCATAAGTGCGAACTAAAGACAATGACAGTGTGTCGTTGTTTACCGTAGAGAAGTGGTGACAGTGTTCATGAATTTAGTGTCTTAACTCTATCATTTCTAAGAACTTGTCATTGAGTTGCGTGTCTTGATTTTAAGACGTTGTTTTTGAAGTGAGTTTTGACTCTATCCGTTTTAAGAAATTGTTATTGAATTGAGTTTTGACTCTATCCGTTTTAAGAAATTGTTATTGAATTGAGTGTATTGAAATATGTTGGTGAATAGCTAAGGCGCCAACTTGATTTAACTGACACAGAAGAGAGCACCTGGTGACATGCGGCTTCAGAACGAGACATCTGGAGGTCACTTACGAAGGCTGCGGTATAAAAATTTGAGACCAATGGAAAATCCGCTGCCGAGGACAGACGTAGACGGCGAAAAAAAAATTTAAATCGAACACAAGCGGACAATGGTTATGCCTGCTCTGGATGTGGCAAAATATGTAGGTCACAGCTGGGGCTGCGTAGCCAATGGAGAAACTGCATTCCTAGTTCATCTTCGGATTCGAAGACAAGTCTTATTATTAGTATTGATGAATTGAGTGTCTTGACTATCTCTTCTAGGAATTTATTAATGAATTGAAAGTCATGTAATTATTAATTTTTTAAGTTGTTACTAAGTCCAGTGTTCTAACACGATTACTTTGTAAGAAGTAACTGACTTGACTGTCCTGCTTGTTAAAGATGGTACGTATAGTGAAGTGTCGTTTTGTAAATATATACGGGACTGCTCGAATTGATATTCTTGTTAAACGCATCTTTACCTTCATTCTTTCTGTCTCTGTCTGATATCTGCCAACGTTCCATTATGGTTCAATACATATTTCTGTGATGTCTGCCAACTTTCTACTGTGATTCAATACATATATCTCTGATGTCTGCCAACTTTCTATTGTGATTCAATACATATATCTCTGATGTCTGTCAACTTTCCCTTATGATTCAATACATATATCTCTGATGTCTGCCAACTTTCTACTGCGATTCAATACATATATCTCTGATGTCTTCCAACTTTCTACTGCGATTCAATACATATATCTCTGATGTCTGCCAACTTTCTACTGCGATTCAATACATATATCTCTGATGTCTGCCAACTTTCTACTGTTATTCAATACATATATCTCTGATGTCTTCCAACTTTCTACTGCGATTCAATACATATATCTCTGATGTCTGCCAACTTTCTACTGCGATTCAATACATATTTCTGTGATGTTTGCCAACTTTCCCTTGTGATTAAATACATATATCTCTGATGTCTGCCAACTTTCTACTGTGATTCAATACATATATCTCTGATGTCTGCCTAACTTTCCCTTGTGATTAAATACATATATCTCTGATGTCTGCCAACTTTCTACTGCGATTCAATACATATATCTCTGATGTCTGCCAACTTTCTACTGCGATTCAATACATATATCTCTGGTGTCTGTCAACTTTCTATAGTGATTCAATACATATATCTCTGATGTCAGTCAACTTTCTACTGTGATTCAATACATATATCTCTGATGTCTGCCAACTTTCTACTGTGATTCAATACATATTTCTGTGATGTCTGCCAACTTTCCCTTGTGATTCAATACATATATC